>NC_079504.1:92406755-92727372 GCF_030052815.1 Hevea brasiliensis
TATGTAAATATTCTCAAATTACATAAGCATAATTTTCAAATTTCCTTAATTTACATAATCTACAAAATAATTACAAAATTTCATAATTTACATAATATATAAATTAATTATATATGAAAAAGCTAATTAATTGATTTACATTGCATTCCTATTAATTACTTGTTCATAATCCACATTATGATACAATATCTAGCATTTTAAACAAAATACAAAATATGATCTATATGGGCCCTATCTACATGCATTGCTGAGGAGGTGACAAGCTTTGAATACTTCAAACATACGGATCGAACTCCCAAAATTCCCAGTCAAACATCCATTGGATTCTAGCTTCAGTACCTACGCGAAGGAAACAATTCCATCGCGCTAAGCATTGCTGCTTAGTGGTGCAATAATATAACAAGGAAATAATATACAAATAAAGAAAGAACGAAGCATAATTTGAATATTTAAGAATCAATTTAATTTAATACAATGTGTCTAATATTAATTATCTTTTGTTCTAATTTGTTCCGCTTTGGAAGCGTTTAATTTCTAAATTCACAGTGATAATGTACAATATACAGAATTAATAAAAATACTCAGTTTATATTCATATGGCAATAGAAGGCACATTTAAAATATTTAGTTAAGTTACACTTATTTTTGCAACTCTTTTATCATTTTACTTAATAATTTTTTTTATGTGGTTTGGATCGTTTCATAATTCTAACTAATTCTTTTGAAGTCTTATTAACTCATTTATTTCATTTCTAATATTTTCAATTACTAATAGTCTTAATTTATTTCAATAAATTACACTGCCCAAGTAACCTACGACAGGCTGACTAAACTGGATAACGGGTCGTTGGCACTGGACACCGCGGTGCCTCGGGCCGTCATACCATAGGACGCAGAACGTCAACCACGTATGTAGTCAGTATGGCTAAAAAGCCATGATATCACATAATCGGGCATAAAAGCCATGAATACGGGCGTAAGAGCCATGAATACGGGCATAGAGCTATGAATATAGGCATAAAGCCTTTTGCAGTACTGCTAAAACAATACTCTATTGGCAGGCCAAACTATCCAATCTGACACACATGTCTAGGCAATACAAGGGCACATAATATCATTAGATATTAATATATTGTGTTTTATGACTTTATTATTTCACGATAAATTTCAATTATAATTCATACATTCATTTGATCATTTATATGCTCACAATTCACATCAATTATCCTTTTTTACCACTTTACTCAAAATACTCCTCCTCTCTACAATAATGAGAACTAATGTCTCATTCATACATTAATATGGTTTATCTATTTATTCATTATGTTATTCATATTGATCACAATTCTAAACAATGGTTTACATGTACCATTGTATTCAACACATTTTTCCTTTCTCATTTATACATTCAAGAATCTACTTATGTAATTACAAATTTTATATTTCAAGTTGAGTTACTAATATTTTATTAATTCCATTTGTGATGGGCATATAAGCCCTAACTATCTATTCACATCAATTAGGTGACTTATTTTTCATGTTTCAAGTAATCCATGAATATTTCATGGATTTCAAATTTATGGCCTTAATTTCTTTTTAACAATTTTGACTAGGATGCATAGTCCACATTTGTCATACAATTCTAAGCATTTATTTAAGCTTAGAATTGGTTCTAGGTCTTCATATTAGTTTGCTAATTATTTTGATTACTATTCACCTTACTAGTCAACCAAAATGTTGACTTTTTAATACATAATAAATTTATTGAACCTAAGTTCTCCAAGGTACCACATTTTGAGTTTTACATTTGCTAGTATTAATTGCCAATTGCAATTTAAAGTCCCCTAGATGCATTTCTAATTTCAAATTTTGAATTTCAAGTTTTGGTGTCACTATTCACCTCATTGGTCAACAAAAATGTTGACTTTTTGATAGAAAATAGGTACATTGGTTTTAGCACCCCCAATGTACCACATTTTACATTTAAAACTTGTTGGAATTAATCTCCAAATCCATTTCCAAGCTTAGCACTAAGGGGGCAGAAATTTCAGATTTTGTGCCCTAACTTCACTGTTCTATTAGGGACTGTTACATTAAGAATTTGAGGAAATGGTAAACATAAAAGTTGTTCCTTATTTTGACTATTTGAATTTCTTTTTTTGAATCACTCCATTTGGAGTTTTGTAGCTCCAGATATGGTCCAAAAACCACAGCAGGCCGGATTGGAAAAACTGCAGAATTACCAAATCTACAGTACAATGAACAGTAACTGTGACTGCATTTGGGTTAGGTTCTGGTCATAATTTAGGGTAGGTTTCTTCATGAAAGTTCTTTTTCTATGTCTTAACTTATTTCTGTAAACATTTCAGGTCAATTGACCATATCTACAGTAAGTTATGGCCAAATGAATTCATTTGGTCATTTCTGCAGGTGCTGTTGCAGGGTATATGGATTGGGACCAACTTTTGGTCCTCTTGCTTTGGTCTTTTGGGCATGGTTTCTTCAGAAAAAATGTGCCATTATAAGTCTAGTTTCATGTCCAATTTGCCAAACACCAATTAAACCTACACAGCCAAAGATATGGCAGTCCAAACAGGCTGGACTCACAGCCTCCCTGCTGCTGTCACTAGGCAGCCTGCCCATTTCACTTTGCCATGCAATAGTTCACTCCTAATTATGGTCAACTTACCTCAAATGGTCACTAATTGACCATTAGAATGTTCTTTAACAATTTTATAAGCAAAGTCAAATTTTCACTCCCAAACCCTAGCTCAAATTCATGGTTTTGTACAATCTACCCTAGTTAACTAACTAAATCAGTATCCTTATGTTTATATACTTTAAACATGATTTCTAGTTCACTCCAAGTGCATCAAAAATATTCAATCCTATTACTTCCTTAGGGCAGCCGAAATTCATAGAGTACATACACTTAACTTTTATTCATTTAATTTACAAATTCTCACTTATTTCAAGTGTCTAACATGGAATAAAAGAAGTATATTGTATAAATAGGCACTAACCTCTTTGCTCAACTTATTGAACTTGTGAAAACTCTAAAATTTGTCCTCTTTGTGGCTGCCTAGAGCTTCCTTAGGGTGTGTGGATAAGTTTTAGTGAAGGTGACTTAGGGTTTTGGGGTGAGGAAAGCATGGAAATTGAAGCTTTAGAAAGTTTGTTAATGGAGGAGTGAGGGAGGAGTTGTAAAACGTTTTAAAGAAGAAGGAAAAGGGCTGCTGTTTTTTTCACTTCAATTTTCTACCCATTTGACTCATTTTAATTGGTTTATGGGCATGTGTCACAAGGTGATTTGGTGAGAGTGCTTAGTGACATAAGCATAAGGTCAAAATTGAAATTTTAATTCATTTTCTTTTCTTTTCTTTGCTACTCATTTTCAATTCAATTTTTAGCAATATTTATTCACATTTTATGTCATAATAATTATTTACTCAACTGGACAAGTCGGCCAAAAATCGTCTCTGAAGGCGAAATGACCAAAATGCCCTCTGTTTGGCTTAACGGGTCAGAATTGTCTGTACCGATTGAAAAATTTTTCTAAATATTTTCATGGCATTCTAATGTCATAGGAACCTCAATGACCCTTCTCTGGAGTCTCAAAAACTATTTTATAATTTTTTCCCCAGGTCTAGGGCTCCTAGTTGCGAGAACCGCAACTTCCCTCTGGGTTACCCATCGCTAGGGCACCGGCTCATTTAACTTGGTTGTATTTTATTTCTAAAATTTTTCCTAAATTTTTCTTATTAACATTTGAGTTAATTACAATTCCTCACTTTAGTTTAAATATTTTTCCAGAAGTTCTAGCTGTCCGGACCAACACTGGTCACCGGAACAGTAGAATGTACGTAATTGCTACCGGGAGGGTGTTACACAAGATGATTCGGCTGATTGAGTAGCTGGAACATCTTGACTTTAACATGGATTTCCAACTACAGTAGGATTTGATCCTTCAGTCCCTTCTTGAGTCATTTGGGAATTTTATGACAAATTTCCATATGACTAAGCAGAAATGCACCTTGGCTGGTTTACTCAACATGTTGGTTATTGTAACACCTCTATGTTCTATAGTGCGTTCTACTGTTCCGGTGACCAGTGTCTGTCCGGACAGTTAGAATGCCTAGAACTAGATTTAAATATTGATGAGGAGACACAAAATAATGAAACACGAGAAAATAAAATACAAGAAAAATAAAGGAAAAATAACAGCAATGAAATGTAACCAAGTTAAATGAGCCGAGAACCCTAGCGATGGGTGACCGCACTGGGAAGTTGTGGCATGGACCGTTGATTAGCCATGGACCATAGGGAACCCTGAAAAATATTTTTAAGACATAATTAAAGACCTATTGAAGTATAAATATCATTAAAAATATCAAAGAAAAATTAATTAATAAGTACAAAGAAAAGTGAGAAATCGAAAAATGGACAAAACTCGATGTTACTGAAAAATCGGGAATGCAACCCGAACAAGGGCATTGTGGTCATTTGATACCGCGAGTTGTCTTTTGACCTAAATATCCATTAAAAATACATGATATTACACTTGAAAAATGTCATGAAAAATTAAATTGGTGGTACCTAATTCTATTAGCAAAAGATAGGAGCTTAATGTGAGAATTTGGAAATTTAAGAATAAACAAACATTAAATCTCCACTTAGTGGTCCACTAACACCTAAAGTGGACCATTAACCTTCATTTTGGACAGCAGAAACTCACCTTCTTCAACATTGCAAAAACCAGCCGAAAACGGAAGAAAGGGATTCCTCCATGGCCGAATTCATGCAAGCTTCCATTTCCCATGATCCAAGCCATTTTTCCACTTGATTCCTTCACTAAAATTGTTCTACACCACTGGGGCAGTAGATAGGCAGCAAGAAAATCAAGTTTTGGTGAAGTTTTGAAGAGGTTCAAAAGTGGAAAGTATATATTTTTTATTATTGTTTCATTAAACCTTGTGAGGATGTTATGGGTGGTTGAATTGTGAAAAGATTTTTGAAGTTTGATGAGTTAAGGGAGAGGTATATTTTTGGCAGCCATGGAACTTCAATAAGGGCAGTTTGTCCTTGCATGTAAATGGCAGATTAAAGTGTTGATGAAGTGTTTATATGTGTAGGAATATATTGGATAATGTATACTAAATGTGTGTGTGATTGTACACTTGATTTTGGAAGCTTTGAAGTAATTGGAAGAGATGTACAATTTGGAAAACTTGAAGTGTGGACCAAAATATGTTATTTCATGGTTTGGTTTATGGAATTATATGGTTGAATTATGGTGCTTGTTATGGCAGCATGTATTTGTGTATAAAGGTTTGAGTTTGGACATGTAAATAAGCTAGGTTCTGTGGTTAAATTGCTTGTAATTTGAACTTGGAAAATTCTGGACTATAATGTGCATATTGAGTGTGGTTATAAGCTGCCAAAATGACCAAAAATGTGTTGTGAAATGTGTTTATGTTATGGTACAAAACAAAAATGGCATGAAGGAAGTGACTTGGTAAGTGTTGAATGTGTCCTTTGGTATGTAATGAAGAGTATGTTGCAGGGCAGTGTTGGTTTTGGCTTAGAACCTTAAGTGTGTGGCTCTAATTGGTATGAGACCAATTGGAGGTAAAACTAGGCACAAAATTGCCAACTTTCATGAAGGAAGCTTATCAAAATTTTGCTTGGAAGATGACTTGAAAAATGACCAAATCCGGATTAGTGTATTTAAGGCCTGAAGATTGACCATTTGGGCAGCAGTTGATGTTTTGACCATAACTCACTCAAAACAGGTCCAATTGACCTAAAATTTTTACCATGAATAGCTGAGACATATATCTACAATTCTTATGAAGACACTAATACCCAGAAATGACCATAAGCAAGTTAAATGGCTTGCACAAGTTCAGGTCCAAAAACTGGCCGAACCAAAAGTGACCTAAAAATGATCTAAAGTGACCATTTTGATGCATTCTGACCAGCATTGGTAAATTGACCATAACTTGGTCTACATAACTCAGAATGATCTGAAATTTTGCCCCGCATGCAATAAGACATAGTCCTACAAGTTTGTAGTTTTGATCGAAACCCAAAAACTGAGGGAACTAGGTCATCCGGCTAGGTCAAATTAGTACACTAGAATCCAGCAAATTGCAATTAAATGCACTATACATAAAAATGAATTGGGTAACATGTACCAACACTAAAAGGCTATTAAAAATGACACATTGGTAACATTAAAACATAATTCACCTAGAGTGCATTGAGGGTCAACATCTTAGGTTGACTAAGGAAATAATAGAATTCAATAAATTAAATGAGTATTGAAACACTTCAAATTGTGTGTTTCAGTTAGCAAAGTCTCAGGGAAGGGGAAGGAAACACTGAGTCAGAGCCAAGAGATAGTTATCAGAGGTTTGTGCACAACTAGTTTTTAATTGATTTTTTTCTGAATATTTCATATGATTAAATGACATATTTTTCTTATGTATTATGTTTAACAAGCATTGGATTTAATTCAATGATTATTAAAATTATTATAGTATGTATGAATTTAGCTTTGTGAAATGGTATTTCCATAAGTATTAAGCATTTTTGTGGATTGAATAAATTATATTTTGGAAAATTGTGATAGAAAATATTTTTAATTGTGATGGGCAAATTGCATGGAAAATGCAAATTTAAGATCTGAATTGTGATGAGCATAAAAATTATTGGATATTGGAATTCACTTTGAATCGAATTGTATTGTGATTTATGCTCACTAAAGGATTGTGATATTGTTTTATATCTCACTATAGATGCTTGACTAGGTTATTACCCGTCTCTCTCATTTGTTGAGAAGACAATGGAGTTAGTTGTGTTTTGATTACCACGGTACGTGCACAGGCTTAGATTCTCCTCTTATTAGAGGTTAGATCTAAGTTTTATGTTATGGCCCTTGTGGAAGATTCATTATTGTGATGTGTACTATGCACGATGATTCGACCTCCTTGACCATAGGGAGTTAGAATCACCTTGAAGATGGCCCTTTCGGATTAGTCTTACATAGTTAGTAAGATAAAGAATGGTTATTGAATAGTAAAGAATTTTGATTTCAAATGGGATTTATGTATAATTGGTTTTATTGGAATTAATCTTTATTTCCAATAAATTGTTGGAATTACTTTAAATGGTTAATTATGATTTGATAAATTGAATTTCGTGATCAAAGTCATTTTATACAAATGATTTATATTATTAGCAATGAATATTTTGAATTTTGGAATTTGATGAGTATCTAGATTTCTAAATTATTTGCTATAATTTTTGTTAAGGTATATTGTATTATGTTTTAAATTATAATTGTGCACCACTAAGTTCACTACTCAGCAATAGCTTTGTATGCTGTCGCGGGTGAAAAGAGCATAGAGCAATTGAGTAAACTTCTTTAAAGAGACATTCAGATTAGCTCCAGGTTTACCCATGTACACAGGTTGTGATGTATGCATGTAATAATATGTATATAAATTATTTGAGCAGTTGTATAAAAACTCTTGTAAAATATTTTGGTATGTAATTAAATGTAAATTATTGTAAATGTAAATTTGAGATTTCATTTACTTGAATAGTTTTGTAATATAAATTTTGAGTCTTGTAATCAACGAAATATTTCTTTAAGATGAGATTGGTTTGAAAATGAATTGATTGTTTGTTGAGATTTCAATTGTGAATTGAAATGAAGTTGTTGGAGTTGTATTTGAGAAAACATATTGGGAGCTTTTTCTTTTACAGGATTGAAGAACTGTTTTCTCAAAATACAGCCGGCACCTTGCCGAAATTTTGAAAAAAATTTTATAACACCAGATTTTAATCGATGATTTAAATTTCACGAAAATTGTTTCAAAATCCCTTGTAGTATATCTAATGGGTTATCAATAGGTGAAGTATGGTAATTCATTAAGTGTACTACAGGATCATGTTACATCTTACAGGGGAGAAGGGTGTGACATGTTTTGTGGTATCTGAGCAATGGTTTTAAAGTAAATTTTGAACTGTGAATTTGAAATCTTGTTGTCGGTAACTACAACTGCTCAAATGTTTGATACATATAGTACATTTACATCATAAATATGAACTAATGGAGAGGAATCTCCTTGTGTTGGTTGTACAGGAATAGAAAATCCTGTGAAAAGATATGGAAGAGAAAAATGAGACAATAGAACAGTCTGTGATGGCAGAAGTACAAGTTGAGGCCCTAGCTCCACAAAGTGTCAAAGGCCCGACTGTACCAGTTTTACCGGTACAAATTACTGCACAAATGGCCTAGCAAAGGGCTACTTTCTTTCAACAAATGGCTAATACTCTGTCAGCTCAAGCTCAAGCACAAACCCAACCCCCACAAGGGCAGTGTGAAATGGAGAAGAGGGAGAAACATATGGGTCAGAGCTCGAGCAGTAATTTGGGGAAGAGAAAAGAATTTGAGGAACCCTGAGCTCAGGCATATGATAGAGGCGGATCATCAGGGCAGAGAACATCAAGATCTAGTCATCGAACAACCAGAAGTTTCTATTCTGCCCATTTCTGCCTTGTTTGTGGTAAGCTACATGGAGGTATTTGTCGTAAGGCCTCTGGAGCCTACTACAATTGTGGAAAGCTTGGACACTTTGTTAGAGATTGTACTAGAGCACCTCGATTTGCTCTCCGGAGTTCATAGACCGTCAGTCAGATTCGAGATAGAAATAGAGTTGGTACTCCTCACCACTATAACACAGTGAATCAACCCGAATATAGTAGCGCACCAGTCAGAGCGTCCACTATGCGCCAAGGAGAAAGAACAGAAACTTCGGACATAGCTGCTGGTAAGTTCTTAATTTTTGAAAGAAACAATTAGTTATTATTTCATCCCAACACTACTTAGTTGTGTGCTAGTGTTAGAACTATATGTTCTGATGCTATTCCTTTACATGGGAATGAATTTTGATGTATTAGTGACTAGTCTTTTAGGATAAAAACTATAATAACAAGTATGATTGACATTAACTTTGGGAGAATTATTAGCTAAAAGTATTTTCTAAAACACCATAAATTATAAGGCTAATTGGCAAGCCTACTTAATGTAGGGCAAGAGAACCTAAAAGTAAGTTACAGTAATAGAATTGCTCTAGATGAGGGTAAAGATGTTACCATTAGTAATTGTTAAGGGATATTGTAATCATAATCGATTTAGGATATTAGTGGATTCGAGAAAGATAAGATGTTAGAAAACCTAGTCCATGAGGTTATAATGTAGTGACTATGTAATGTTCTCGATGTTTGTATTATAAGCTACAGATTATAGTACCGACACGGTATTATTGTGTAGAGCTACGTGCTTCCTCGTGGTATAATAAAATAAGAATATTTGTAAGTAATCTATAAATTGATACAGTTATGGCTGAATAGAGTGCTATTACAGGAAATAAATGTGAAAATTTTAGTCAGAAATTTAAAACTTCAGAACTAGCCTGTCGAAAGACTACACTTGTAAGGTAGCTGGAGTCAGTAACTCGGTTACAATATTGTAAACTACCTGTACCACAGTAATTGCTATAAGTTTAGAGATATCAGTATGACTTATCATCCTCAGATGGATGGACAGTCGAAACAAGTGATTTAGGTAAATATTGAAACTCATTGAGTTTCTATAAATAATGAAATGAAATGATAATAATAACCTGTAAAATGTAATAAGCCCTCGAGAATATACTGAGAACTTGTGTCCTTAAATCTGAGGGAAGATGGGACAGATACCTTCTACTAATAAAATTTGTATACAATAATAAGTGTCAAGCTAGCATACAAATGGAACCTTATGAAACACTGTAAGGGAACGGATAACTATGGATTTTATGATGGGACTTACAAGGATACAGAATAGTCATGATGTAGTATGGGTCATAGTTGATAGGCTAACCAAGTTTTCTCACTTTTTGCCAATCCGGATGGACTATAGTTGGAGAGATTGGCCAGATTGTACATAAATGAGATTGTAAAACTGCGTGGAGTGCCAGCATCAATTGTATCAGAGATCCTAGGTTCACTTCTAGATTCTGGGGTAGTCTTCAGAGAGCCCTAGGAACTAGATTGAACTTCAGCACGGCATTTCACCCACAGATAGATGGTCAGTCTAAGAGGGTAATTCAGATATTGGAGGATATGCTATGGGCTTGTGTGATTGAGTTTGAAGGTAGTTGGGATATACAATTGCCTTTGATTGAGTTTGCTTATAACAACAGCTACCAATAAAGCATTGAGATGCCTCCATATGAAGCTTTGTATGGCAGGAAGTGCAGAACTCCCTTATGCTGGGATGAAGTAGGTGAAAGGAAGATGATTGGGATAGAAATTATTCAGCAAACAGAGGAAAAGATCAGATTGAACAGAGATAGACTCAAGGCTATATCAAACCATCAGAAGTCCTATGTTGGTCTGAAGAGAAGAGATATTGAATATGTAGTGGGTGATAAGGTATTCCTCAAAGTTTCTCCTTGGAAGAGGATTATGAGACTTGGCAGAAAGGGAAAACTGAGTCCTCGTTTCATCGGACCATATGAGGTTCTGGAGAGAGTGGGTCCTTTAGCATATTGGTTAGCATTACCTCCAGAGTTAGAAAGGATACACAATGTCTTTCATGTGTCCATGTTAAGGAGGTATAGATCTGACCCATCTCATATACTATCAGTCAAAGAGATTAAGGTAAATCCAGACCTCTCATATGAGGAAGAACCCATAGAAATTCTGGCATATGAGGTGAAGCAACTGAGGAATAAACAGATACACCTGGTTAAAGTGCTGTGGAACCATCATGCAGGCCAGGAAGCAACTTGGGAACGTGAAGAGGATATGAGGAGACAGCACCCACAAATTGTTCAAAAGCGATGCTGTAAAATTTGAGACGAAATTTATTTTAAGGGGTGGAGAATTGTAACACCCCTATGTTCGGTAGTGCATTCTACTGTTCCGGTGATCAGTGTTTATCCAGACAGCTAGAATGCCTAGAACTACATTTAAATATTGATGAGGAGACATAAAATAAAGAAATACGAGAAAAGAAAATACAGGAAAAATAAAGGAAAAATAATAGCAATGAAATGTAACCAAGTTAAACAAGCCGAGAACCCTAGCGATGGGTGATCGCACCGGGAAGTTGCAGTGTGGACCGTTGACTAGCCCTGGACCACGAGAAACCCTGGAAAATATTTTTAAGACATAATTAAAGACCTATTAAAGTATAAATATCATTAGAAATATAAAAGAAAAATTAATTAATTAGTACAAAGAAAAAGTGAGAAATCGAAAAACGGACAAAACTCAGTGTTACCGAAAAATCGGAAATACAACCTAAACAGGGGCATTATGGTCATTTGACACTCCGAGTTGTCTTTTGACTTAAATTTCCATTAAAAATATATGATATTACACTTGGAAAAAGTCATGAAAAATTAAATTAGTGGTACCTAATTCAATTAGCAAAAGATAGGAGCTTAATGTGAGAATTTGGAAATTTAAGAATAAACAAACATTAAATCTCCACTTAGTGGTCCACTAACACCTAAAGTGGACCATTAACCTTCATTTTGGACAGCAGAAACTCACCTTCTTCAACATTGCAAAAACCAGCTGAAAACGGAAGAAAGGAATTGCTCCATGGCCGAATTCATGCAAGCTTCCATTTCCCATGATCCAAGCCATTTTTCCACTTGATTCCTTCACTAAAATTGTTCTACACCACTTGGGCAGTAGATAGGCAACAAGAAAATCAAGTTTTGGAGAAGCTTTGAAGAGGTTTAAAAGTGGTAAGTATATATTTTTTTATTATTGTTTCATTAAACCTTGTGAGGATGTTATGGGTAGTTGAATTATGGAAGGATTTTTGAAGTTTGATGAGTTAAGGGAGAGGTATATTTTTGGCAGCCATAGAACTTCAATAAGGGCAGTTTATCCTTGCATGTAAATGGTAGATTAAAGTGTTGATGAAGTGTTTATGTGTGTAGGAATAAATTAGATAATGTATACTAAATGTGTGTGTGATTGTACACTTGATTTTGGAAGCTTTGAAGTAATTTGAAGAGATGTACAATTCGGAAAACTTGAAGTGTGGACCAAAATATGTTATTTCATGGTTTGGTTTATGGAATTATATGGTTGAATTATGATGCTTGTTATGGCAGCATGTATTTTTGTATAAAGGTTTGAGTTTGGACATGTAAATGAGCTAGGTTATGTGGTTAAATTGCTTGTAATTTGAACTTGGAAAATTATGGACTATAATGTGCATATTGAGTGTGATTATAAGCTGCCAAAATGATCAAAAATGTGTTGTGAAATATGTTTATGTTACGGTACAAAACAGAAATGGTATGAAGGAAGTGACTTGGTAAGTGTTGAATGTATCCTTTGATATGTAATGAAGAGTATGTTGCAGGGCAGTGTAGGTTTTGGTTAGAACCTTAAGTGTGTGGCTCCAATTGGTATGAGACCAATTGGAGGTGAAACTAGCCACAAAAATTGCCAACTTTCATGAAGGAAGCTTACCAAAATTCTGCTTGGAAGATGACTTGAAAAATGACCAAATTCGGATTAGTGCATTTAAGGCCTGAAAATTGACCATTTGGGCAGCAGTTGATTTTTTTGCCATAACTCACTCAAAACAGGTCCAATAGACCTGAAATTTTTACCATGAATATCGGAGACATATATCTACAATTCTTATGAAGACACTAACGCCCAGAAATGACCATAAGTAAGTTAAATAGCTTGCACAAGTTCTGGTCCAAAAACTGGCCAAACCAAAAGTGACCTAAAAATGACCTAAAGTGACCATTTTGATGCATTCTGACCAGCATTGGTAAATTGACCATAACTTGGTCTACATAACTCAAAATGACCTAAAATTTTGCCCCTCGTGCAATAAGACATAGTCCTACAAGTTTGTAGTTTTGACTGAAACCCAAAAATTGAGGGAACTAGGTCATCCGGCTAGGTCAAATTAGTACACCATAATCCAGCAAATTGCAATTAAACGCACTATACATGAAAATGAATTGGGTAACATGTACTAACACTAAAAGGCTTTTAAAAATGACACATTGGTAACATTAAAACCTAATTCACCTAGAGTGCATCGAGGGTTAACATCTTAGGTTGACTAAGGAAATAATATAATTTAATAAATTAAGTATTAAGCCTTGTTGTTAGAAACGGTTTAAATGAGTACTAAAACACTTCAAATTGTGTGTTACAGTTAGCAAAGACTTAGGGAAGGGGAAGGAAACACTGAGTCAGAGCTAAGAGACAGTTATTAGAGGTTTGTGCACAACTAGTTTTTAATTGATTTTTTTCTGAATATTTCATATGATTAAATGACATATTTTTCTTATGTATTATATTTAACAAGCATTGGATTTCATTCAATGATTATTGAAATTGTTATAGTATGTATGAATTTAGCTTTGTGAAATGGTATTTCCATAAGTATTAAGCATTGTTGTGGATTGAATAAATTATATTTTGGAAAATTGTGATAGAAAATGTTTTGAATTGTGATGGGCAAATTGCATGGAAAAATGCAAATTTATGATCTGAATTGTGATGAGCATAAAAATTATTGGATACTGAAATTGACTTTGAATCGAATTGTATTGTGATTTATGCTCACTAAAGGATTGTGATATTGTTTTATATCTCACTATAGATGCTTGACTAGGTTATTACCCGTCTCTCTCATTTGTTGAGAAGACAATGGAGTTAGTTGTGTTTTGATTACCATGGTACGTGCACAGGCTTAGATTCTCCTCTTATTAGAGGTTAGATATAAGTTTTATGTTATGGCCCTTGTGGAAGATTCATTATTGTGATGTGTACTGTGTACGATGATTCAACCTCCTCGACCAGAGGGAGTTAGAATCACCCTGAAGATGGCCCTTTCAGATTAGTCTTACATAGTTAGTGAGATAAAGAATGGTTATTGAATAGTAAAGAATTTCGATCTCAAATGGGATTTATGTATAATTGATTTTACTGGAATTAATCTTTATTTCCAATAAATTGTTGGAATTACCTTAAATGGTTAGTTATGATTTGATAAATTAAATTTCGTGATCAAAGTCATTTTATACAAATGATTTATATTATTGGCAATGAATATTTTAAATTTTGGAATTTGATGAGTAACCAGATTTCTAAATTATTTGCTGTAATTTTTGTTAAGGTATATTGTACTATGTTTTAAATTATAGTTGTGCACCACTGGGTTCACCACTCAGCGATAGCTTTGTATGCTATCGCAGGTGAAAAGAGCATAGAGTAATTGAGTAAACTTCTTTGAAGAGACATTCAGATCAGCTCTAGGTTTACCCACGTACACAGGTTGTGATGTATGCATGTAATAATATGTATGTAAATTATTTGAGCAGTTGTATAAAAACTCTTGTAAAATATTTTGGTATGTAAATAAATGTAAATTACTGTAAATGTAAATTTGAGATTTCATTTACTTGAATAGTTTTGTAATATAAATTTTGAGTATTGTAATCATTGAAATGTTTCTTTATGATGAGATTGGTTTGAAAATGAATTGATTATTTATTGAGATTTGAATTGTGAATTGAAATGAAGTTATTGGAGTTGTATTTGAGAAAACATATTGGGAGCATTTTCTTTTGTAGGGCTGAAGAACTGTTTTCTAAAAATACGGCCGGCACCTTGCCGAAATTTTGAAAAAAAATTTCTAACACCAGATTTTAATCGATGATTTAAATTTTACAAAAATTATTTTAAAATCTCTTATAGTATATCTAATGGGTTATCGGTAGGCGAAGTAATGTAATTCATTAGGTGTACTACGGGATCATGTTACATCTTACAAGGGAGTAGGGTGTGACAGTTATTGCCCAAAAGAGTATGCCGAGCAATAAAGGAAAAAAGATAGCTTTGATTGCATCTTCTTCTGCTGGAAAGTCTAACAAGAAGAAGGGCAATAAGAAAGAAAAAACCTCAAATTCCTAATCCTTCCAAGAAGATAAGCTAAACAGATAGGGAAGACCAAAGCTAACAAAGGCAAAAGGAAAGTGTTTCCACTGCCATAATGATGGGCACAGAAATAGGAACTGCCCAGAGTATGGCCAATAATAGAAGCTTGCACTAATGAGATACTAGACTCTGGGTTGGCAAAAGCTCAACTATTGAAGCTTTAGCCATAGGATCTAAATCTTTATACATGTATAGACATGTTTTGTATTTAAATAAGCTTTTGCATATACCTGATACCTTTTAAGAACATCATTTCTATATCTAGTGTGACTAGAGATGGTTATAAATTTTAGTTCATAAATGATGTTTGCAATATCTATTTTGAAAATAAATATGTTGGTTCGGGTTATATGCATGATGGACTTTATTGTCTAGATAATAATGTTAAATACAAATCTAATGCAAGTAATCTAAAAGAATGCAATGCCATGATGAAAATCAACTCAAGTTCAAAATATATTTGGCACCTAAGGTTAGGCCATGTTGCAGAATATAGGATTGCAAAGCCGGGGAAAATGAGGATTTTATCCTTATTGGGTTTTGGACCTACCCCAACTTGTGAATCCTGCCTTCAGGGCAAAATGACTAAATCACCCTTTGTTGGACAAGGACTAACAGTTGAAAATATTTTGGAGCTAATACATAGTGATATATGTGATCCATTTAAAGAAATGGCTAAAGGCGGTTTTCATTATTTTATTACCTTTATTGATGATAAATCAAGGTTTGGGTATTTCTATTTGATGAAATACAAACATGAATCCTTTGAAAAGTTTAAAGAATTTAAATCCGAAGTAGATAATCAAACAGGAAAAAGTATTAAAGCTCTTCGATCAGATCGTGGAGGTGAATACTTGACTACTGAATTTGATGAATACTTAAGAGCATGGTATTGTTTCCTAGCTGACTCCTCCAGGAACACCACAGCTGAATGGTGTATCTGAAAGGAGAAATTGTACCCTATTGGATATGGTACGTAGTATGATGAGCTATACTAATATGCCAATCTCCTTTTAGGGATTTGCATTAGATCAGCTTTGTATATTCTGAATAGGATTCCAACAAAATCAGTATCTTCCATATCTTATGAGATATGGCATGGAAGAAAATCAAGTCTTAAGCATGTTAAGATTTGGGGTAGTCCAGCTTATAACAAAAAGCTGAACACTGATAAATTGGAAACTAGATCAGAAAAGGGTCGATTTGTTGAATATCCAAAAGATAGTTTTGGATATTATTTTTATTTGCCCACATCACAAAAGGTTGTGATAAGTAGAGATGCCACATTTCTTGAACAATATTTTGTTCAATAAGGAGGCAAAGGAAGGCAAATAGAGTTGGAATTGGAGAATTCTGACCAATAAACAGATTAGATGGATATAGATCCATTTAGTCAACCTACACCTATTGATGAAACATCGATAACTATTCCTCGTAGAACAACCAGGGTTTCTCACCCACCAGTGAGATTTGGTTTCCTTCATGAAGAAGAATAAGAGTTATCTACTCATAAAGAAGTAGATCATGGATGTAATAGCCCTCACTCAACTATACTGTAGCCGAGCAAGGCGTGCTACAATCCGTGCCGAAGCACCCTAACTTATCTTACTTTATTTTTTTAATAATTTTGAATTCATTTAATTTAATATCTATTATTTTCAATGGAGAAACCTGCGGAGTTTCCCGTATTTTATTATCGTTTGGCGTATTTCAATATTCACCTGTTTAAAATTCAATAATATTTTCAAAATAAAATCTTATCCACGCTAATCATAATTATCTCATCAATCATTCTCATAATTTTCTCATATTTCAAATCTCATCCATACATTTCAATTTCATAATCATTTCCATACATTTCCATACATTTCCATTCATACTCAATTCATATGTAAACATTCTCAAATTACATAAGCAAAATTTTCAAATTTCCTTAATTTACATAATTTATAAAATAATTACAAAATTTTATAATTTACATGATATATAAATTAATTACATTTGAAAAAGCTAATTTATTAATTTACATTGCATTCCTATTAATTACCTGTACATAATATATATTACAATATAATATCTAAGCATTTTATACAAAATATAAAATATGATCTATATGGGCCCTATCTACATGCATTGCTAAGGAGGTGACAACCTTGAATACTTCAGGCACTTCTGCAGATTAGAACTCCAAAATCTCTATTTAATATTTTTATCTGGGCTTTACCTTCAGTACCTGCGCAAGGAAACAATTCCATCGCGCTAAGCATTGCTGCTTAGTAGTGCAATAATATAACAATGAAATAATATACAAATAAAGATAGAAATAAAACATAATTCAAATAATTAAGATTTATTTATACTTCACATGCGGTTTCTAAAATTTAATATGTTTTATCCTAATTTAGTCTTCTTTGGAAGTGTTTATTTCGCCAATGTACAATAATAATATACGTAGAAAAATGATCTAAAAATAATAAATTTATGCTTATATTATTATATAAGTCACATTTTCAATATTTATGTATGTTATAACTTTCTTTGCTAATCTTTTAGCATTTTCTCAATACTTTATAAGTTGTCTCAGATTATTTCATAATAAGTAAATTTTAATATCGGTCCAGTTCATTTCGATTCTTTCTAATAAATAACTATTCTAATTTATTTTAGGTCATCTTACTCATTTATTTAATTTCTAATATTTTTAATTACTAATATTCTTAACTTATTTCAATAAATTTCACTACCCAAGTAACCTATGACAAGCTGACTAAACTGGATAATGGGTCATTGGCACTGGACACCGCGATGCCTCGGGCCGTCATACCATGGGACGCAGAACGTCAACCATGTATGCAGTCACTATGGCTAAAAAGCCATGATAACACATAATCGGGCATAAAAGCCATGAATGCTGGCATAAAGCCATAAATATGGGCACAAAACCATGAATACAGGCATAAAGCCTTTCGCAGTACTGCTAAAACAATACCCTATTGGCATGCCAAACTATCCAATCTGACACACATGTCTAGACAATACAAGGGCACATAATATCATTAAATATTAATATATTGTGTTTTATGACTTCATTATTTCATGATAAATTTCATAATTTATACATTCATCATAATATTTATACATTCCTTACATCATTCATATTGATCACAATTCACAACAATGGTGTTCATTTACCATTGTACTCAAAACGTTCTTCCTTTCTTTTATAAAGAGAACTAATGTTTCATTCATATTTTCATGTGATTCATTTATTCATTACAATATTTATATGAATTCATAACTCATACAAGGCGTTATTATCTTATTTGCAATGGAAACATAAATCCTAATGTAAACCTCATCCCATTTATACTCAACAATCCATCTAGGTTAATTTCATTTCATATTCAAGTGGTATCACTCATGTTTTATTAGACCTACTAGTAATGGGAATACAAATCTTACTATATACTCACATAACTTAAATGTTCTTTAAGTCATTTAGGTGAATTACTATTTCTATTCCAAGTAATCCATGAATGTTTCATGGATTCCAAATTTCATATCTTAATTTCAGCCCTCACGGTTTTAAAACGCGTCATTAGGAGTTACAAACCACCAACTTATAAACCCAGTATCTCTCCCGTGTTTTGCCGATGTGGGATTTGCCTAGGGTGTTACAATCCACCCCCCCCCCTTATGGGACTCAGCGTCCTCGCTGAGGTTTGCCCACCATCGCTCAAGGTTGCATGCGAAGCGGCTCTGATACCACAAACGTAATGGCCCGGTCCACTAGTGATATTATCCGCTCTTGGCTGAAGCCCTCACGGTTTTAAAACGTGTCACTAGGGGTTACAAACTATCAACTTATAAACCCAACATCTCTCTCGTGTTTTGCCGATATGGGATTTGCCTAGGGTGTTACAATCCACCCCCCTTATGGGACTCAGCGTCCTCGCTGAGGTTTGCCCCACCATCGCTCAAGGTTGCACGTGGAGCAACTCTATACCACAAATGTAATGGCCCGGCCCACTAGTGATATTGTCCGCTCTAGGTTGAAGCCCTCACGGTTTTAAAACGCATCACTAGGGCTTACGAACGACATTTATAAACCCAGTATCTCTCCCATGTTTTACTGAAGTGGGATTTGCCTTAGGTGTTACAATCCACCCTCCCTTATGGGACTCAGCGTCCTCGCTGAGGTTTGCCCCACCATCGCTCAAGGTTGCATGCGGAGCGGCTCTGATACCACAAATATAATGGCCCGGCCCACTAGTGATATTGTCCGCTCTGGGCTGAAGCCCTTACGGTTTTAAAACACGTCACTAGGGGTTACGAACTATCAACTTATAAACCCAGCATCTCTCCCGTGTTTTGCCGAAGTGGGATTTGCCTTAAGTGTTACAATCCACCCCCCTTATGGGACTCAGCGTCCTCACTGAGGTTTGCCCCACCATCGTTCAAGGTTGCACGCGGAGCGGCTCTGATACCACAAATGTGAGGGCCCGGCCCACTAGTGATATTGTCCGCTCTGGGCTGAAGCCCTCACGGGTTTAAAACGCATCACTATGGGTTACGAACCACCAACTTATAAACCCAGCATCTCTCCCGTGTTTTGTCAATGTGGGATTTGCCTAGGGTGTTACAATGGGAATACAAATCTTAACTATATACTCACATTACATAAATTTTCATTAAGTTATTTAGGTGAATTACTATTTCTATTCCAAGTAATCCATGAATATTTCATGGATTCTAAATTTCATACTTTAATTTTCTCTACCAATTTAGTTATTATACTTTGTGTCTTTGTATTACTATTCACATTCCTATTCACTCAAATTGTTGACTTTTTAATACATAATAAATTTATTGAACCTAAGTTCTCCAAGATACTACATTTTGGATTTTATTTTTCTTGGTATTGATTTCTACTACCATTTCAAATCTTATCTTATGTTATTCAAAATTTTCAGAATTCATACCCTAGGTTTACTGTTCTATTGGTCATTTGTACAGTAGGAATTTGACAAAAATTGTCTTTATGAAAGTTGTTCCTTATTGTGTCTAGTTACATTTATTGTTTTGAATCACTCCATTTGGAGTTTTGTAGCTCAAGTTATGGCCTAAACACCATAACTGGCCGGATTGGACAGAATCTAGAATTCTGGGCAAAACTGGTTCTGGCAGATTTGGTGACCTAAGTTTGGTTTGCAATTTGACTAGGTTATGGTCAGAATTTGGATTTTTGTTCTTCATAAAGTTGTAGGGCTATGTCTCATATTTCTGCTGGTAAAATCTCAGATCAATTTAACTTTTTTACATTGAGTTATGACCATTTAAACAAACACTATCATTTGTTCATTTTCCAGGGACAGCATGTTGGCCACCCGAATTGAGGCAGTTTTTAGGTTATCCTAAGTTGGTTTTCTTGGCATGATTTCTTCACAAAAAATGTGTCATTTTGTCCTAAGTTTTATGTCCAATTGGTTTCACACCAATTGGAGTAACCTAACTCTACTTATGGTCACATTTAGGTACTGGACTCAAAGTTTAGAAAATCCTGCATGAACACAACACTTCCAATACCTCCCATTCCACACTACTACCAACTTCAATCACATTCAATACACTTGAAATACTCCATAATTAATCTCAACACATCAATTTATCAACATAACATCAAATTCCCAATTTAGCAAAACCTAAATCAATTTGGTGCAACTTCAAAATCCAAAAGGATTGATAGCACTAACCTTTTTTTAAACTTTCATGAAGGAAACATGCCAAAATTCTGCTTGCAAGGTAGCTTAAAAAATGACCAAATCCGGATTAAGTGCAAGTAAGGCCTGAAAATTGACCATTTGGGTAGCAGTTAATGTTTAGGCCATAACTCACTCAAAACAGGTCCAATTGACCTGAAATTTTAACCATGAATAGTTAAGACCCATATCTACAAGTCTTATGAAGACACCAAAGCCCAGAAATGACCATAAGCAAGTCAAACAGCTTGCACAAGTTCGGGTCCAAAAACTGGCCGAATCTAAAATGACCTAAAGTGACCTAAAATGACCAATTTTGGTGCAATTTGACCAGCAATAGTAAAATGACCATAACTTGGTCTACATAACTCAGAATGACCTGAAATTTTGCCCCTCGTTCTATAAGACATAGATCTACAAGTTTGTACTTTTGACCAAAACTCGAAAACCGAGGGAACTAGGTCGTCCGGCTAGGTCAAACTAATATCCTTGAATCCAGCAAATTGCAAGAAAATGCAGTATACATGGAAATGAATTGGTAACATGTACCAACCCTCAAAGACTATTGAATGTAACCTATTAATAACATTAAAACCTAATTTACCAAAAACGCATCGAGGGTCGATATATTAGGTTGATTAAGCAAATAATAGCATTCAGTGAATTACTTATCAAGCATTATCGTTATAGACAGTTTATTTAAGTACTGAAACACTTCAAATTGTGTTTCTTAGTTAGCAAAGACTCAGGAAAAAGGAAGGAAACACTAATTCAAGACCAAGAGACAGTTATCAGAGGTTTGTGCACAACAACTATTTCTTTTGAATTTTTCAATTGAAATGAATTATGACTATTTGTACATTATTATTTTAAATTGTGGAAATGTGTTTGAATGGATATTTATAGCTTGAAAAGCATTGTAAATAGTTTGAAACTGTGAGAAATTGTTTGAATGATATTTATGGATACTTATTGATTGAAAAATATTGGAAATAGTTTGAAACCACAACTATCATGTATATTGATTGTATTCCTAGCTAGCTTGTCTAGTGGGACGAATTGAATTCCCTCTCTGGCTGAAGTGTTGAGGTGTGTGCCTATTGAGGAAAAATTGGATGAGTACTCATATTTTTGCTAGCTAGCTATGTTATTCCTCATTAGTCATCGACTTTTGGGACGAATTGAATACCTCATTAGCCATCGACTTTTGGGATGAATTGAACTTTGGAACATAATTAAGCTGTGCGTGATTTATTGATATGTATTGTGAAATTGTGAAATGAATTTAAACTCTTATTGACATTCACTGTCTTTTGAATTTAATCATGATTTGATTTATTGAAATTATTGTGATATTGAGAAATGGAGTTTAAATTCTTGTTGACATTTACTGTCTTGAATTTAACTATGGTTTTAAGTATCCACTATTTATATAACTTGTGAATTGTGATTTAAAGTTGTATTTGGTTAATGTTGTGCACCACTGAGACATTGTCTCAGCGATAGCTTTTCATTGCTATTGTAGGTAGACAGATGGACAGGGCAGCAGATTAGGCTGCCAGTACATCCAGCGAGAGATTATCGGGTATATTGAGTATACCACATTTTGCATTTTGTACTGTAATGTATGACCACTGTATGTATATATTATTTTGGTTTCATCAGTTGTAAATTAAAATTGTACATTGAAGTTGTAAAGTAAATTATGAGTTATTTTGACTTGTAAAATTTGTATTATATTTCTTGTATCTCAGTATTTGAAAAATCACTGTGGATTTGAGTTGAGAAATATGTTGGAGTTGAGATTTGGAAATATGTTGAAGTGTTTTTTACAGGTTTTCTGAAGAACTGTTTTATCCAAAATACAGATGGCACTCTGCCAAAATTTTTTACAGAAATTACTAATAGTCCAAATGAGTTAGTTGTTTCACTTCAGTTCATAAAGGTTTTTAACACCTGTAAATAGTGCTCACCACTGTAAAAGAAGTAAGAAAAGTTTTTAAAATCCCTTGTAGTGTATTTAATGGGTTATCACTAGACGGAGTTGGTAATTCATTAGGTATACTACGGGATCATGTTATGCCTTACAGAGGGGTAAGGTGTGACAATCCCAAAGTCTATACTTGGAAAAGGTTGTTAAAGAGGTTTAAAATGCTTGATTCCAAGAGAGGATTGTTACCAGTGAGACATGGTATCCACCTTTCTAAAGAGATATCTACAAAGACACCTAAAGAAAGAGATAAAATGGCCATGATTCCATATGCTTCGGCTATTGGAAGTTTGATGTATACAATGTTGTGTACTAGGCCGGATATTGCATATGCTGTTAGTTTAACTAACTGGTATCAATCCAATCCAGGTTTGGAACACTGGATAGCTGTCAAGAATATCCTTAAGTACTTGCGAAGAACTAAGGATTTATTCTAGATATATGGAGTTGGAGACTTACAATTGAATGGTTATACTGATTATGATTTCCAATCAGATATCGATGATAGAAAGTCTACCTCTGGATATGTGTTCATTTGTAATGGAGGTGCAGTCAGTTGGAAGAGTTCCAAACAGAGTACGACTGCAGATTCCACTATGGAGGCTGAGTATATTGCTGCATCAAATGTTGCAAAGGAAGATGTTTGGATATAAGAAATCCCGGTCTCACTAAAAATCCAAACACATAGAAAGGCACTACCACATTGTCAGAGAAATAGTTTGGCAAGGCGATACAGCCATACAAAAAATAGCATCAGCTAAAAATCCAGCTGATCCATCACTAAGCCTTTGTTACAAGCTCAGTTAGATCAACATCTTGAGAAGATGGGTCTAAGATATTGTAATGAATGGCTCTAGTTCAAGTGGGAGATTGTTAGTAGTATGCCCTAGAGCATATCATTTAGTATGTATCTTGTACATCTTTTATTAATAAAAGGCATTTTCACTTTTCCATTTACATAATATATTTATGTGTAATAGAAAAGGTCCATTGATATTTTGTTACAAATTCTATTCTTAAGTTGTTAAGAATATGAGTGACAGTATTTCTAGCACAAAGTATCATAAATAGGTTCACAATCGAGGATAATTCACAATAAGGACATGACTTATCCGGTAAGATTGTATTCATGTTTATTCCCAAGTTATTTATATGAGATATAAATAAGATGGAATGGTGAGTCTCATGCCATATAACAAACATGATAGGCACTTATACATGATAAGTAGGCCGAACCAGTGACATTTATGACAAGCACATGGAGTTTACTCTTGTCAATCTATTGTCATAAATTATATTAGTGCATATAATCTTTAGACCTGAGATAGCACAATTATCTTGTATATAGATGGTTTGAGTTTGATACTACTTTCATACTTGTACTGTGTATGGGTATATGGGCATGTGTTGGCTCCTACTAGTTATATACGGAGGTAGGTGTTGATCAAGATGGAATCTGTTCTCCTAAGTAAATAAGGATAAAATCCTATGTTCATTTAATTGTTCTTGATGTTTCAAGTTCCTGGCCAGGACAGGTAGATTTATTCAGAAAAGAGTTTCTGATGAGAAAATCTTTTTAATCTAGAACTGAAATTAAAAGAGAACAAAATATTCATAGCAAATGGGGTTTGACATAAACCATGACTCCAACTTGAATTGGGATTTTATAACAGAGAGATTCTAGTGCATGGTAACATATGATTATAGATTCATTTAAGGTAAACATTATTACTGATTGGGTGGCCATGGCATACTATGCTAGGTATTAACCATGGTCTATGAGGTGCATAAAATGATTTAGAGAAATCATTTATGGTAAGAAAGAGTTCTGATGATATTAAGAGTTTATATCATGTCTCATTGCGAATTAGTGATGAGCCTAGTAAGTTACACACATACACAAGTAATCACCTAATTAAATATGATTTAATTTATTAATTAAAGAGTTTAATTGATTAATTAAATAGGTTTGGTTTGCAATTAGATTGCAAAGTCCCTAGCATGACTTGAAACCAAATATAGGTTATTGGATGTACAGCATAAGTTAAATTTATATTTAAAGTGTTTAAATATGAATTTAATTAATGAGAAATTAATTAATAAAGATTAATTAATTGATTTATATTTGATATAAATTGATTAGAAGAAGAAAAATAATTATTTTGGGTTGAGAACTCAAAATTAAGACACAAGGGTATTTTGGTCATTTCATAGGGTGACATGTGGCACCATCAGATAGTGGCACATGGCACTATACATAAGCTTGCCATATGTCTTTTAATCATGTAAGATGATTAAAGTCAAGATTAAATATAGGTTTAACACTTGGCACAATATGATTGGATCAATTAAACCTAGAGCCAATCAGAAGGTGACACGTGGCAAGGGTTTTAAATGGTGACCTGGCTATATAAGGGAAATGATGAAAAGAAAAATACCTAGCTGCTATTTGTTTCATTGGTGCTGCCCTAAAGCACCTCTCCCTTTCATCTTCTTCATCTCTCATCAATTCAAAGAGATTTCCCAACAATCTTTTGAATTAAAAATACTAAAAATCGTTTCTAGTATCCTGTTTACATCTGTAATCTCTCAAAAGGCAAAACCTGATTTTCTAATTGCATGGAAAAGCTTTAGAAGCTGTTCAAGGGGCTGCCATTGGTGATCTTGGTGTGGACAAGCTAGAGGGACAACATATGGTGTCCTAAGCGCATCCCAAAGGTGCCAAACACACTGCAGTGCATCAAACAGGTTAGTGCACTTGTTCTTCATCTAATCTAGGGTTCTAATGAATTAATCTGTTAATTCTAAAATCTTAAATGGCAAATGTAGATCCAAAAATATATTAAAAGTGTTTTAATATGCTGTTTATCATTGAAATCAAATAGATAAAAATAAATCTTGCATGATGCATGTGACCCTAGAAGAAAAATTTTGAATTTCAATGATTTAAACTTGTGTTTTTTATGCTTCCGCTCCTTCATCAAGTTTGGGATCTTGTTGACCCATCTGAAGGTATTGTACCTATAGGGAACAAATGGGTTTTCAAGAAGAAAATTGGTTCTGATAGAAAGGTAGAGACCTATAAGGCAAGGCTAGTAGCGAAAGAGTTTCGCCAAAGGCAAAGAATTGACTATGAGGAGACTTTCTTACCTGTAGCAATGCTTAAATCAATTAGGATTCTATTAGCAATAGCTGCATACTATAATTATGAAATTTGGCAGATGGATGTCAAAACATTTTCATGGAACAACCTAGGGGTTTTGAATCCCAAGATGTTTCCAAGGTATGCAAGCCAAAGTGATCCATTTATGGGTTGAAACAAGCTTCGAGGAGTTGGAACTTCCGTTTTGTTGAAGCCATTAAGTCATTTGGTTTTATCAAAAATGAGGATGAGCCATGTGTATATAAGAAGGTTAGTGACAGTGACACCCCTTACCCGACTGCAGTGTAGCTGAGCAAGTTATACCACTCAGTGTGCCGGAGCACTCTATTTTATCTTAATTCATTTTTATCGTAGTTTTTGAATATAACTTGTGAAATATAATATATTTAAGCCGTTTATCGAAATTATTATTTATTTGAGGTTCCGAAAATTTTTAAAGAAAATCCATGAGTATCAAGGCTAAAAATGGAGAAAGCAGTTCTTGAACTGTGGAAAACACTTCCAATATTCACATTCAATCATTTCCAAACTCCAATATCAAAATCTCATCAATATTTCTCAATTTCAGTTCTCAACATTTGTCAACCATTCATTTCTCAATCATTCATCCATCTCATATGATACCATGCATATATGATAGATAAACATTCACTTTTCCATTTACAACCACACTTTTCATTATTTACATGAATATCAAAATACATAACATAAGTTCAAATACATATGAGAAAATAAAATCAATTACAAAATACCAAAATGACATCTAGCGTCCTACCAATGCACTGCTGACAGTGAGGTGACACAGACACTATGCAGAACTGTGAACTGCCTTACCAAATCTGTGGTCTACTGGCGCTCTGTCCAATCTTCAGTACCTACGCGTTGCAAAAGCGACGCGCTAAGCATAAAGCTTAGTGGTGCAAATAATAAAATAGAAAGAAATAATATGCAACATAAAAATCATAATTTCTTAGCCATTGTGTTCATAAGAACTGAATAATTACCAACTTAGTGTTTAGTCGAGGGCTAATTACGTTTTATGATATTAACTTCTTCATGAATTTTAAGTTTTCATTGTATTCTATCGTAATCATTCCTGATATTTAGTTTTCGTATTTTCTTTAACAATCAGTTCAATTACAGTTATACTTTTCCATGCCCAAGTAACCTATACAAATTGACCGGACTGGATAAACGGGTAAACTAGCAGGTACTGTGTACCTCGGGTCACACCATCGGTCACAATGTGTCTCCCGGTGTGCAAACAGAATGGCTAATAAGCCATATAAACAATAAGGCATAAAGCCAAGTAAAACATCATAATCAGTATAGCCATAGGCTATCACATCACAGAATGGCAATGAAGCCATATATCATACGCAGTACTGCTATCAGAACCCTATTGGCATGCCAACCTATCCAAACCAATCACATTAGGCCTACTAGGGCATTTGAAACTTTTAAATTCTTCAATTTGTAAATTTCAAATTTTTAGTGTCACTATTCATCTTATTGGTCAACAAAAATGTTGACTTTTAGAATAAAAATATGCACATTGACTTTGGCACTCCCAACATACCACATTTTGTGTTTAAAACTTGTTAGTTTTGGTCACTTTCTCAAAGCTTAGGTCATTTTGGCAAAATTGCCAATTTTTGGTTTTGGTGTCACTATTCACCTCATTGGTCAACAAAATGTTGACTTTTGAATAGAAAATATGTACACTGACTTTGGCACTCCCAATATACCACATTTGGTATTCAAAACTTGTTGGCATTAAGTGTTAATACCATTTCTAAGTATTAAACCAAAGGAGCAGATTTTTCAGTTTTGTGAGTCAACTTCACTGTTCCATTGGACACTGTTGCTGTCGGAATTTGAAGAAATGCAAAACATGAAAGTTGTTCCTTATTTTGTCTAGTTGAATTTCCTTTTTTGAATCACTCCATTTGGAGTTTTGTAACTCAAGTTATGGCCAAAATAAATTTACTGTTCACGTGCAATCGCTCATGCCGAGATTTTGGGTCCGCAGATTTTTGGTCCAACTTTGGTCAGTAATTTGATCAAGTTAAGTTCATAATTTGGTCTAACTTTCTTCATATGAAATGTTCTACTATGCCTTAGGTTTCCATTGGTTCAAGAATCGCCTAAATCCGAGTTTTCTAGAGAGAGTTATAGTCCTCCAAACATTACTGCTCAAATCAAAATCTGCAGAGTTGCAGGTTTGAACGAGAATCGTGACTGCCATTTGGGTTAGGTTCTGGTCATAATTTGGGGTAGGTTTCTTCATGAAAGTTGTTTTTCTATGTCTTAACTTGTTGTTGTAAAAATTTCAGGTCAATTGACCAAATCTACAGTGAGTTATGGCCAAATGAACAGTTACTGTTCATTTGGCAAATTCTGCAGAATCAGTGCAGGGTATCCGAATTTGGGGCCAAGTTTTGGTCCTCTTGCTTTGGTCTTTTGGGCATGGTTTCTTCAGCAAAAATGTGCCATTATAAGCCTAGTTTCATGTCCAATTGGCCAAACACCAATTGGACTAACACAGCCCAAGTTATGGCAGTGCAAAGGGACTGAATTTTCAGTCCCTATCTTTGTCCTAGGGCAGATTTCACTTTCACTTTACCATACTATTTTTCAGTTCTAATTATGGTCAACATACCTAAAATGGTCACTAATTGACCATTAAAATGTGCTCTAACAATTTCCTAAGCCAAATCAATTTTTCACTCCCCAAAACCCTAATTCAAATCCATAATTTATGCCATTTACCTTAGTTAGCTACTAAGGCATTACTCATATGTTTATAACTTCAAATATGGTTTCTAATTCACTTCAAGCTCATCAAAACATTCCTACATATTCTTTTACTAGGGCATCCAAAATTCAAGTGTTCATACACAAGGTTTTTTTGTTCATTTAAACTACAAGTCTTACTAAGTTCAAGTCCAAAATCATGAAATTTAAGAGTTTTATGTTTATAGTTGCACTAACCTCAACTTGAAGAATCTCCAAGCTTGCCAACTTTAATTTCTCTTCTTCCTTTTGCTCCCAAACACCTTAGCAAGCTTCTAGAATAAATTTTTGTGTTGAGAACTTGAGGAAATATGGTGGGAGTTTAGGGCTTCATGAGCTTGCCAAGCTCATCAATGGAGGGAGGAAAGGAGAGGGTTACGTTTTCATGAAGGAGAAGAAGGAGCTGCTCATGTTTTTTTTTTAACTCCTTTAGTCTTTATTTATGTCTTTTATTTGTTAGTCAATTGATGGCTTAATTTGTGATTGGTCAAAATTTTTAAATGATGTCATTTTTGCATTATTTTGCATTTTCTTTTCTTTTCTTTCACTACTCATTTCAAATTTCATTTCTAGTAATGTTTATTCATATTTTATGTTATATTAATTATTTACTTAACTGGACAAGTCGGCCAAAAATCGTCTCTGAAGGCGAAATGACCAAAATGCCCTCCGTTTGGCTTAACAGGTCAAAATTGTCTGTACCGATTGAAAAAATTTTCTAAATATTTTCTTGGCATTCTAATGCCATAGGAACCTCAATGACCCTTCTCTGGAGTCCCAAAAATTATTTTATAATTTTTCTCCCAGGTCTAGGGCTCCTCGTTGCGAGAACCGCAACTTCCCTCCGGTTACCCATCGCTTGGGCACCGGCTTGTTTTACTTGGTTGTATTTTATTTCTAAAATTTTTACTAAGTGTTTCTTATTAATGTTTGAGTTAATTATGGTTCCTGACTTTAGTTTAAATATTTTTCCGGACGTTCTAGCTGTCCGGACCGACACCGGTCACCGGTACAGTAGGATGTACGGAGTTGCTACAGGGAGGATGTTACAGTGACAGTGCTATCACTTTCCTTGTCTTATATGTGGATAATATTCTATTAATAGGTATTGACTCAGGTATGTTAACAACTATAAAGGTATGGTTGTCAAATATATTCTCCATAAAAGACTTAGGGGAGCCAACCTATATTCTTGAGATTTGCATCTATAGAGATAGAGCGAAAAGAATAATTAGTTTATCCCAAAGTCTATACTTGGAAAAGGTGTTAAAGAGGTTTAACATGCTTAATTCTAAGATAGGATTATTTCCAGTGAGACATGGTATCCACCTTTCTAAAGAGATGTCTCCAAAGACACCTAAGAAAAGAGATTAAATAGCCAGGATTCCATATGCTTTGGCTATTAGAAGTTTGATGTATGCAATATTGTGTACTAGGCCAGATATCGCATATGCTGTTAGTTTGACTAGCAGGTATCAATCCAATCCAGGTTTGGAGCACTAGATAGTTGTCAAGAATACCCTTAAGTACTTGAGAAGAATTAAGGATTTATTCTTGATATATGAAGGTGGTTACTTGCAATTGGATGGTTATACTGATTTTGATTTTCGATCACATATCGATGATAGAAAGTCTACCTCTAGGTTTGTGTTCATTTGTAAAGGAAGTGCAGTTAGTTGGAAGAGTTCCAAATAGGGTACGACTGTTGGTTCCATTACAGAGCCGAGTATATTGTTGCATCAGATGCTGCAAAAGAAGCTATTTGGATATAAGGAACCCTAGTCTCATTAGAAATCTAAACACATAGAAAGGCACTATCACATTATTAGAGAAATAGTTGGGCAAGGTGATGTAGCCATGCAGAAAATAGCATCAGCTGAAAATCTAGCTGATTCATTCACTAAGCCTTTGTCACAAGGTCAGTTAGACCGACATCTTGAGAAGATGGGTCTAAGGTATTGTAATGAATGGCTCTAGAGCTAGTGGGAGATTGTTAGTAGTATGCCCTAGAGCATATCATTTAGTATGTATCTTGTACATATTTTATTAATAAAAGGCATTTTTACTTTTCATTTACATAATATATTTATGTGTAATAGAAAACGTCCATTTATATTTTGTAATGGCCCGGCCCACTAGTGATATTGTCAGCTCTGGACCAAAACCCTCACGGTTTTAAAATGCGTCACTAGGGGTTACGAACCGCCAACTTATAAACCCAGCATCTCTCCCGTGTTTTGCCGATGTGGGATTTGCCTAGGGTGTTACAATCCACCCCCCTTATGGGACTCAATGTCCTCGCTGAGGTTTGCCCCACCATCGCTCAAGGTTACACGTGGAGCGGGTCTGATACCACAAATGTAATGGCCCGGCCCACTAGTGATATTGTCCGCTCTGGGCTGAAGCCCTCATGGTTTTAAAACGCATCACTAGGGGTTACGAACCACCAACTTATAAACCCAGCATCTCTCCCGTGTTTTGCCGATGTGGGATTTGCCTAGGGTGTTACAATCCACCCCCCTTATGGGACTCAGCGTCCTCGCTGAGGTTTGCCCCACCATCACTCAAGGTTGCACGCGGAGCGGCTCTGATACCACAAATGTAACGGCCTGGCCCACTAGTGATATTGTCCGCTCTGGACCGAAACCCTCACAGTTTTAAAACGCGTCACTAGGGGTTACGAACCACCAACTTATAAACCCAGCATCTCTCCCGTGTTTTGCCAATGTGGGATTTGCCTAGGGTGTTACATATTGTGCTAGAAATTCTATTCTTAAGTTGTTAAGAATATGAGTGACAGTATTTCTAGCACAAAGTATCATAAATAGGTTCACAATCGAGGATACTTCGCAATAAGGACATGACTTATCCAGAAAGATTGTATTCATGTTTGTTTCCAAGTTATTTATATGAGATATAAATAAGATGGAATGGTGAGTCTCATGCCATATAACAAACATGATAGGCATTTATACATGATAAGTAGGCCGAACCAGTGACATTTATGACAAGCACAGGGAGTTTACTCTTGTCAATGTATTGTCATAAATTATATCAGTGCATGTAATCTTTAGACTAGAGATAGCACAGTTATCTTATATATAGGTGGTTTGAGTTTGATACTGCTTTCATACTTGTACTGTGTATGGGTATATGGGCATGTGTTGGCTCCAACTAGTTATATATGGAGGTAGGTGTTGATCAATATGGAATTTGTTCCTCTAAGTAAATAGGGATAAAATCCTATGTTCATTTAATTGTTCTTGATGTTTTAAGTTCCTGGCCAGGATAGATAAATTTAATTAGAAAAGAGTTTATGATAAGAAAATCTTTTAATCAAGAACTGGAATTAAAAGAGAACATAATATTCATAGCGAATGGGGTTTGACATAAACCATGACTCCAGCTTGAGTTAGGATTTTGTAATAGAGAGATTCTAGTGCATGGTAACATATGATTATAGGTTCATTTAAGGTAAATCTTATTACTAATTAGGTTGCCATAGCATACTATGCTATGTGTTAACCATGGTCTATGAGGTGCCTAAAATGATTTAGAGAAATCATTTAAGGTAAGAAAGAGTTCTGATGATATTAAGAGTTGATATCATGTCTCATTGCCACTTAGTGAAGAGCCTAGTAAGTCACACACATACACAAGTAATCAACTAATTAAATATGATTTAATTAATTAATTAAAGATTTTAATTGATTAATTAAATAGGTTTGGTTTGCAATTAGATTGCAAAGTCCCTAGTATGGCTTGAAACCAAATCTAGATTATTGAATGTATAGTATAAGTTAAATTTATATTTAAAGTGTTTAAATATGAATTTAATTAATGAGAAATTAATTAATAGAGATTAATTAATTAATTTATATTTGATATAAATTGATTAGAAGAAGAGAAATAATTATTTTGGGTTAAGAACTCAAAATTAAGACACAGGGGTATTTTTGTCATTTCACAGGGTGACATGTGGCAACATGAGATGGTGACACATTGCACTACACATAAGCTTTCCATATGTCTTTTAATCATGTAAGATGATTAAAATCAAGATTAAATAAGGTTTGACACTAGGCACAATGTGATTGGGTCAAGTAAACTTAGAGCCAATCAGAATGTGACATGTGGCAAGGGTTTTAAGTGATGACCTAATTATATAAGTGTTGTTATGAAAGAGTAAAATGTGTGGACTGCTATTCTTCTTTGGTGCAGCCACCCAAAGAACATCTCCCCTCTCTTTTTCTTCATCTCTCATCAATTCAAAGAGATTAGCCATCAATCTCTTGAATTAAAAATACTAGAAATTATTTCTAGTGTCCTGTTTATATCTGTAATCTCTCAAAAGGCAAAACTTGATTTTATAATTCATAGACAAAGCTTTAGAAGCTATTCAAGGGTTGCCATAGGTAATCTTGGTGTGGACAAGCTAGAGAGACAACATCTGGTGTCCTAAAGACACATCCCAAAGGTACAAATACGCTACAATGCATTAAGAGGTTAGTGTATTTGTTCTTGATTTAATATAGGGTTCTAAAATTAATCTGATTAATTCTAAAATCTTAAATGGAAAATACAGATCCAAAAATATATTAAAAGAGTTTTAATATGTTATTTATCATTGAAATCAAATAGAAAAAAAAATAAATCTTGCATGATGCATGTGACCCTAGGTGAAAATTTTTGAATTCAAAGGTATAAACTTGTGTTTTTCATGCATCTGCTCCTGCACAGATTCCATCTTGATCAATACCTACCTCCATATATAACTAGTACGAGCCAACCTATACCCATATACCCATTCACAGTATAAGTATGAAAGTAGTATCAAACTCAAACTACCTATATACAATATAATTGTGCTATTTCAGGTCTAAAGACTATATGCATTAATATGATTTATGACAATACATTGACAAGAGTAAACTCCATGTGCTTGTTACAAGTGTCATTGGTTCGGCCTACTTATCATGTATAAGTGCCTATCATGTTTGTTATATGGCATGAGATTCACCATTCCATCTTATTTATATCTCATATAAATAACTTGGGAACAAACATGAATACACTCTTTCTTGATGAGTCATGTCCTTATTATGAAGTATCCTCGATTGTGAACCTATTTATGATACTTTGTACTAGAAATACTGTCACTCGTACTCTTAATAACTTAAGAATATAATTTTTAATTAAATATCAATGGACCTTTTCTATTACACATAAATATATTATGTAAATTGAAAAGTGAAAATTCCTTTTATTAATAAAAGATGTACAAGATACATACTAAATGATATGCTCTAGGGCATACTACTAACAATCTCCCACTAGCACTAGAGTCATTCATTACAATATCTTAGACCCATCTTCTCAAGATGTCGGTCTAGCTGAGTCTGTGACATAGGCTTAGTGAATGGATCGGCTGGATTTTCAGCTGATGCTATTTTTTGCATGGCTACATCGCCTCGTCCAACTATTTCTCTGATAATATGGTAGTGCCTTTCTATTTGTTTAGATTTCTGGTGAGACCGAGTTCCTTAGCCTGTATGACTGCTCCATTATTGTCACAGTAAAGTGGAACTGCTAACTCAATGGAAGGAACTACTGTAAGTTTTATCACAAACTTCTTTATCCAAACAACTTCCTTTGTAGTGTCTGATGCAGCAATATACTCAGCCTCGGTAGTGGAATTTGCAGTCGCACTATGTTTGGAACTCTTTTAACTAACTGCACCTCCATTACGAATGAACACATATCCTGAGGTAGACTTTCTATCATCGATATCTGATTGGAAATCAGAATCAGTATAACCATCCAATTGCAAGTCTCCACCTCCATAGATCAAAAATAAATCCTTAGTTCTTCTCAAGTATTTAATGATATTTTTGACAGCTATCCAGTGTTCCAAACCTGGGTTGGATTGATACCTGCTAGTCAAACTAATAGCATATGCGATATCCGGTGTAGTACACAACATTGCATACATTAAACTTTCAATAGCCGAAGCATATGGAATCTTGGCCATTTTATCTCTTTCTTCAGCTGTCTTTGGAGACATCTCTTTAGAAATGTGGATACCATGTCTCACTGGTAACAATCCTCTCTTGGAATCAAGCATGTTAAGCTTTTGTAACACCTTTTCCAAGTATAGACTTTGGGATAAACCAATTATTCTTTTTGCTCTATCTATATAGATGTGAATCCTAAGAATATAGGTTGCCTCCCCTAAGTCTTTCATGGAGAATGTATTTGACAACCATACCTTTATAGTTGTCAACATACCTTTGTCATTACCCATCAACAGTATGTCATCCACATATAAGACAAGGAAAGTGATAGCACTATCACTAACTTTCTTATATACACATGGCTCATCATCATTTTTGATAAAACCAAATGATTTAATGGCTTCATCAAAACGGATGTTCCAACTCCTCGAAGCTTATTTCAACCAATAAATGGATCGCTTTAGCTTGCATACCTTGGAACCATCTTGGGATTCAAAACCCCTAGGTTGTTCCATGAAAATATTTTATTCAATGTATCCATTGAGAAAAGCTATTTTGACATCCATCTGCTAAATCTCATAATCATAGTATGCAGCTATTGCTAATAGAATCCTAATTGATTTAAGCATGGCAACAGGCGAGAAAGTCTCCTCATAGTCGATTCCTTGCCTTTGGTGAAAACCTTTCGCTACTAGCCTTGCCTTATAGGTCTCTACCTTTCCATCAGAAACAATTTTCTTCTTGAAAACTCATTTGTTCCCTATAGGTACAATACCTTCAGGTGGGTCAACAAGATTCCAAACTTGATTCTTATACATGGAATCAATCTCAGATTTCATAGCATCAATCCATTTTGAAGAGTCTATATCTGATATAGTTTCTTCATAGGTAAGTGGATCATCTCCATGATCTACTTCTTCATGAGTAGACAACTCTTGTTCTTCTTTATGAAGGAAACCATATCTCACTGGTGGGTGAGATACCCTGGTTGTTCTACGAGGAATAGCTGTAGATGTTGCATCAATAGATGTAGGTTGACTAGATGGATCTATATCCATATGATCTGTTGGTTGGTCAGAATTCTCCAATTCTAACTCTATTTGCCTTCCTTTGCCTCCTTCTTGAACAAACTATTTTTCAAGAAATGTGGCATCTCTACTTACCACAACCTTTTGTGAAGTAGGCAAATAATATCAAAACTATCTTTTGGACATCCAACAAATCGACCCTTTTCTGATCTGGTTTCCAATTTATCAGTGTTCAACTTTTTGATACAAGCTGGACAACCCCAAATCCTAATATGCTTAAGACTTGGTTTTCTTCCATGCCATATCTCATAAGGTGTGGAAGAAACTGATTTTGATGGACTCCTATTCAGAATATACAAAGCTGATTCTAATACAAATCCCCAAAAGGAGATTGGCATATCAGTATAGCTCATTATACTACGTAACATATCCAATAGGGCACGATTTCTCCTTTCACATACACCATTCAGCTGTGGCATTCCTGGAGGAGTTAGCTGGGAAACAATGCCGTGATCTCTCAAGTATTCATCAAATTCAGTACTCAAATATTAACCTCCACGATCTGATCGAAGAGCTTTAATACTCTTTCCTGTTTGATTTTCTACTTCAGATTTAAATTCTTTGAACTTTTCAAAGGATTCATGTTTGTATTTCATCAAATACAAATACCCATACCTTGATTTATCATCAGTAAAGGTAATAAAGTAATGAAAACCACCTCTAGCCATTTCCTTAAATGGACCACATACATCACTATGTATTAGCTCCAAAATATTTTCAGCCCTTAGCCCTTTTCCAATAAAAGTTGATCTAGTCATTTTGCCCTAAAGGCATGATTCACAAGTTATAGTTGTAACACCCCTAAGTTCGGTAGTGCGTTCTGCTGCTCCGGTGACTAGTGTTGTCCGGACAGCTAGGATGCCAAGAACCGTACTTCAAAATGGGTGAGGAGACATAAAATAATGAAATACAAGAAAAGGAAATACAAGAAAAACAAAGGAAAAAATCATAGCAAAGAAATGTGATCAAGTTAAGCGAGCCGGGAAACCTAGCGATGGTGATCAGACCGAAGTCACGGCGTGGACCGTTGACTAACTCGGATCATGGAACCCTGGAAAACATTTTTAGGACTTAAATAGACCCTTGTTGAAGAATAAATATCATTAGAAAGATCAAAGAAAAATTAAATAATTAGTACAAAGAAAAGTGAGAAATCGAAAAACAGACAAAACCCGGTAATACCGAAAAATCGGGAACGAATCTGAACAGGGCATTATGGTCATTTGACATCCCGAAGTGTCTTTTGACCTAAATTTCCATTAAAAATAAATAATATTACACTTAGAAAATGAAATGAAAAATTAAATTGGTGGTACCTAAAGTAAATAGTGAGAATTAAGGGTTTAATGTGGGATTAAGTGAAAGTAACTTATAATATGAATTAATTAGAGTAAGTGGACCACTAAGAGAATAAAATAAACACATTATGGGGCTGATGTAAGTCCACTATGTCCAGCAGCCACTTCATCTTCTTCATTTACCATCCAAGCCGTGAATGAAGGGAGAGAAAACTCCATGGACATTTTCATGCAAGCTTGATCCCTCCTTCCATTTCAACTCCAAACACTTGAGTTCCTTCATTAAACTTTGTCTGCACATCACAAGGAAGATATTGACACCCAATTTGAGAAGTTTGGTGAAGGTTTAGCAAGTTACAAATAAAGGCAAGTTTGCATTTTTGAGAAATCCTTTGTTAAAGTTTTTGTGCATGTTATGGGTATTAGTTTGGTGAAGGAAAATTTTAAGTTTGAAAGGTTATTGTTATTTTCATTTTGGACAGCCATGGGTCACGTTTATGATGAGGTATTTGTGCATATAATTGATGGGAAAGAATGTTAATAATGGTGATTTAGTAACTTAGTGAGTTATTGCATGTTTATATGGTGAATTATGCACTTTGATGGGAATTGGCATATGGTACGGCAATGTGATGTTGATGAATGTTTTGTGGCAGCTTGTGGACACTTGAGAAATGGTGTATATTGAAGGAAGAGTGGGCAGAATATTGACCTAGAAGGATTGATGATATGTATGTGAATGAATGTTGTAAAGTGTATGTAAAGTTTGTAATGTTTAGGTGTGGTTGTAATGGTATTTAGAAATTGTAATTGTGAATGATATTTGGTGTGTTGAGGGTGATTGGAATCTGCCCAAAATAATGCTAATGTAATGTAGAAAATGTTTTTGGTAATGTGCCAAAACAGTTTGGTAGGGTATGGAAGTAAACCTTGCAAGGTGAGTATGTGTTTGAAGTTGGGGTGTGAAATGCATATTGAGGGCAGTGAATATTTTAGCCTATCACCTTGAATGTGTAACCTCAATTGGTATGAGACAAATTTGGGGTGAAACTAGGCACAAAATGTGCCAACTTTCATTGAGAAACCATGCCAAAATTCTGCTTGCAAGGTGACCTAAAAATTTGACCAATTCGGATTAGGTGCAATTAGGACCTGAAAAATGACCAATTGGGCAGCAGTGAGTATTTAGGCCATAACTCACTCAAACCAGGTCCAATTGACCTGAAATTTTAACCATTAATAGTTAAGACCCATACCTACAAGTCTTATGAAGACACCAAAACCCAGAAATGACCATAAGCAAGTCAAACAACTTGCACAAGTTCGGGTCCAAAAACTGGCCGAACCAGAATTGACCAATTTGACCTAAAATTGACCTAAAATGGTACCACTTGACCAGCAATAGTGTAATGACCATAACTTGGTCTACTTAACTCGGATTGACCTGAAATTTTGCACCGCGTGCAATAAGACCTAGATCTACAAGTTTGTAGTTTCGACCGAGACCCGAAAACTGAGGGAACTAGATCGTCCGGTTAGGTCAAACCAGTATCCCGAAATCCACAAGTTGCAATAAAATGCACTAAACAAGGAATTGACTTTGTTAAATTGTAACAAACCTAAATCCATATCAAATGTGACATATTAATGACACTAAAACCTAATTTACCTAAAACGCATCGAGGGTCGGTATATTAGGTGATTAAGTGAATAATTGAGTTCGTGCATTATTTACCAAACACCATCGATAGAGACAGTTTAATTTAGCATCAAACACTTCAAATTGTGTTTCTCGATTAACAAGGACTCAAAGAAAAGGGAAAGAAATACTGAGTCAGGACCAGGAGACAAATATCAGAGGTTTGTGCACAACAACTGTTTCTTTTGAATTATTTTCAATTGAAATAAATATTGACTATTTGTATATTATTGTTTTAAATTGTGGAAATGTGTTTGATGGACACTTATTGATTGAAAAACATTGTGAATGGTTTGAAATCAGAAAATTGTTTGAATGATATTGATGGATACTTATTGATTGAAAAGCACGTAAATGGTTTTGTGGAAATTGAAGTGAATTACGAATTGTGTTGCCATTTTGGGAATTAAATTATAACTTTGGATATTTATTGGATTCTTACGGATCATTTGAATAAAATGTTTGGAATTGTTTTGACTCACAATTGGCATGACACTGATACTATGTTCCTCCTCCATTAATGGGGTGAGTGTGGTTATTCCTCCCTCTTTGACTTACCAGTCTGGGGTGAGTATGATTATGTTCCTCCCTCTTTGACTTCCCAGTCTGAGGTGAGTATGGATGAGTACTCATTAGATAGCTAGCTTCCTCCCTCATTGATTTCGATTATTGGGGTGAGTATGTCTTGTCGTGGTGTACAACACGGCATATATGAAAAATTTGTGTCATGACCTAAATTGTGTTATAGATTGGCAACATTGTATTCTTCAGTTATTTGATCGAATTGTGTTATTATGTATTGTGAGATTGTGAAATTGATTTAAACTCTTATTGACATATACTGTCTATTGAATTCAACCATGATCTGACTTATTGAAAATTATTGTGATATTAACAAATGGAGTTTAAATTCTTGTTGACATTTATTGTCTTGAATTTAACTATGGTTTTAAGTATCCACTATTGATATGATTTATGAATTGTGATTTAAAATTTGTATTTGGTAAATGTTGTGCACCATCGAGATATTGTCTCGTGATAGCTTTATTATTGTCGCGCAGTAGAGAGACAGACAGGCAAAGAGCTAGGCCGCTAGTATCGCCAGATGAGAGATTTTGGGTATAGTGAGTATACCACATGTGGCATTTTGTACTTGTAATGTATATTTCGTATGTATATTTTGTTCTTGGTTTTGAGCTTGTAAATTTAAGTTGTACAAAGAAAGTTGTAAAATAATTATGAGTTATTTGGCTTGTAAAAATTGTGTTATATCTTTGTATCTTAGTCTTTGAAAATCTCAGTGGATTTGAGTTGAGAAATGTGTTGTGTTGATAAAAATGTGTGAGTTGAGATTTGAAAATATATTGAAGTTAATTTTACAGTTTTTCTGAAGAACTGTTTTGTCCAAAATACAAATTGCACCTTGCCAAAATTTTTGCAGATATTCCAAATAAATCAAATGAGTTAGTTGTTTCACTTCAGTTCACCAAAGTCTTTCACACTGTAAATAGTGCTCACCATCGTAAAAGAAGTAAGAAAAGTTTTTTTCAAATCCCTTGTAGTGTATTTAATGGATTATCAGTAGACGGAGTTGGTAATTCATTAGGTATACTACGGGATCATGTTATGCCTTACAGAGGGGTAGGGTGTGACATGTTTTAGTGGTATCGAGCACAGTTTTTAAATTGCATTTTCACTGTCATTTGAATATTCTTTCTTCACAAGATAACCGCCAATATCATTGTTTGATACATACGTACATTACATTATAAATATGCACTAACGGGAGGAAATCTCCTTGTGTTATTGGTTTAGAGATCTAAAATCCTCGCATTGACTATGGAAGAGGGTGATCGCTCATCGATCAATCTATTGAGGCCGAGGCGCAAGGATGCCCCATGCCTACATAATGTCAAGTGGTTCAAGAGCACCACCGCAGCATCGCAGATTCTCTCGATTCGCTCAACAGACGCAATGTTCCAACAAATGGATGGTAATGTGCCTACTCAAGCCCCAATCTGAGACTCGATGGTACAACCACGATCTTACGCTAGACAATATGACAAATTGATGAAGTATGGGGCTCAGAGTTTAAGGGACATAGATCCTCTAGAAGCTGAACAATGGTTAGAGAGGATGGATAGGGTATTCAAGAAACTGCATTGTACAGAAGAGCTCAGATTTGAGTACTCAGTATCTTTGCTACAGGGGGATGCTTATGACTGGTGGAAAACCATTCCCCACAGTCTGGTAGAACCTGCAGTGCTAACATGGAATGACTTCCTCAGGGAATTCAGGCAGAAATATGTCCCTGATGCTTATGTAGACCGAGTCGCAAGAATTCCTAAGTCCAAACAGGGCGGATCGGTGGTCGAGTATGAAAGGGAATTCTCCCGCCTAAGCCATTATGCAGTAAGTCTACTTTCTACCAGCAGGGAGAGATGTAAGAGGTTTGAAACCGGCTTGAAGCCTAGTATCAGATTACAAGTGGTCGGATTCAAACATAACAACTTCTCTGAACTTATTTCTCAAGCACTAGAATTAGAAAGAATTGAATCTGAAGCGGCTCTTGAGAAAAAGAAATCAGAGAAGGCGAAAAAAGAGGGAAAGTCAGTGACGAGTTCTAGTGGTCCCTCCGGAAAGAGGAAAAACTTTGGGGATACGATGGAGATAGTAAGAAGTCCGGTAGAGATAGATCTTTTGGATGAAACCACCTCGATCCGATCACCAACTCAATGAGAAACCCAAATGCGCTGTCAGATCGACTTTGTGAAACTTGAGGTAAACCACATAGAGTGGTCTGTTATAGAGCCGTAGGATCAATCTTTAATTGTTGAGAGACTGGTCATTATGCTAAGGATTGTGTAAATCCAGTCGCTCGATCATTTACTACACCAAAGGGATCAACCCAAGTTTCTACCCCAAAGAGTTCACCATCGCTAGTAGAGGCAAAGGTAGAGGTAGGGGTAGTACACCTAGAAGTCGACTCATCGTGAATCACCAAAAGCAGGTGATGCTTCAACGAGTATACGCTATCTGACGAGAAAGAGATCGAGACTTTTGACATCATTCTTGGTACTTTCTCAATTAGCAACCGAGATATATATATGTATTGTTTGACCTAGAATTTTCATATTTTTACATTAGTGTTAGAACTATATGTTCTGTTGTTATTCGTTTACTGAGGAATAAATTTTGACGCATTAGTGATTAGCCCTTAAGATAAGGATTGTGATAATAAGTGAAATTAGTTTTGAAAGAGTTTATCGGCGAAAAGTATTTTCTAACACACCATAAATTATAAAGCTAATTAGTGAGCCTACTTAATGTAAGGCAAGAGGACGTAAAGTAAGATGCAAGAATGGAATTGCTCTTGATAAGGGCAAGGAGGTTCGTTAGAAATTGCTAATGGATATTGTAATCGAATAAGATTCGAATATCAGTGAATTCAAAAAGAATAAAAGATAACAAAGTTTGATCTATTGGGATGTATCGTAGTAACTATGCAATGTTCTTGATGTTTATTGTCACACCCTACCCCTCTGTAAGGCATAACATGATCCCGTAGTATACCTAATGAATTACCAACTCCGTCTACTGATAATCCATTAAATACACTACAAGGGATTTTAAAAACTTTTCTTACTTCTTTTACAGTGGTGAGCACTATTTACAGTGTGAAAGACTTTGGTGAATCAAGTGAAACAACTAACTCATTTGATTTATTTGGAATATCTGTAAAAATTTTGGCAAGGTGCCATTTGTATTTTGGACAAAACAGTTCTTCAGAAAACCTGTAAAAAGCACTTCAATATATTTTCAAATCTCAACTCCAACATTTTTATCAACACAACACATTTCTCAAGTCAAATCCACAGTGATTTTCAAAGACTAAGATACAAAGATATAACACAATTTTTATAAGCCAAATAACTCATAATTATTTTACAACTTTACTGTACAACTTAAAGTTTACAACTGCTCAAAACCAAGAACAAAATATACATACAGTGAATATACATTACAGTACAAAATGCCACATGTGGTATACTCACTATACCCAAAAATCTCTCGCTGGCGATACTAGCAAACTTAGCTCACTGTCTGCTCTCTACTGCGACAAAGAATAAAGCTATCGCTGAGACAATGTCTCAGTGGTGCACAACATTTACCAAATACAAATTTTAAATCACAATTCATAAATCATATCAATAGTGGATACTTAAAACCATAGTTAAATTCAAGACAATAAATGTAAACAAGAATTTAAACTCCATTTGTTAATATCACAATAATTTTCAATAAGTCAGATCATGGTTGAATTCAATAGACAGTATATGTCAATAAGAGTTTAAATCAATTTCACAATCTCACAATACATAATAACACAATTCGATCAAATAACTGAAGAATACAGTGTTGCCAATCTATAACACAATTTAGGTCATGACACAAATTTTTCCATATATGCCGTGTTGTACACCACGACAAGACATACTCACCCCAATAATCGAAATCAATGAGGGAGGAAGCTAGCTATCTAATGAGTACTCATCCACACTCACCTCAGACTGATAAGTCAAAGAGGGAGGAACATAATCATACTCACCCCAGACTGATAAGTCAAAGAGGGAGGAATAATCACACTCACCCCATTAATGGAGGAGGAACATAGTATCAGTGTCATGCCAATTGTGAGTCAAAACAATTCCAAACATTTTATTCAAATGATCCGTAAGAATCCAATAAATTTCCAAACTTATAAATTCATTCACAAAATGGCAACACAATTCGTAATTCACTTCAATTTCCACAAAAACCATTTACAGTGCTTTTCAATCAATAAGTATCCATCAATATCATTCAAACAATTTTTCACAGTTTCAAAACATTCACAATGTTTTTCAATCAATAAGTGTCCATCAAACACATTTCCACAATTTAAAACAATAATATACAAATAGTCAATATTTATTTCAATTGACAAATTCAAGAGAAATAGTTGTTGTGCACAAACCTCTGATATTTGTCTCCTGGTCTTGACTCAGATTTCTTTCCCTTTCTTTGAGTCCTTGTTAATCGAGAAACACAATTTGAAGTGTTTCAGCATCAAATTAAACTGCTCTATCGATGGGGTTTGGTAAATAATGCATGAACTCAATTATTCACTAAGTCACCTAATATACCGACCCTCATTGCGTTTTAGGTAAATTAGGTTTTAGTGTCGTTAATATGTCACATTCGATACGGTTTTAGATTTGGTATGTTTTACCAAAGTCACTTCCTTGCTTAGTGCATTTTAATGCAAATTCTTGGATCGAACACTGGTTTGACCTAACCGACGATCTAGTTCCTCGGTTTTGGGTCTCGGTCGAAACTACAAACTTGTAGATCTAGGTCTTATTGCACGCGGGCAAAATTTCAGGTCAATCCGAGTTAAGTAGACCAAGTTATGGTCATTATACTATTGCTGGTCAAATGGTACCATTTTAGGTCAATTTTAGGTCAATTTGGTCAACTCTAGTTCGGCCAGTTTTTGGACCCGAATTTGTGCAAGCTTTTTGACTTGCTTATGGTCATTTCTGGGCTTTGGTGTCTTCATAAGACTTGTAGGTATGGGTCTTAACTATTCATGGTTAAAATTTCAGGTCAATTGGACCTGTTTTGAGTGAGTTATGGCCTAAATACTCACTGCTGCCCAAATGGTCAGTTTTTAGGTCTCAAGTGTACCTAATCCGAATTGGTCATTTTTCACATCAACTTGCAAGCAGAATTTTGGTATGGTTTCTCAATGAAAGTTGGCACATTTTGTGCCTAGTTTCACCTCAAATTGGTCTCATACCAATTGAGGTTACACATTTCAGGTTATGGGCTAAAATGTACACTGCCCTCAATATGCATTTCACACCCCACTTCAAACACACATATACCTTGCAATTTGGTTCACTTCCCTACCAATCTGTTTTGGTGCATTAACCACAGTATAATCTACTTTACATTAACATTATTTTGGGCAGATTACCATTACCCTCAACACACCAAATATAATTCACATTTACAATATCTCAATACCATTACATACACACCTAAACACCACTAATTCTCACATACACTTTACACAATAATTTCATACACATATCCTTCATTCCTTAATGCCACAATTCTGCCAACACTCCCATGAATATACACATTTATTCAAGTGTCCCCAAGGCTGCCCAAATTTGTCCTTCAACATCAAAGTGCTGTCCAAGTTACCAATTCCCATCCAAGTGCATAAATCACCATATAAACATGAAATAATTCACTAGGTTATTAATTTACCATGATCAACATTATTTCTCATCAATTATATGCACAACTATCTCATAAAAAAACGTGACTCATGGCTGTCCAAAATGAAAACAACAATAACTCTTCAAACTCAAAATTTTCCTTCACCAAACCAACACCCATAACATGCACACAAAACTTAACAAAGGAATTCTCAAAAATGTAAACTTACCTTTGATTGTAACTTGTTAAACCTCACCAAACTTCTCAAATTTGGTATCCATATCTTCCTTGTGATGTGTAGACCATTTTAATGAAGCCACTTAGGTGATTGGAGGTGAAATGAAGGTGGTTAATGGAGCTTTTTCAATTTATGCCATGGAGGTTTTTGGAGAAATTCATACTGCCATGGCAATTCCCAAGCTTGAAGATGAAATGGCAGATTGTATAATGGGTGTACACCTGCTCCTTTAGTCCTTAATTAATTCCCTCGTGGTCCACTCACCACATTTAAATCATATTATAAGCTTAAAGTGCTAATTACACAATTTTCACTCCACTTTTGGTTATTTGCATTAGGTACCACTAAACTAATTTTTCATTTTATTTTCTAAGTGTAATATTATTTATTTTTAATGGAAATTTAGGTCAGAAGACACTTCGGGATGTCAAATGACCATAATGCCCTGCTCGGTGGCTTTCCGATTTTTCTGAATAATCGTATTTTGTCTGTTTTTCGATTTCTCACTTTTCTTTGTACTAATTATTTAATTTTTCTTTGATATTTCTAATGATATTTATTCTTCAACAAGGGTCTATTTATGTCCCAAAAATGTTTTCCTGTGGTTCCCGCAGCAGTAATACCAACGGTCCACTGTGACTTTCCCAAGGTCACCCATCGCTAGGTTTCCTACCACTTATTCGGTTACATTTCTTTGCTATGATTTTTCCTTTGTTTTTCTTGTATTTTCTTTTTGTATTTCATTATTTATGTCTCCTCTCTCATAACAAGGTGTGGTTCTAGGCATCCTAGCTGTCCTGACAAAGACTGGTCACCTAATGCAGAACGCACTACCAAACTTAGGGTGTTACAATTCTCCCCTTAAATAAATTTCGTCCACGAAATTTTTACCCAAAGAGCCATCTTACAATAGTCATACGTTTATTTCTCCTTTCTATATGATCGTAAGACTTTTAACAATCTAATACAATATTTAATTTGTTTGGATAACACCAATCTCCTTTTACTATTATGCTGTCTAATATTTCGGTTCACTTTCCTTCTTGAATGACCCTTGAGGTCATGTTAGAATCATTCATCAGTCATTGGTCCTCTGACCATTCTAGTCCATAGTCTTCCTCACATTCGTAATATTTCTTTGTTATACATGAATCAACTGTTCAAATCTCTACTTTCATAACTCTTTTTATCTGTCAATATTCTATAACTTACTTCCTTTGTACGAACTATAACCTTCGATATTTTAACTTTTGAGTTTTAGATCCCTAAGTAGGATTTTCAAACTTATTTCTAACAATTAAATTCTCATGGCATAACTATACTAAAACAGTATGCCGTTGGCAACTATTCTCATCTAGGTGTACTATCGGTTAGTACGTAGCTCTACACAATAATCTCAAGTTAGTACTGTAATCTGCAGCTTACAGTATAAACATCAAGAACATTGCATAGTTACTACGATACATCCCAATAGATCAAACTTTCCTATCTTTTATCCATTTCGAATTCACTGATATTCGAATCTTATTTTGATTACAATATCCATTAGCAATTTCTAACAGTAACCTCCTTGGCCTCATCTAGAGCAATTCCATTACTGCATCTTACTTTTACGTCCTCTTGCCTTACATTAAGTAGGCTCACTAATTAGCTTTATAATTTATGGTGTGTTAGAAAATACTTTTCGCCGATAAACTCTTTCAAAACTAATTTCACTTATTATCATAATCCTTATCTTAAGGACTAATCACTAATGCATCAAATTTTATTCCGTTGTAAAGGAATAACAATAGAACATGTAGTTCTAACACTAACATAAAAGTATACAAACTCCAGGTCAAACAATACATATATATATATATATATATATATATATATATCTTAGTTGCTAATTGAGAAGGTACCAGCAATAATGTCAAAAGTCTAAGCCTCTTCTCTCTCACAGACAACAGATACTCCACCGAGCATCACCTGCTCGCCGATTCACAAGACTGACTTCTAGGTGTACTACCCCTACCTCTACCTCTGCCTCTACTAACTGATGGTGAACTATTTGGGGTAGAAACTTGGGTTGATCCCTTTGGTGTAGTAAATGATCCAGAACGACCTGGATTTACACAATCCCTAGCAAAATGGCCGCCTCCACGTTAAAACATGCTCCTACGGCTCTATAGCATACCCCACTATGTGGTTTACCACAAGTTTCACAAAGTCGATCCGACAGCATTTCCGGGTTTCTGTTGAGTTTGCCGATCGGATCGAGGTGGTTTCTCATCCAAAAGATCTATCTCTACCGGACTTCTTACTATCTCTCGTCAGATCCCCAAAGTTTTTCCTCTTTCCAGAGGGACCACTAGAACTCGCTCACTGACTTTCCTCTTTTTCTCGCTTTCTCTCCGATTTCTTTTCTCAAGAGCCGCCAGATTCAATTCTTTCTAATTCTAGTGCTTGAGAAATAAGTTCAAAGAAGTTGTTATGTTTGAATCCACCACTTGTAACTGATACTAGGCTTCAAGCCGGTTTCAAACCTCTTACATCTCTCCTCGCTGGTAGAAAGTAGACTTCATCGATAATGGCTTAGGCGGAGAATTCCCTTTCATACTCACCACCGATCCGCCCCTGTTTGCACTTAGGAATTCTTGCAGCTTCGGGTCTACATAAGCATCAGGGACATATTTTTGCCTGAATTCCCGAGGAAGTCATTCCATGTTAGAACTGCAGCTTCTATCAGAATGTGGGGGATGGTTTTCCACTACCATAAGCATCCCCGTAGCAAAGATACGAGTACTCAAATCTAAGCTCCTCTGCAATGCGCTTTCTTGAATACCCTATCCATCCTCTCTAACCATTGTTCTCGCCTCTAGAGGATCTATCGTCCCTTGAAATCAGAGCCCCATACTTCATCAATTTATCATATCGCCTGGTAGGAGATCGTGGTTGTACCACCGTGTCTGTATTGGGACTTGAGTAGGCACATTACCATCTATTTGTTGGAACATTGCACCTGCCTCACGAGCGAATCGAGCAGAATTGCGATCGCAGGGGTGGTGCATCAACCACCGACATTATGTAGGCATGGGGCATCCTTGCGCCTCACCTCAATAGATTGATCGATCAACGATCACCCTCTTCCATAGTCAATGCGAGGATTTTAGATCTCCTAAACCAATAACACAAGGAGATTTCTCCCGTTAGTGCATATTTATAATGTAATGTATCGTATGTATCAAACAATGATATTGAGCGCTTGTAATCTGTGAAGAAAGAATATTCAAATGACAGAAAACAGAATTTAAAAACTTTGCTCGATACCACTAAAACATGTCACACCCTACCCTCTGTAAGGCATAACATGATCCCAGTAGTATACCTAATGAATTACCAACTCCGCTTCATCGATAATCCATTAAATACACTACAAGGGATTTTAAAACTTTTCTTACTTCTTTTACAGTGGTGAGCACTATTTACAGTGTGAAAGACTTTGGTGAATCAAGTGAAACAACTAACTCATTTGATTTATTTGGAATATTCAGAAAATTTTGGCAAGGTGCCATTTGTATTTTGGACAAAACAGCTTCTTCGTAAAACTCGTAAAAAGCACTTCAATATATTTTCAAATCTCAACTCCAACATTTTTATCAACACAACACATTTCTCAAGTCAAATCCACAGTGATTTTCAAAGACTAAGATACAAAGATATAACACAATTTTTACAAGCCAAATAACTCATAATTATTTTACAACTTTATCAGATAACTTAAAGTTTACAATCGCCAAAACCAAGAACAAAATATACATACAGTGAATATACATTACAAGATACAAAATGCCACATGTGGTATACTCACTATACCCAAAAATCTCTCACATTGGCGATACTAGCAGCCTAGCTACCCTCTGCTCTCTACCGCGACAAGAATAAAGCTATCACGAGACAATGTCTCAGTGGTGCACAACATTTACCAAATACAAATTTTAAATCACAATTCATAAATCATATCAATAGTGGATACTTAAAACCATAGTTAAATTCAAGACAATAAATGTCAACAAGAATTTAAACTCCATTTGTTAATATCACAATAATTTTCAATAAGTCAGATCATGGTTGAATTCAATAGACAGTATATGTCAATAAGAGTTTAAATCAATTTCACAATCTCACAATACATAATAACACAATTCGATCAAATAACTGAAGAATACAGTGTTGCCAATCTATAACACAATTTAGGTCATGACACAAATTTTTCCATATATGCCGTGTTGTACACCACGACAAGACATACTCACCCCAATAATCGAAATCAATGAGGGAGGAAGCTAGCTATCTAATGAGTACTCATCCACACTCACCTCAGACTGATAAGTCAAAGAGGGAGGAACATAATCATACTCACCCCAGACTGATAAGTCAAAGAGGGAGGAATAATCACACTCACCCCATTAATGGAGGAGGAACATAGTATCAGTGTCATGCCAATTGTGAGTCAAAACAATTCCAAACATTTTATTCAAATGATCCGTAAGAATCCAATAAATTTCCAAACTTATAAATTCATTCACAAAATGGCAACACAATTCGTAATTCACTTCAATTTCCACAAAAACCATTTACAGTGCTTTTCAATCAATAAGTATCCATCAATATCATTCAAACAATTTTTCACAGTTTCAAACCATTCACAATGTTTTTCAATCAATAAGTGTCCATCAAACACATTTCCACAATTTAAAACAATAATATACAAATAGTCAATATTTATTTCAATTGAAAAATTCAAGAGAAATAGTTGTTGTGCACAAACCTCTGATATTTGTCTCCTGGTCTTGACTCAGTATTTCTTTCCCTTTTGCTGAGTCCTTGTTAACTGAGAAACACAATTTGAAGTGTTTCAGTACCAAATTAAACTGTCTCTATCGATGGGGTTTGGTAAATAATGCATCGAACTCAATTATTCACTAAGTCACCTAATATACCGACCCTCATTGCGCTTTTAGGTAAATTAGGTTTTAGTGTCGTTAATATTTAACATTAGATAAGGTTTTATAATTTGTATGTTTTACCAAAGTCACTTCCTTGCTTAGTGCATTTTAATGCAAATTCTTTGGATTCTCGAACACTGGTTTGACCTAACCGACGATCTAGTTCCTCGGTTTTCGGGTCTCGGTCGAAACTACAAACTTGTAGATCTAGGTCTTATTGCACGCGGGGCAAAATTTCAGGTCAATCCGAGTTAAGTAGACCAAGTTATGGTCATTATACTATTGCTGGTCAAATGGTACCATTTTAGGTCAATTTTAGGTCAATTTGGTCAACTCTGGTTCGGCCATTTTTTGGACCCGAACTTGTGCAAGCATTTTGACTTGCTTATGGTCATTTCTGGGCTTTGGTGTCTTCATAAGACTTGTAGGTATGGGTCTTAACTATTCATGGTTAAAATTTCAGGTCAATTGGACCTGTTTTGAGTGAGTTATGGCCTAAATACTCACTGCTGCCCAAATGGTCAGTTTTAGGTCTCAAGTGTACCTAATCCGAATTGGTCATTTTTCACATCAACTTGCAAGCAGAATTTTGGTATGGTTTCTCAATGAAAGTTGGCACATTTTGTGCCTAGTTTCACCTCAAATTGGTCTCATACCAATTGAGGTTACACATTTCAGGTTATGGGCTAAAATGTACACTGCCCTCAATATGCATTTCACACCCCACTTCAAACACACATATACCTTGCAATTTGGTTCACTTCTACCAATCTGTTTTGGTGCATTAACCACAGTATAATCTACTTTACATTAACATTATTTTGGGCAGATTACCATTACCCTTAACACACCAAATATAATTCACATTTACAATATCTCAATACCATTACATACACACCTAAACACCACTAATTCTCACATACACTTTACACAATAATTTCATACACATATCCTTCATTCCTTAATGCCACAATTCTGCCAACACTCCCATGAATATACACATTTATTCAAGTGTCCCCAAGGCTGCCCAAATTTGTCCTTCAACATCAAAGTGCTGTCCAAGTTACCAATTCCCATCCAAGTGCATAAATCACCATATAAACATGAAATAATTCACTAGGTTATTAATTTACCATGATCAACATTATTTCTCATCAATTATATGCACAAATATCTCATCAAAAACGTGACTCATGGCTGTCCAAAATGAAAACAACAATAACTCTTCAAACTCAAAATTTTCCTTCATCAAACCAACACCCATAACATGCACACAAAACTTAACAAAGGAATTCTCAAAATATGTAAACTTACCTTTGATTGTAACTTGCTAAACCTTCACCAAACTCCTCAAATTTGGTATCAATATCTTCCTTGTGATGTGTAGACCATTTTAATGAAGCCACTTAGGTGATTGGAGGTGAAATGAAGGTGGTTAATGGAGCTTTTTCAATTTATGCCATGGAGGTTTTGGAGAAATTCATACGGCCATGGCAATTCCCAAGCTTGAAGATGAAATGGCAGATTGTATAATGGGTGTACACCTGCCCCTTTAGTCCTTAATTAATTCCCTAGTGGTCCACTCACCACATTTAAATCATATTATGTTTAAAGTGCTAATTACACAATTTTCACTCCACTTTTGGTTATTTGCATTAGGTACCACTAAACTAATTTTTCATTTTATTTTCTAAGTGTAATATTATTTATTTTTAATGGACATTTAGGTCAAAAGACACTTCGGGATGTCAAATGACCATAATGCCCTGCTCGTGGCTTTCCGATTTTTCTGGTAACACCGTATTTTGTCCTGCTTTTTCGATTTCTCACTTTTCTTTGTACTAATTATTTAATTTTTCTTTGATATTTCTAATGATATTTATTCTTCAACAAGGGTCTATTTATGTCCCAAAAATGTTTTCCAGTGGTTCCTCGCACCAGTAGTCAACGGTCCACTCGTGACTTCCCAAGTCCACCCATCGCTAGGTTTCCTACCACTTATTCGGTTACATTTCTTTGCTATGATTTTTCCTTTGTTTTTCTTGTATTTTCTTTTTTGTATTTCATTATTTATGTCTCCTCTCATAACAAGGTGTGGTTCTAGGCATCCTAGCTGTCCGACAAAGACTGGTCACCTAATGCAGTAACGCACTCACCGAACTTAGGGTGTTACATTTATACCGTAAGTCGCAGACATGACTAACTTGAGATTATTGTGTAGAGCTACGTACTAACCGATAGTACACCTAGATGAGAATAGTTGCCAACGGCATCTGCTTTGGCATAGTTATGCCGTGACGTAATTTAATTGTTAGAAATAAGTTTGAAAATCCTACTTAGGATCTAAAACTCAAAAGTTAAAATATCGAAAGGTTATAGTTCAAGATAAAAGGAAGTAAGTTATAGAACATTGACAGATAAAAGAGTTATGGAAGTAGAGACTTGAACAGTTGATTCATATGTAACAAAGAAATATTCGAATGTGAGGAAGACTATGGACTAGAATGGTCGAGGACCAATGCCTGATGAATGATTCTAATATGACCTCATGGGTCATTCAAGAAGGAACGTGAGCTGAAATATTAGACAACATAATAGTAAGAGGAGATTGGGGTTGTCCAAGCAAATTAAACATTGTATTAGATTGTTAAAAGTCTTATGACCATATAGAAAGGAGAAAATAAACGTATGACTATTGTAAGATGACTACTGGGTAAAATTTCGTGGACGAAATTTATTTAAGGGGGGGAGAATTGTAACACCCCTAAGTTCGGTAGTGCTCACTCCGGTGACTAGTGTTGTCCGGACAGCTAGGATGCCAAGAACTGTACTTCAAAATGGGTGAGGAGACATAAAATAATGAAATACAAGAAAAGGAAATACAAGAAAAACAAAGGAAAAAATCATAGCAAAGAAATGTGATCAAGTTAAGCGAGCCGGGAACCCTCGCGATGGGTGATCAGATCGGAAGTCACGCGTGGACCGTTGACTAACTCCTGGATCATGGGAACCCTGGAAAACATATTTAGGACTTAAATAGACCCTTGTTGAAGAATAAATATCATTAGAAAGATCAAAGAAAAATAAATGAATTAGTACAAAGAAAAGTGAGAAATCGAAAAACAGACACAACCCAGACACTAAAAATCGAACGAATCTAACAGGCATTATGGTCATTTGACATCCCGATGTGTCTTTTGACCTAAATTTCCATTAAAAATAAATAATATTACACTTAGAAAATGAAATGAAAAATTAAATTGGTGGTACCTAAAGTAAATAGTGAGAATTAAGGGTTTAATGTGGGATTAAGTGAAAGTAACTTATAATATGAATTAATTAGAGTAAGTGGACCACTAAGAGAATAAAATAAACACATTATGGGGCTGATGTAAGTCCACTATGTCCAGCAGCCACTTCATCTTCTTCATTTACCATCCAAGCCGTGAATGAAGGGAGAGAAAACTCCATGGACATTTTCATGCAAGCTTGATCCCTCCTTCCATTTCAACTCCAAACACTTGAGTTCCTTCATTAAACTTTGTCTGCACATCACAAGGAAGATATTGACACCCAATTTGAGAAGTTTGGTGAAGGTTTAGCAAGTTACAAATAAAGGTAAGTTTGCATTTTTGAGAAATCCTTTGTTAAAGTTTTTGTGCATGTTATGGGTATTAGTTTGGTGAAGGAAAATTTTAAGTTTGAAAGGTTATTGTTATTTTCATTTTGGACAGCCATGGGTCACGTTTATGATGAGGTATTTGTGCATATAATTGATGGGAAAGAATGTTAATAATGGTGATTTAGTAACTTAGTGAGTTATTGCATGTTTATATGGTGAATTATGCACTTTGATGGGAATTGGCATATGGTACGGCAATGTGATGTTGATGAATGTTTTGTGGCAGCTTGTGGACACTTGAGAAATGGTGTATATTGAAGGAAGAGTGGGCAGAATATTGACCTAGAAGGATTGATGATATGTATGTGAATGAATGTTGTAAAGTGTATGTAAAGTTTGTAATGTTTAGGTGTGGTTGTAATGGTATTTAGAAATTGTAATTGTGAATGATATTTGGTGTGTTGAGGGTGATTGGAATCTGCCCAAAATAATGCTAATGTAATGTAGAAAATGTTTTTGGTAATGTTCCAAAACAGTTTGGTAGGGTATGGAAGTAAACCTTGCAAGGTGAGTATGTGTTTGAAGTTGGGGTGTGAAATGCATATTGAGGGCAGTGAATATTTTAGCCTATCACCTTGAATGTGTAACCTCAATTGGTATGAGACCAATTTGGGGTGAAACTAGGCACAAAATGTGCCAACTTTCATTGAGAAACCATGCCAAAATTCTGCTTGCAAGGTGACCTAAAAATTTGACCAATTCGGATTAGGTGCAATTAGGACCTGAAAAATGACCAATTGGGCAGCAGTGAGTATTTAGGCCATAACTCACTCAAACCAGGTCCAATTGACCTGAAATTTTAACCATGAATAGTTAAGACCCATACATACAAGTATTAAAAAGACAACAAAGCACATAAATGACCATAAGCAAGTCAATCATCTTGCTCAAGGTCGGGTCCAATTAGTGTCCGAACCAGAATTGACCAATTTGACCTAAAATTGACCTAAAATGGTACCACTTGACCAGCAATAGTGTAATGACCATAACTTGGTCTACTTAACTCGGATTGACCTGAAATTTTGCACCGCGTGCAATAAGACCTAGATCTACAAGTTTGTAGTTTCGACCGAGACCAAAACCGAGGGAACTAGATCGTCCGGTTAGGTCAAACCAGATCCCGAATCCAAAGAAGTTGCATTAAAATGCACTAAACAAGGAAATGACTTTGGTAAAACGTACCAAACCTAAAACCCTATCGAGTGTGACATATTAATGACACTAAAACCTAATTTACCTAAAACGCATCGAGGGTCGGTATATTAGGTGATTAAGTGAATAATTAAGTTCAGTGCATTATTTACCAAACACCATCGATAGAGAGCTTTAATTTAGCAATCAAACACTTCAAATTGTGTTTCTCTTAACAAGGACTCAAAGAAAAGGGAAAGAAATATCGAGTCAAGACCAGGAGACAAATATCAGAGGTTTGTGCACAACAACTGTTTCTTTTGAATTATTTTCAATTGAAATAAATATTGACTATTTGTATATTATTGTTTTAAATTGTGGAAATGTGTTTGATGGACACTTATTGATTGAAAATGATTTTGAATGGTTTGAAACTGTGAAAAATTGTTTGAATGATATTGATGGATACTTATTGATTGAAAAGCACTGTAAATGGTTTTTGTGGAAATTGAAGTGAATTACGAATTGTGTTGCCATTTTGGGAATGAAATTATAACTTTGGATATTTATTGGATTCTTACGGATCATTTGAATAAAATGTTTGGAATTGTTTTGACTCACAATTGGCATGACACTGATACTATGTTCCTCCTCCATTAATGGGGTGAGTGTGGTTATTCCTCCCTCTTTGACTTACCAGTCTGGGGTGAGTATGATTATGTTCCTCCCTCTTTGACTTCCCAGTCTGAGGTGAGTATGGATGAGTACTCATTAGATAGCTAGCTTCCTCCCTCATTGATTTCGATTATTGGGGTGAGTATGTCTTGTCGTGGTGTACAACACGGCATATATGAAAAAATTTGTGTCATGACCTAAATTGTGTTATAGATTGGCAACACTGTATTCTTCAGTTATTTGATCGAATTGTGTTATTATGTATTGTGAGATTGTGAAATTGATTTAAACTCTTATTGACATATACTGTCTATTGAATTCAACCATGATCTGACTTATTGAAAATTATTGTGATATTAACAAATGGAGTTTAAATTCTTGTTGACATTTATTGTCTTGAATTTAACTATGGTTTTAAGTATCCACTATTGATATGATTTATGAATTGTGATTTAAAATTTGTATTTGGTAAATGTTGTGCACCACGTAGACATTGTCTCAGCGATAGCTTTTATTGCCGCGCAGTAGAGAGATGCATGTGGCAAAAGCTAGGCCGCTAGTATCGCCAAAGTGAGAGATTTTTGGGTATAGTGAGTATACCACATGTGGCATTTTGTATCAGAATGTATATTTACTGTATGTATATTTTGTTCTTGGTTTTGAGCAATTGTAAATTTAAGTTGTACAAAGAAAGTTGTAAAATAATTATGAGTTATTTGGCTTGTAAAAATTGTGTTATATCTTTGTATCTTAGTCTTTGAAAATCACTGTGGATTTGACTTGAGAAATGTGTTGTGTTGATAAAAATGTTGGAGTTGAGATTTGAAAATATATTGAAGTGTTTTTTACAGTTTTTCTGAAGAACTGTTTTGTCCAAAATACAAATGGCACCTTGCCAAAATTTTTGCAGATATTCCAAATAAATCAAATGAGTTAGTTGTTTCACTTCAGTTCACCAAAGTCTTTCACACCTGTAAATAGTGCTCACCACTGTAAAAGAAGTAAGAAAAGTTTTTTTCAAATCCCTTGTAGTGTATTTAATGGATTATCAGTAGACGGAGTTGGTAATTCATTAGGTATACTACGGGATCATGTTATGCCTTACAGAGGGGTAGGGTGTGACAATAGTAGGCTCAGAGCCCAATGAGGATAGAATTGTTAGTAGTATGCCCTAGAGCATATCATTTAGTATGTATCTTGTACATGTTTTTATTAATAAAAGGCATTTCCACTTTTCCATTTACATAAGATATTTATGTGTAATAGAAAAGGTCCATTGATATTTTGCTAGAAATTCTATTCTTAAGTTGTTAAGAATATGAGTGATAGTATTTCTAGTACAAAGTATCATAAATAGGTTCACAATCGAGGATACCTCATAATAAAGACATGACTTATCTAGAAAGATTGTATTCATGTTTGTTTCCAAGTTATTTATATGAGATATAAATAAGATGGAATGGTGAGTCTCATGCCATATGACAAACATGATAGGTATTTATAAATGATAAGTAGGCTGAACTAGTGACACTTATGACAAGCACATGGAGTTTACTCTTGTCAATGTTTTATCATAAATCATATCAGTGCATATAAACTTTAGACCTGAGATAGCACAGTTATCTTGTATATAGGTAGTTTGAGTTTGATACTACTTTCATACTTGTACTGTGTATGGGTATATGGGCATGTGTTGGCTCCTACTAGTTATATATGGAGGTAGGTATTGATCAAGATGGAATCGGCTCCTCCAAGTAAATAGAGATAAAATCCTATATTCATTTAATTGTTCTTGATGTTTCAAGTTCCTGAGCAGGACAGATAGATTTAATCAGAAAAGAGTTTCTGATGAGAAAATCTTTTTAATTAAGAACTGGAATTAAAAGAGAATATAATATTCATAGCAAATGGAGTTTAACATAAACCATGACTCCAGCTTGAGTTCGGATTTTGTAACAGAGAGATTCCAATGCATGGTAACATATGATTATAGGTTCATTTAAGGTAAACCTTATTACTAATTGGGTGGCCATGGCATGCTATGCTAGGTGTTAACCACGGTCTATGAGGTGCATAAAATTATTTAGAGAAATCATGTATGGTATGAAAGAGTTCTGATGATATTAAGAGTTAATATCATATCTCATTGCCAATTAGTGATGAGCCAAGTAAGTCACACACATGCACAAGTTATCACCTAATTAAATATGATTTAATTAATTAATTAATTAAAGAGTTTAATTGATTAATTAAATAGGTTTGGTTTGCAATGAGATTGTAAAGTCCCTAGCATGACTTGAAACCAAATCTAGATTATTAGATGTATAGTATAAGTTAAATTTATATTTAAAGTGTTTGAATATGAATTTAATTAATGAGGAATTAATTAATAGAGATTAATTAATTAATTTATATTTGATATAAATTGATTAGAAGAAGAGAAATAATTATTTTTGGTTAAGAACTCAAAATTAAGACACAGGGGCATTTTGGTCATTTCACAGGGTGACATGTGGCACCATGAGATGGTGAAACATGGCATTACACATAATCTTGCCAAATGTCTTTTAATTATGTAAGATTATTAAAATTAAGATTAAATATAGGTTTGATACTTGGCACAATGTGATTGGGTCAATTAAACCTAGAACCAATCAAAGGGTGACATGTGGCAAGGGTTTAATGTGTTGACCTAGCTATATAAGTGTTGTTATGAAAAAATAAAACATACAAGCTACTGCCTCCCATTGTGTGCCACCACCCTTGAGACTCACATTCTCTCTTCCTCTTCATCTCTCATCTATTCCAAGAGATTAGTAAAAAATCTCTTGAATTAAAAATACTAGAAATCGTTTCTAGTGTCCTGTTTACATCTTTAATCTCTTAAAAGGCATAACTTGATTTTCTAAATAATAGAAAAAGCTTTAGAAGCTGTTCAAGGGTTACCATAGGTGTTCTTATTGTGGACAAGCTAGAGGGACAACATCTGGTGTCCTGAAGACGAATCTCAAAGGCGCAAATACACTGCAGTGCATCAAAAGTTTAGTGTTTTTGTTCTTGATTTAATCTAGGGTTCTAAAATTAATCTGATTAATTTTAAAATCTTAAATGGCAAATATAGATCCAAAAACTTATTAAAATAGTTTTAATATGTTGTTTATCATTGAAATCAAATAGATAAAAATAAATCTTGCATGATGCATGTGACCCTAGGTGAAAATTTTTGAATTCAATGGTATAAACTTGTGTTTTTCTCACTTCCGCTCCTTCAATTGATATCAGAGCCACTATATTTTCCATTTAGATTTTTTATTATATGATTTAATTTTGTGTTTTGATCATGAGATGATTTATCCATTGCTGGTTGCAATGGATGTGTGGTGGCATGCTTGAAGAACACCATCAATGGTGCGCATGGTTTGGCTTCATGGGTGATGCAAAGGTTTGGATTTTTAATTTGCAATTGTTGTATGATCTAAAAGCTCATCCTATATCTAATTAAATTGTTTAATTAGAATTTTTATCACACAATTAAATTTTGATTCAAATTAGAATTTTAAAAATTGTTTGAATGTGATTCAAATCTGAATTTTAAAAGTTGTTTGAATGTGATTCAAATCTGAATTTTTAAAGTTGTTTGAATCATATTTAAATCTGATTTTTTAAATTTATTTGAATAATATTCAGATTTGAATTTTTAAAAATTGTTTGAATGTGATTCAAATCTGAATTTTTAAGGTTGTTTGAATGTGATTCAAATATGAATTTTTAAATTTGTTTGAATCATATTCAAATATGAATTTTTAAATTTGTTTGAATCATATTCAAATCTGGATTTTTAAGTTGAATATAAGATATTCAATTTAATTTAAGTATGTATGTTTTATTTAATTATTAAATAGTGATATGCATGATGGATGATCATGGACTATAAAAGACCAATGTGATTAGATTTATTTCTTTTATGTTTTTTTGGGATCGTAAATTAATTAATTTATTTTAATTTATTTTGGGCATGTATTATTAAGTCTATAATAATTTTTTTGTTGTAATTTCATTTATTTAAGTTTTTGTAAATTCGCCTTGGTATGCCAAGGATTACTATATAATATTGGATTGCAAGAAGTTCATGGAGGTCAAGAGCATTGGTGGGACCAGTGGGAGGAATTCAAGATCAAGTGTTGATTATGTGCTCCTTTCAGCAACTCTTGTAAAATGAATGAATGAAATGCACCTAGGAATGTCCTGATTCAATTCTTGATGGCTCAGAATTAAATCCCTTAGAAACTCCATGATCATACCATATTTATTTATTGTCCACGAATGCATGAGATGTATGTGAATGTATGCAGTATATGATATATGCATGCTAAATGGATAATGTGCAAAGTGAGACCTTAATAGTAATTAGGATGACCATAAAATCTTCCAAACAAATGATTAAGTTGGAAATGCTATAATTAAAGTAATTATAACATGGACCCTCCATTGGGGCAATTATTTTAAGAAATTTTAAATAGTTACATAAGATGCAATTAATTTAAGAGATTTTCTTAAGAATAATTATTAAGCATGAGATGTTGTAAATATACAAATGGTTTGGTGGCCAATATTGGATGTACATGAGGACATTAAAATTATTTGCATAATTACTGGCTCAATCGGATCAACTTAACTAATGCTAGATAAGTCAATAATGGATGTACCTGAGATTTTGAGCATTAGGGGCTAGGTAAAGGATTGAACTTCACATGAGATGTGATGGGCAAGGAGTTGCTCACTTATAGTTTATTATAATTCCAATAACAGATGTACCTGAGGATGATTAATAGAATTATAAGAATTCAATCGCTCATTAGAAATCCATCTAACTTGGATTTCCGTTTTCTACTTTGGAAGTGTAGGATTCACTAAGTTAGTAGGAGGACCAATTTGATTAAAAGACCATAATCATTTTGGTTAATTACATGATACATTTACTAATTAATCTAGCTATTTTTTGTAGTTAATTTTCTAATAATAATGAGCACAGAACAACCACCACCATCCAATATCCTTGTAAGCATACTTGATCGCAATAGGTTGACAGGACCTAATCTCTTTGATTGGCTAAGAAATTTGAAACTTGTCCTGAACCTTGAACATATAGGATATGTTCTAGACTCAAATGTTCCTGGTCCCTTACCTTCAGAGGCCACCCAAGAGGAACATGAAACTTTGGACAAGTAGAAGGAGCATGATATGAGAGCTAAATGTTACATGCTTTCTTCTATGAGTAATGAGTTATAGAAGCAGCATGAGAACATGCATAGTGCGAGTGAGATCCTCCTTCACCTACAAGAGTTGTATGGTGAGCATAGCAGGAATGCTAGGTATGAGATATCTAGACAGCTATTCCGCATGAGGATGTCTAAGGGACAAAATTTTGGGGATCATGTCCACAAGATGATTCGGCTGATTGAGCAGTTATAACATCTTGACTTTAACACGGATTTCCAACTATAGAAGGATTTGATCCTTCAGTCCCTTCCTGAGTCTTTTGGGAATTTTGTGACAAATTTCCATATGACTAAACAGGAATGCGCCGTAGCTGGTTGACTCAATATGCTGGTTATTGCCCAAAAGAATTTGCCGGGCAATAAAGGAAAAGAGGTAGTTTTGATTGCATCTTCTTCTACTGGAAAGTCCAACAAGAAGAAGGGCAATAAGAAAAAGAAACCTCAAATTCCTAGTCCTTCCAAGAAAATAGCTAAACAGAAAGGGAAGACTACAGCTGATGGAGGCAAAAGAAAGTGTTTCCACTGCCTGAAGGATGGGCACTAGAAAAGGAACTGCCCAGAGTATAGTGATCTAAATGAATGCAATGCCATGGTGAAAACTAACTCAAGTTCAAAACATATTTGGCACTTAAGGTTACGTCATGCTGCAGAAGATAGGATTGCAAAATTGGAGAAAATGGGGATTCTATCCTTATTAGGTTTTGAGCCTACTCCAACTTGTGAATCTTGCCTTCAGGGTAAAATTACTAGATCACCCTTTGTTGGATAAGGGCTAAGGGCTAAAAATATTTTGGAGGTAATACGTAGTGATGTATGTGGTCCATTTAAGGAAATAGCTAGAAGCGGTTTTCATTACTTTATTACCTTTACTAATGATAAATCAAGGTTTAGGTATTTGTATTTGATGAAATACAAACATGAATCTTTTGAAAAGTTCAAAGAATTTAAATCTGAAGTAGAAAATCAAATAGGAAAGAGTATTAAAGCTCTTCGATCAGATCATGGAGGTGAATATTTGAGTACTAAATTTTATGAATACTTGAGAGAGCATGGCATTGTTTCCCAGCTGACTCCTCCAGCAACGCCACAGCTGAATGGTGTATCTGAAAGGAGAAATCGTACCCTATTGGATATGGTACATAGTATGATGAGATATACAGATATACCAATCTCCTTTTGGGGATTTGCATTTGAATCAGCTTTGTATATTCTGAATAGGATTCCATCAAAATCAGTTTCTTCCATACCTTATGAGATATGGCATGGAAGAATACCAAGTCTTAAGCATGTTAAAATTTGGGGTTGTCCAGCTTATGTCACACCCTACTGCCCTATAAGATGTAATATGATCCCATAGTACACCTAATGAATTACCGTACTTCGCCTATCGATAACCCATTAGATATACTACAAGGGATTTTAAAACAATTTTTGTGAAATTAAAATCTGGTGTTATAAATTTTTTTTTAAAATTTTGGTAAAGTGCCGGCTATATTTTGAGAAAGCAATTCTTCAATCCTGCAAAAGAAAATGCTCCCAATATGTTTTCTCTAATACAACTCCAATAGTTTCATTTGAATTCACAATTCAATTCTCAATAAACAATCAATTCATTTTCTAACTAATCTCATCATAAAGAAACATTTCATTGATTACAAGAGTCAAAATTTATATTACAAAATTATTCAAGTAAATGAAATCTCAAATTTACATTTACAATAATTTACATTTAATTACATACCAAAATGTTTTACAAGAGTTTTTATACAACTGCTCAAATAATTTACATACATATTATTACATGCATACATCAAAACTTGTGTACATGGGTAAGCCTAGAGCTTATCTAAATGTCTCTTCAAAGAAGCTTACTCAATTGCTCTATGCTCTTTTCACCTGCGAAAGCATACAAAGCTATCGCTGAGTGGTGAACTCAGTGGTGCACAACTATAATTTAAAACATAGTATAATATACATTGACAAAATTTAGAAATCTGAATACTCATCAAATTCTAAAACTCAAAATATTCATTGCCAATAATGTAAATCATTTGTATAAAATGACTTTGATCACAAAATTCAATTGATCAAATCATAATTAACCATTTAAGGTAATTCCAACAAAATCAATTATACACAAATCATAATTGAAATCACAATTCTTTACTATTCAAAAATATTCTATATCTCAAAAACCATCTTGTATCTCAAAAACTATTCTATATCTCAAAAACCATTATGTATCTCAAAAACCATTCTTTATCTCAAAAACCATTCTTTATCTCACTAACTATGCAAGACTAATCCGAAAGGGCCATCTTCGGGGTGATTCTAACTCCCTATGGTCGGGTAGGTCGAATCGGATTCTAACTCCCTATGGTCGGGGAGGTCGAATCATCGTGCACAGTACACATCACAATAATGAATCCTCCCAAGGGTCATAACATAAAAAACTTAGATCTAACCTCTAATAAGAGGAGAATCTAAGCCTATGCACGTACCATGGTAATCAAAACACAACTAACTCCATTGTCTTCTCAACAAATGAGAGAGACGGGTAATAACCTAGTCAAGCATCTATAGTGAGATATAAAACAATATCACAATCCTTTTAGTGAGCGTAAATCACAATACAATTCGATTCAAAGTCAATTCCAATATCCAATAATTTTTATGCTCATCACAATTCAAATCATAAATTTGCATTTTTCCATGCAAATTACCCATCACAATTCAAAATATGTTCTATCACAATTTTCCAAAAACATAATTTATTCAATTCACAACAATGCTTAATACTTGTGGAAATACCATTTCACAAAGCTAAATTCATACATACCATAACAATTTCAATAATCATTGAGTTAAATTCAATGCTTGTTAAACATAATACATAAGAAAAATATGTTTTTTAATCATATGAAATATTCAGAAAAAAATCAGTTAAAAACTAGTTGTGCATAAACCTCTGATAACTGTCTCTTGGCTCTGACTCAGTGTTTCCTTCCCTTTCCTTGAGTCTTTGCTAACTGAGAAGCACAATTTGAAGTGTTTTAGTACTCATTTAAACTGTCTCTAACGATAATGCTTAATAATTAATTCATTGAGTTCTATTATTTCCTTAGCCAGCCTAAGATGTCGACCCTCGATGCATTCTAGGTGAATTAGGTTTTAATGTTACCATTATGTCACATTTGTAGCCTTTTAGAGTTGGTACATGTTACCCAATTCATTTCCATGTATTTTGCATTTTATTGCAATTTGACGGATCCCGGTATACTAATTTGACCTAGCAGGATGACCTAGTTTCCTCAGTTTTCGGGTTTCGATCAAAACTATAAACTTGTAGGCATATGTCTTATTGCACGCGAGGTAAAATTTCAGGTCATTCTGAGTTATATAGACCAAGTTATGGTCAATTTACCAATGTTGGTCAGAATGCATCAAAATGGTCACTTTAAGTCATTTTTAGGTCACTTTTGGTTCGGCCAGTTTTTGGACCCGAATTTTTGCAAGCTATTTCACTTGCTTATGGTCATTTCTGGGTGTTGGTGTTTTCATAAGAGTTGTAGATATATGTCTTAACTATTCATGGTAAAAATTTCGGGTCAATTGGACCTGTTTTGAGTGAGTTATGGCCAAAATACTAACTGCTACCCAAATGGTCAATTTTCAGGCCTTAAACGCACTAATCTGGATTTAGTCATTTTTCAAGTTACCTTCCAAGCAGATTTTGTCACACCTTATCCCTTGTAAGGCATGACATGTTCCCGTAGAATGCCTAATGAATCACCGAACTCCACCTACCGATAACCCATTAGTTATGCTACAAAAGATTTTAAAACAAACTATAGCTTTGTATCTTATCAATTCTTTTGCGGAAAATTGTATGAGAATAGTTAAAATTTCATGCAAAAATTCATTGGAAATAATGATAGACTAAATATTGCAAAAGTTACATTTTCATAAGTCTCAAAGTAAAATACAAAATAATTACAAACTCAAAATGTGATAGCAATGCAAGGTTTTTAAATACAAACTGCTCAACGTCCGTAGATCCATGCATATAGGTACGAAATACATCAAAAGGAAATTACAGGGGTATGACTACAATATATACCCACAAACAATACCAAAATGCTGCTTCCAAGTCTCTCACTCGGCAGCTTTCTCCTTTCCTTACTGCATAAAAGATAAAGAAGCTATCGCTGAGTATATCACTCAGTGGTGCACAACTAATAACTTTAAAAATTAAAGTAAAATATAATTTGTCAAAGCATAATAAATCACATTTTTCTTAAGCATTAAAACTTTACAATAGTTCTAAGTTCATAAGAGCCATTTATTGGAATAACATTTCAAATGAGAAATCACACTTCATAAATCACAATTCACAAAGTATTAGTGTGGCCAACATCAACACACAGTTCAGGCCATGACACAAAATTTCACGATCAGTGCCGTGTTGTACACCACGACAAAGCAATCTCAACCTCACTAACCATTATTAATGAGGGAAGGGCTAGCTAGCTAATGAGTACTCATATAGTATTAACCCACTAACTGTTATTAATGGGAGACATAATCAATATCAATTACCAACCCCAAGTAGCCATTACTACTGGGGAGTTCCGAAAGGGACTGTCATGCTAACTGTGGTTTCAAAACAGTTTCCAAAAATTTTCCATTCAACAATCACATTTATAAACCAATAAATACATTTAAATTCATCATAATATCCAAATAAAGGTAGCAACACCTAAATTTCTTAAATACAAGAGAAAAACCATATTTCAGTCAAAGTAAACTTGTTCAAAGCAAACTCATTCAATTTAACACATTCCAAGCAATTTACAAATTTAAAAATGAAGAAAATGTTAGTTATGCACAAACCTTCAATGCTCTCCTTCATTGTTACCTACTTCTCCTTGTCCGTTTCAACTTTTTTTTCTGCTGAAAATACACAAATAGAATACCTCAATACCAATCTCAATTGCTGCCAAGAACTCATTATATGCATGTCTAATGCATCCCAAGTTAGCTTTGAAAATTTTAGAATATTCTAATGTTCAGCAATTTGACCAAGTTAAGTCCATAATTTGGTCTAATGTTCTTCATATGAAATATTCTAATATGTCTTAGATTTCCATCGGTTTAAGAATCGCCAAAATCAGAGTTTCCTAGAGAGAGTTATAGCCTTGCAAAGTTTACTGTTCATTTAGTCAATTTTAGGTGCCCAGATTCTGGCAGATTCGGTGACCCGAATTCGTTTTGCAATTTGATTGAGTTAAGTTCATAATTTGGCATAACCTTCTACATATGAAATATTCTACTATGTCTTAGGTTTCCATTGGTTTAAGAATCGCCTAAATCAGAGTTTTCTAGAGAGAGTTATAGCCTTGCAAATTTACTGTTCATTTGGCAATTCTGCAGTTTTGCAGATTCAGTAACTCAACTTTGCTCAATAATTTGGTTGGGTTAATGGCATAATTTGGGTTTGTGTTCTTCATAAAAGTTTTAGGTCTATATCTCATCTAACTACTGGTAAAATTTCAGGTCATTTTGACCTTCCTAGCTCGAGTTATGACCCAAACACGATTACTGTTCATGTGTACTGTTCATACTACAATTTTTCAAGTTTGGTCAGTTTGTTCACTAGGTTTTGGTCACTTTTTGGGCATGCTTCCTAAATGAAAATTGTGTCATTTAGTGCCTATTTTCAGTCTCAATTGGTCCCATACTAATTGGACTTGTAAAATTTTATTTTTGGTCCCTCAAAGTTGACTTTTGGTCATGCTTCATACCCAATCCGAATTTGGCTTTGATTTAAACACTTCTCACACACTTATTTAGGTCACAAATGGCCATTTCTTTCCTTAAACTATGTCAAAGACATCATTTAGCACTTCTTCACATTTTTTGTCTCTAAACCCTAATGTTCAAAATCCTAATTTTTCTCCCATTTAGCCAAAACCCCAGTTTAGGTTCCATATATGTTTTCTTTCATTTTCTTATGAAATTTCATCATAAATTAACTTCATTCAAAGCTTATACAACTAATCTAAAATGAAAAGAAAATTACCTCTTGTTGATTTCTTTCCAACTTCACTTTTATTCCAATTCTTGTTCTCCTTGCTTTTAATCTCTCAATCAAAGATCTCTTTGATGTTTTCTTTTAGTGGGCTATGGAATTTATAAAGGGAATTTAAGGGAATTAAAACTTGGTGAAGGAACGGAAGCGTGAAAAACACAAGTTTATACCATTGAATTCAAAAATTTTCACCTAGGGTCACATGCATCATGCAAGATTTATTTTTATCTATTTGATTTCAATGATAAACAACATATTAAAACTCTTTTAATATGTTTTTGGATCTGTATTTGCCATTTAAGATTTTAAAATTAATCAGATTAATTTTAGAACCCTAGATTAAATCAAGAACGATTACACTAACCTCTTGATGCAATCGCAATGTCCGCGCTTTGAGATTTGTCTTCGTGACACCAGATGTTGTCCCTCTAGCTTGTCCACACCAAGAACACCTATGGCAGCCCTTGAATAGCTTCTAAAGCTTTTTCTATTAATTAGAAAATCAAGTTCTGCCTTTTAAGAGATTAAAGATATAAACAGGACACTAGAAACAATTTCTAGTGTTCTTAATTCAAGAGATTGATGGCTAATCTCTTTGAATTGATGAGAGATGAAGAAGAATAGAGGGAGGGCTGCCAAATGGCGTGACAAAGGAGTGTGGCTGCTGGTTGTGTTTTATTTTCTCATAACAACACTTAAATAGCTAGGTTAACACATTAAACCCTTGCCACATGTCACCCTTTGATTAGCTCTAGGTTTAAGTGACCCAATCACATTGTGCCAAGTGTCAAACCTATATTTAATCTTGATTTTAATCATCTTACATGATTAAAAAACATTTGGCAAGCTTATGTGTAATCCCATGTGTCACCATCTCATGGTGCCACGTGTCACACTGCAAAATGACCAAAATGCCCCTGTGTCTTAATTTTGAGTTCTCAACCCAAAATAATTATTTTTCTTCTTCTAATTAATTTATATCAAATATAAATTAATTAATTAATCTCTATTAATTAATTTCTCATTAATTAAATTCATATTTAAACACTTTAAATATAAATTTAATTTATACTACACATCCAATAATCTAGATTTGATTTCAAGTCATGCTAGGGACTTTGTAATTTAATTGCAAACCAAACCTATTTAATTAATCAATTAAACTCTTTAATTAATTAATTAAATCATATTTAAATAGGTGATAACTTGTGTATGTGTGTGACTTACTAGGCTCATCACTAATTGGCAATGAGACATGATATCAACTCTTAATATCATCAGAACTCTTTCTTACTATAAATGATTTCTCTAAATCATTTTATGAACCTCATAGACCATGGTTAACACCTAGCATAGCATGCCATGGCCACCCAATTAGTAATAAGGTTTACCTTAAATGAACCTATAATCATATGTTACCATGCACTAGAATCTCTCTGTTACAAAATCCCAACTCAAGCTGGAGTCATGGTTTATGTCAAACTCCATTTGCTATGAATATTATCTTCTCTTTTAATTCCAGTTCTTGATTAAAAAGATTTTCTCATCTGAAACTCTTTTCTAAATAAATCTATCTGTCCTGGCCAGGAACTTGAAACATCAAGAATAATTAAATGAACATAGGATTTTATCTCTATTTACTTAGAGGAACAGATTCCATCTTGATCAACACCTACCTCCATATATAACTAGTAGGAGCCAACACATGCCCATATACCTATACACAGTACAAGTATGAAAGCAGTATCAAACTCAAACTACCTATATACAAGATAACTGTGCTATCTCAGGTCTAAAGATTATATGCACTGATATGATTTATGACAAAATATTGACAAGAATAAACTCCATGTGCTTGTCATAAGTGTCACTGGTTCGGCCTACTTATCATCTATAAGTGCCTATCATGTTTGTTATATGGTATGAGACTCACCATTCCATCTTATTTATATCTCATACAAATAACTTGGTAACAAACATGAATACAATCTTTCTGGATAAGTCATGTCCTTATTATGAAATATCCTCGATTGTGAACCTATTTATGATACTTTGTGCTAGAAATATTGTCAATCATATTCTTAACAACTTAAGAATAATATTTCTAACAAAATATCAATGGACCTTTTCTATTACACATAAATATATTATGTAAACGGAAAAGTGGAAATGCCTTTTATTAATAAAAATATGTACAAGATACATACTAAATGATATGCTCTAGGGCATACTACTAACAATCTCCCACTAGCACTAGAGCCATTCATTACAACACCTTAGACCCATCTTCTCAAGATGTCGGTCTAACTGAGCTTGTGACAAAAGCTTAGTGAATGGATCAGCTAGATTTTTCAGCTGATGTTATTTTTCTGCATGGCTATATCGCCTTGCCCAACTATATATCTGATAATGAGGTAGCGCATTTCTATGTGTTTGGATTTTGGGTGAGGCCTTAGTTCCTAAGCTCAGATGATCGCTTCCATTGTTGTCACAGGTAGTGGAACCGCTGACTCAATGGAAGGAACTAATGTAAGTTCTCACACGAACTTCTTTATCCAAATAGCTTCTTTGCAAAGATCTCGATGCAAAGAATATACTCACCTCAGAGTGGAATCGCAATGTGCTCGCTTGGAACTCTTCCAACTGACTGCACCGCCATTACAAATGAACACATATCCAGAGGTAGACATTCTATCATTGATATCTGATTGGAAATAAGAATCAGTATAACCATCCAATTGCAAGTCTCCACCTCCATAAATCAAGAATAAATCCTTAGTTCTTCTCAAGTACTTAAGAATATTCTTGACAGCTATCCAGTGTTCCAAACCTGGATTGGATTGATACCTGCTAGTCAAACTAACAGCATATGCGATATCCGCCCTAGTACACAACATTGAATACATTAAACTTCCAATAGCCGAAGCATATGGAATCCTGGCCATCTTATCTCTTTGTTCAGGTGTCTATGGAGATATCTCTTTAGAAAGATGGATACCATGTCTCACTGGTAACAATCCTCTCTTGGAATCAAGCATGTTAAACCTCTTTAACACCTTTTCCAAGTATAGACTTTGGGATAAACCAATTATTCTTTTCGCTTTATCTCTATAGATGCGAATCCCAAGAATATAGGTTGCCTCCCCTAAGTCTTTCATGGAGAATGTATTTGACAACCATACCTTTATAGTTGTCAACAGACCTGTGTCATTATCCATCAATAGTATGTCATTCACATATAAGACAAGGAAAGTGATAGCACTGTCACTAACCTTCTTATATACACATGGCTCATCCTTATTTTTGATAAAACCAAAGGATTTAATGGCTTCATCAAAACGGATGTTCCAACTCCTCGAAGCTTATTTCAACCCATAAATGGATCGCTTTAGCTTGCATACCTTGGAACCATCTTGGGATTCAAAACCCCTAGGTTGTTCCATGAAAATGTTTTCTTCAATGTATCCATTGAGAAAAGCTGTTTTGACATCCATCTGCCAAATCTCATAATCATAGTATGCAGCTATTGCTAATAAAATCCTAATTGATTTAAGCATGACAACAGGCGAGAAAGTCTCCTCATAGTTGACTCCTTGCCTTTGGCGAAACCCTTTCGCTACTAGCCTTGCCTTATAGGTCTCTACCTTTCCATCAGAACCAATTTTCTTCTTGAAAACCCATTTGTTCCCTATAGGTACAATACTTTCAGGTGGGTCAACAGGTATAATTCATCAAATTCAGTACTCAAATATTCACCTCCACGATCTGATCGAAGAGCTTTAATACTCTTTCCTGTTTGATTTTCTACTTCAGATTTAAATTATTTGAACTTTTCAAAAGATTCATGTTTGTATTTCATCAAATACAAATACCCAAACCTTGATTTATCATCAGTAAAGGTAATAAAATAATGAAAGCCCCCTCTAGCCATTTCTTTAAATGGACCACATACATCACTATGTATTAGCACCAAAATATTTTCAGCTCTTAGCCCCTGTCCAACAAAGGGTGATCTAGTCATTTTGCCCTGAAGGCAAGATTCACAAGTTGGAGTAGGCTCAGAGTCCAATAAGGATAGAATCCCCATTTTCTCCAATTTTGTAATCCTATCTTTTGCAACATGACATAACCTTAAGTGCCAAATATATTTTGAACTTGAGTTGTTTTTCACCATGGCATTGCTTTCATTTAGATTGCTATACTCTGGCCAGTGGAAACACTTTCTTACTGGTAATGGAAACACTTTCTTATTGGCAATGGAAACACTTTCCTGTTGGCAGTGGAAACACTTTCCTTTGCCTTCATCAGCTTTAGTCTTCCTTTTCTGTTTAGCTATTTTCTTAGAAGGACCAGGAATCTTAGGTTTCTTTTTCTTATTGCCCTTCTTCTTGTTGGACTTTCCAGAAGAAGAAGATGCAACCAAAGCTACCTCTTTTCCTTTATTGCCTGGCATATTCTTTTGGGCAATAACCAAAGATATTGAGTAAACCACTAAGGTGCATTCCTGTTGAGTCATATGGAAATTTGTCACAAAATTTCCCAAAAGACCCAAGAAGGGACTGAAGGATCAAATCCGTCTGTAGTTGGAAATCCATGTTGAAGTCAAGATATTCCAACTGCTCAATCAGCCGAATCATCTTGTGGACATGATCCCCAACATTCTATCCTCGACATCCTCATGCGAATACCGCCTAGATATCTCATACCTAGCATTCTGCCAGGCTCACCATACAACTCTTGTAGGTGAAGGAGGATCTCACTGCACTCTGCATGTTCTCATGTTGCTTCAGAACTCATTACTCATGGAAGTAAGCATGTAACACTTAGCTCTCATATCATGCTCCTTCCACTTGTCCAAAGTTTCATGTTCCTCTTGTGTGGCCTCCGGAGGTAAGGGACCAGAACATTTGAATCTAGAACATATCCTATATGTTCAAGGTTCAGACAAGTTTCAAATTTCTTAGCCAATCGACATGATTAGGTCCTGTCAACCTATTGTGATCAAGTATGCTTGCAAGGATATTGGATGGTGGTGGTTGTTTTATGATCATTTTTATCGAAAATTAATCAGAGAAAATAACCAGATTAATTAGTAAATGTATCATGTAATTAACCAAAATGATTATGGTCTTTTAATCAAATTGGTCCTCCCACTAACTTAGCGAATCCTACACTTCCAAAGTAGAAAACGGAAATCCTAGTTGGATGGATTTCTAGTGGGTGATTGAATTCTTATAATTCTATTGATCATCCTCAGGTACATCCATTATTGGAATTACAATAAACTATAAGTGAGCAACTCTTTGCCCATCACATCTCATGTGAGGTTCAATCTTTACCTAGCCCCTAATGCTCAAAATCTCGTACATCCATTATTGACTTATCTTGCATTAGTTAAGTTGATCCCATTGAGCCAGTAATTATGCAAATAATTTTAATGTCCTTAGGTACATCCAATATTGGCCACTAAACCATTTACATATTTACAACATCTCATGCTTAACAATTATTCTTAAGAAAATCTCTTAAATAAATTGCATCTTATGCAACTATTTAAAATTTCTTAAAATAATTGCCCCAATGGAGGGCCTATGTTATAATTACTTTAATTATAGCATTTCCAACTTAATCCTTTGTTTGGAAGATTTTATGGTCATTCTATTTACTATTAAGGTCTCACTTTGCACATTATCTCAGAACACCCTCCCAGAATAACTCCGCATTCCCATCGCTCTGATCGGTCGGTCCCATACGACTAGAACGTCCGAAAAAATATTTAAATTAAAGTCGGGAATCATAATTAACTCAAATATTAATAAGAAAAATTTAGTAAAAATTTTAGAAATAAAATACAACCAAGTTAAACGAGCCGGTGCCCTAGCGATGGGTAACTAGAGGGAAGTTGCGGTTCTCGCAACGAGGAGCCCTAGACCCGAGCCAAAAATTATAAAATAATTTTTGGGACTCCAGAGAAGGGTTATTGAGGTTCCCATGGCATTAGAATGCCAAGAAAATACTTAGAAAAATTTTTCAATCGGTACAGACAATTTTGACCCGTTAAGCCAAACGGAGAGCATTTTGGTCATTTCGCCTTCAGAGGTGATTGTTGGCTGACTTATCCAGTTGAGTAAATAATTAATATGACATAAAATATGAATAACATTACTAGAAATTAAATTGAAATTGAGTAGTGATAAAAAGAAAAATCAAAGAAAAGCTTATTTATGACATCATTGTGATGTCATTTAAAACTCACCAACCAATCACAAGCTAATAAACTTTCTTAAATACTCAAAAGAGACAAAATGAAGACCAAAATAATTAAATTGCAGCTGCCTTCTTCTTCTCCAATTCCAGCCGAAATCTCTCTCTCTCTCTCAACCTCCATTAAACCTCACTTCCCAAGCTCCCTTTCTCCTTTGTTTCCACCACTAAACCCTAAACCCCTTCATTAAAACTTAATCACACCTCTTGGGGAAGTGTTTGGCAGCCTAGAAAGTGAAGGAAAGTGAAGTTTTAAGTGGGGAAAAATCTGCCCTATTCAAGGTTAGTGCATATATATATACTTAAATCTCCTTTATTCCATGTTAAAGCCTTAAAGTGAGCAAGAATTTGTAACTTAAATAAATGAAATTTATGTTTATGCATGCCTTGAATTTCAGCAGCCCTAATGAGGGAACAATAATGGAGTGTCTTGATGATTTTAATGGACTTAGAATGAATTGGAGATTATGTTTAAGCTATATATCTACATAGATAATGATTTAGTGTGCTTAACCAAGGTGCATGGGTAAATTGGAATGGAAACTAGGGTTTTGAAGGTGAAAAATTGACTTAGCTTAGGAAATTGTTAAAGCACATTTTAATGGTCAATTAGTGACCATTTTAGGTAAGTTGACCATCAAATGGACTGAAAAATAGGATTGCAAAGTGAAGCTACAGGCTGCCCTAGGACAGCAGCAGAAGGACTGAAAATTCAGTCCACTTGCACTGCCATAACTTTGGCTGTGTTGGTCCAATTGGTGTTTGGCCAATTGGACATGAAACTAGGCTTATAATGGCACATTTTTGCTGAAGAAACCATGCCCAAAAGACCAAAGAAAGAGGACCAAAACTTGGCCCCAATCCGTACACTCTGCAACAGCCCCTGCAGAATTGACTAAATGAATAGTAACTGTTCATTTGGCCATAACTCACTGTAGATTTGGTTAATTGACCTGAAATTTTTACAGCAACAAGTTAAGACATAGAAAAACAATTTTCATGAAGGAACCTACCCCAAATTATGGCCAGAACCTAACCCAAATGGCAGTGGCAGTCACTGTTCATGTTACTGTAGATATGGTAATTTCTGCAGAATGCAAATCCGGCCAGCTGTGGTTTTTGGACCATATCTAGAGCTACAAAACTCCAAATGGAATGATTCAAAAAAGGAAATTCAACTAGACAAAATAAGGAACAACTTTCATGTTTGCCATTTCTTCAAATTCTCACTACAACAGTATCCAATGGAACAGTGAAATTGGGTCTCAAAAACTGAAATTTTCTGCCCTCTTGGTTTTAAGTTAGAAATGGTAATGGTGACCAATTCTAACAAGTTTTAAATTTAAAATGTGGTATGTTGGGAGTGCCAAAGTCAATGTACATATTTTCTATCCAAAAGTCAACATTTTTGTTAACCAAAGAGGTGAATAGTGACACCAAAACTTGAAATGCACAAATTGAAGAATTTAAAAGTTTCAAATGCCCTAGTATACCTAACATGATTGGTTTGGATAGTTTGGCATGCCAATAGGATTCAGTTAGCAGTACTGCATATGACAATATGCCATTCTGTGATTTCATGGCTTTTAGCCATTCTGACTTTGCATTGAGATTTGGCATTATGCCTGAGATTATTTACAGCTTGGTAGCTGTTCTGTTGCACACCGGGAGATGCATATGTGACCGATGGTGTGACGGCCAGAGATACTGGATACCCAAAGGCCGCTTTACCCGTTATCCAGCCCACTGCCTAGTGTAGGTTACTTGGGGCAACCAAATGAATAAAAGTGGACAAAGTAAATAATATACAAATACCAAGCAAATGAAACATATACATTCACTACACATTTAATTTCTTGCTATTTTCTTTTATTATATTATTGCACCACTAAGCATTATTGCTTAGCGCGTTGCTTTTGCCACGCGTAGGTACTGGAGATACAGATCGTGAGCCCGAGACCGCAGACCGGGTGAGTCCATCCTGCAGCTTCAAGATGTCCGTGTCACCTCGTCACCGCAAAGTGCATTTGTAGGACACTAGATGTCATTTTGTCATTTTGTAATTAATTTTTATTTTCTCATATGTATTTGGGATTTATGTAATGTATTTTGAGGTTCATGTAAATAATAAAGATTTATGGTTATGTATGGAAGTAATTTGAGTATTTAGTTGTTGTTTATATATGAGAACCCTGAGAAAGGGATGTTTTAGAAATGAAAAGATTGTTGAGACCTGAAATTGAAAAATTGTTGAGATCTTGATATTGAGTTTAGTGATGATATTGGAGTTGAGAATGAATGAATTTGTTATTGGAAGTGTTTTTAACAGGTTCCAAAGAACTGTTTTCTCCATTTTTAGCAGACTCACGGATTTTCTATAAAATTTCCGGAACCTCAAATAAATGAAAATTTTGCTAAATGGCTTAAATAAAGTATGTTTCATAAATTATATCCAAAAAGCATGATATAAATTAATTAAGGTATATTAGAGTGTGCCGGTACACCGTGTGGCATTACTTACTCGGGTATACTGTACAGTGTAAGGGGTGTCACATTTAATGGTATCGAGCGGGTTTAGGCGTTTCGGGCCTAGATTGAGTCCATACCATGCATTGCATTTGTAAGAGTCGAGGTGACACTAACGCAGATCTGTTTATCTTTCTTATTTTGAATAGGATATGGATCCTTCATCTCAGAGAGCCGTTGAGGAGGAAGTGGAGAGTCATGCTCCACCTGCAGCAGCTGAGACTGGGGGCATGAGAGAATCTGCTTCGCTAGCTCAAGCAGAGCCTGCTTAGCCTCCACAGGCCATGTTCCAAAAAATGGCCGACTTCTTCAGACAAATGGCCAGGGTAATGCCAGCACCACCACCACCACCACCAGCTCCACAGTAGAAATCACACCTGGAAAGGCTAAGGAAGTTTGGAGCTGTGGACTTCTATGGCAAGAGAGAAGATGACTCATGTACCAGAATTGCTGAATGTAACAGGCAGAGTACTAAACAACTCCACTGCACTCCAGAGCAAAACCTGGAAGCTGCCATCTCTTTACTGCAAGATGATGCATATGAGTGGTGGGACACCGTGTCTAGTGAAGTGCAGATAGAAGCTGTAACTTGGGACTTCTTTCTTTCAGAATTTAAGAAGAAATATGTGGGTACTGTATATCTGGAAGAGAGAAGAAGAGAGTTTATTAACCTGAGGCAGAGACACCGCTGGCGAATATGAGAAGGAGTTTGTTCGATTAAGCCGTTATGGAAGGGAGATGGTCCCTAATGAAGCTAAAAGGTGCAAGAGATTTGAAGAGGGACTAAATGACAACATCAAGATCCAGCTCACTGCCTTAGGAATCACAGAATTTACCAAGTTAGTGGAAGCTGCAATAAAGGTGGAAAAAGTAAGAATCAGTGAGCAGACTAGAAGAGAGAGACAAAGAAAAGAGGGGACCGGCCGCCTAGTTCAGCCCCTGCATTTGGGAAGAAGTTCAAGGGTCCTCCCGCACGCAGTTCGGTCAACCATGGTCGTGGTCGGGCCTCAGGGCCTGTGCCACGCTCACCCCTAGGAGAGGTCAGACCACACCATCAGTGGGCAGCTCTCCATGTATGGGGTTCAGGGGGCCAGCCCCAACATCTTCTGCATGTCCGCATTGCCTGAAATGGCACAAGGGGGAATGTTGAGAGTAATCGGTGCTCGCTGAGGTGTGGGTCAACAGAGCATCGCTTGAAGAACCGCCCACGCAGAACTACTACACCGCTCCAACACAAGGCATGCACCGCTCCCGCACCACCAAGGGGTAGAAGGTCCGTAAACTGCCGTGGGACCATCTCGCAGGCTCGCATCCGAGCCAACAGAGAGGCCGAGCAATGTACCACCGCCGTAAATTATGCCTTGAGAGCTCAGGAGGAGCAAGATGCCCCAGACGTCATCAGGGGTACGTTCTCCCACTACACTGGCATGCATTGGTGGATCCAGGATCCACTCATTCCTACATTTGCATCAACCTACCCGTAGAAAGGGGGATACTGGTAGGAGAGTGACCAAGACATTCGGTCACTAATCCATTGGGCCACAGGTGGTAGTGAACAAAGTATACAAGGGTTGCCCGTTGAGGATTCAGGGTATGAATTCTGGCGCACTGATTGAGTTGCCTTTCCATGAGTTTGACGTGATTTTGGGAATGGACTGGTTGTCACGCCATCGTGCAATAGTTGATTGCAAATTGAAGAGAATTTCTAAAAACTTCAGAGGGTAATGAGATCACAGCTTGTGGGGGAAAGGATGATTTCTTGTCCAATGTCATCTCACCACAGCTTGTAAGAAGAATGATGAGAAAGGTCGTGAAGCCTACCTAGCACATATGGTGGATACTAGGCGTGCTAAGCCAAACCCGAGTGACATACCCACAAAGTGAGAGACTTCCTGCAGGTATTTCTGAAGAGTTGCCCGGTTTGCCACCGTAAAGGGAAGTTGAATTTGCTATTGAGACATGCTGGGTACAAAGACCCATTTCCATTGCTCCTTATAGGATGGCACCCATCGAATTGAGGGAGTTGAAAACTCGCTTGCAAGAGTTGCTTGATAAGGGGTTCATACACCCCAAAGGTGTCACCATGGGGAGCTCCAAAGGTTGCTTGTGAAAAAGAAGGATGGGACTTTGAGACTATGCATCGATTACCGGCAGTTGAATAAAGTGACTGTGAAAAACAAATATCCGTTGCCTAGAATTGATGATCTATTTGATCAGTTGAAGGGAGCAGGAGTGTTTTCCAAGATTGATCTCAGATCAGGATATCATCAGTTGAGGGTAAAGGATGCAGATGTGCCAAAGACTACATTCAGGACCCGATATGGGCATTATGAGTTCCTAGTGATGCCCTTTGGCTTAACAAATGCACCAGCGGCATTCATGGACCTTATGAACCGTATCTTCCATCCACACTTAGATCGGTTCGTAGTGGTCTTTATTGATGATATTTTGGTGTATTCCAAGACCAGGGAAGAACATGATGAGCATTTGAGGATTGTTCTGCAAACCCTGAGAGAAAAGAAGTCAGATGCTAAGTTGTCCAAGTGTGACTTTTGGCCGAATGAGATTGCATTCCTTGGACACATAGTGTCACCGATGGGATTAGGTGGATCCCAAGAAAATAGAAGCAGTGATGGAATGGAAGCCTCCCAGAATACAACCGAGGTCAAGCTTCTGGGGCTAGCCGGGTATTACGTAAGATTTGTGAAGGATTTTCCTAATAGCGCTCCAATGACCAAGTTGTTACACAAGAATGTCGATTTGACCGGAATGACAAGTGTCGCACAGCTTTGAGAAGTTGAAGGCTATGTTGACAGAGGCACCAGCAGCACACAAAGGTCGTGAAAGGACTTCGTGGTCTACAGTGATGCCTCTCATAATGGGTTAGGTGTGTATTGATGCAAGAGGGAAAGGTGGTCACTTATGCTTCCGCATACCTAAGACCACATGAACGTAACTACCCTACCCATGATCTAGAACTTGCAAGAATTATCTTCGTGATCAAGATAAGGAGGCACTACTTGTATGGTGAAAAGTGCTACATTTACACGCACCACAAAAGCTCAAATATTTGCCAACCTGTATGAGCTCAACCTTAGACAGAGGCGATGGATTGAGTTCTGAAGGATTATAACTGTAATTGACTACCATCCCGAAAGGCAAATGTAGTTGCCGATGCTTTGAGCGTAAAAATCCATCACAACTTTGAGATCATTGAATGCCCGTCTATCTTTGATTCGAGATGGAGCTATTTTGGCCGAGTTGCAAGTGAGGCCAAACTCAAGCATACAGATTTTAGATGGGCAAAAAGTAGATGAAAAGTTACTGGCTATTATGAGCAAACTCCCAGAGGGAAAAGCAGCTGACTATGAGGTAAAAGCAGATGGGTGTCTGTATTACAAAGGAAGACTGTGTGTACCAGATAATGGGGAATTGAAAGCCAGTATTCTAAAAGAGGCACACACTGCAGTATATGCTATGCACCTGTGAAGTACAAAGATGTATCATGATCCAAGCTCCAGTATTGGTGGCCTGGTATGAAGAAGGACATAGCTAACTATGTGACTAAATGCTTGACATGTCAGCAAGTCAAAGCAGAACATCAAGTTCCATCAGGTTTGCTACAACCTATATGCATACCTGAATGGAAATGGGATTGGGTCACCATGGATTTTGTAAGTGGGCTACCTCTCACCCGGAAGAAACATGATGCAGCATGGGTGATAGTTGATAGATTGATAAAGTCAGCACACTTTCTGCCAGTTAGGACTTACTACTCACTGGAGAAGTTAGTAGAATTATATATCAGTGAGATAGTTAGACTGCATGGAATTCCACTTTCCATCATATCTGATCGAGACCCAAGGTTTACATCGAGATTCTGGAAGAAGTTGCATGAATCCTTGGATACACAACTCCATTTCAGCACAGCTTTCCATCCTCAAACGGATGGGCAACCTGAAAGAGTAATCCAGGTAAATAATTGAAACCAATGAAATTGATACAAATATTGAATTGAAATGATAACAATAATGTGAAATACTTGTCAGGTCCTTGAGGATATGCTGAGGAGTTGTGTCATTGAGTTTGAGGGAAATTGGGATAGATACCTCCCACTGGCAGAATTTGCATACAATAATAGCTACCAAGCTAGTATCCAAATGGCCCCGTATGAAGCACTGTATGGGAGAAAATGTAGAACTCCAGTGTGCTGGACTGAATTGGGTGAAGATAAACTGGTAGGGCCAGACCTGGTGAAACAAACTAAGGAGAAGGTAAAGATAATCAAAGCCAATCTGAAAGTTGCCTCGCATGCATGTAAATCTTATGCCGACCTGAAGAGAAAAGAAATAGAATATGTGGTTGGCGACAAGGTGGTCCTCAAGGTGTCACCATGGAAGAAAGTATTGAGGTTTGGAAGGAAAGGTAAGTTAAGCCCTAGGTTCATTGGCCCATATGAAGTCATTGAACGTGTGGGTCCAAAGTGGCCTATAGGCTAGCTTTACCACCGTGAGTGGACAAGATCCACAATGTGTTCCACGTATCCATGCTCGTAAGATACCGCTGGACCCTTCACATGTCATCTCCAGAGAAGAAATTGAAATACAACCGGATTTGACATATGAAGAAGAACCTCTACGAGTCCTAGCTCTGAAGTAAAAGAGTTGAGGAACAAGCGATTCCATCGTGAAAGTGCTTTGGAGGCACCACAACACCGAGGAGGCAACTTGGGAAAGTGAAGAACGATGAGGCAACAGTTCCCTCAACTGTTTAGATCGTAAATTTCGAGGACGAAATTTAAATTAGAGGGGAAGAGTTGTAACACCCTCCGGTAACAACTCCAGACATTCTACTGCTCCGTGATCGCAGGTCGGTCCCACAGCTAGAACGTCCGAAAAATATTTAAATTAAAGTCGGGAATCATAAATAACTCAAATATTAATAAGAAAAATTTAGTAAAAATTAAAGAAATAAAATAAAACCAAGTTAAACGAGCCTGTTCTAGCGATGGGTAACTGAGGGAAGTTGCGGTTCGCAACGAGGAGCCCTAGACCCGGGCCAAAAATTATAAAATAATTTTTGGGACTCCAAAGAAGGGTTATTGAGGTTCCCATGGCATTAGAATGCCAAGAAAATACTTAGAAAAATTTTTCAATCGGTACAGACAATTTTTACCCGTTAAGCCAAACGGAGGGCATTTTGGTCATTTCGCCTTCAGAGGTGATTGTTGGCCGACTTGTCCAGTTGAGTAAATAATTAATATGACATAAAATATGAATAAACATTACTAGAAATTAAATTGAAATTGAGTAGTGATGAAAAGAAAAATCAAAGAAAAGCTTATTTATGACATCATTGTGATGTCATTTAAAACTCACCAACCAATCACAAGCTAATAAACTTTCTTAAATACTCAAAAGAGACAAAATGAAGACCAAAATAATTAAATTGCAGCTGCCTTCTTCTTCTCCAATTCCAGCCGAAATCTCTCTCTCTCTCAACCTCCATTAAACCTCACTTCCCAAGCTCCCTTTCTCCTTTGTTTCCACCACTAAACCCTAAACCCCTTCATTAAAACTTAATCACACCTCTTGGGGAAGTGTTTGGCAGCCTAGAAAGTGAAGGAAAGTGAAGTTTTAAGTGGGGAAAAATCTGCCCTATTCAAGGTTAGTGCATATATATACTTAAATCTCCTTTATTCCATGTTAAAGCCTTAAAGTGAGCAAGAATTTGTAACTTAAATAAATGAAATTTATGTTTATGCATGCCTTGAATTTCAGTAGCCCTAATGAGGGAACAATAATGGAGTGTCTTGATGATTTTAATGGACTTAGAATGAATTGGAGATTATGTTTAAGCTATATATCTACATAGATAATGATTTAGTGTGCTTAACCAAGGTGCATGGGTAAATTGGAATGGAAACTAGGGTTTTGAGGGTGAAAAATTGACTTGGCTTAGGAAATTGTTAGAGCACATTTTAATAGTCAATTAGTGACCATTTTAGGTAAGTTGACCATCAAATGGACTGAAAAATAGGATTGCAAAGTGAAGCTGCAGGCTGCCCTAGGACAGCAGTAGAAGGACTGAAAATTCAGTCCACTTGCACTGCTATAACTTTTGCTGTGTTGGTCCAATTAGTGTTTGGCCAATTGGACATGAAACTAGGCTTATAATGGCACATTTTTGCTGAAGAAACCATGCCCAAAAGACCAAAGCAAGAGGACCAAAACTTGGCCCCAATCTGGACACTCTGCAACAGCCCCTGCAGAATTGACCAAATGAACAGTAACTGTTCATTTGGCCATAACTCACTGTAGATTTGGTCAATTGACCTGAAATTTTTACATCAACAAGTTAAGACATAGAAAAACAACTTTCATGAAGGAACTTACCCCAAATTATGGCCAGAACCTAACCTAAATGGCAGTGGCAGTCACTGTTCATGTTACTGTACATATGGTAATTTCTGCAGAATGCAAATCCGGCCAGCTGTGGTTTTTGGACCATATCGGGAGCTACAAAACTCCAAATGGAGTGATTCAAAAAAGGAAATTCAACTAGAAAAAATAAGTAACAACTTTCATGTTTGCCATTTCTTCAAATTCTCACTGCAACAGTGTCCAATGGAATAGTGATGTTGGGTCTCAAAAACTGAAATTTTCTGCCCTCTTGGTTTTAAGTTAGAAATGGTAATGGTGACCAATTCTAACAAGTTTTAAATTTAAAATGTGGTATGTTGGGAGTGCCAAAGTCAATGTACATATTTTCTATCCAAAAGTCAACATTTTTGTTGACCAAAGAGGTGAATAGTGACACCAAAACTTGAAATGCACAAATTGAAGAATTTAAAAGTTTCAAATGCCCTAGTATACCTAACATGATTGGTTTGGATAGTTTGGCATGCCAATAGGGTTCAGTTAGCAGTACTACATATGGCAATATGCCATTCTGTGATTTCATGGCTTTTAGCCATTCTAACTTTGCATTGAGATTTGGCCTTGTGCCTGAGATTATTTACAGCTTGGTAGCTGTTCTGTTGCACACCGGGAGATGCATATGTGACCGATGGTGTGACGGCCCGAGGTACTAGATACCCAAAGGTGCCATCTGCTTATCCAGCCCGATGCCTAGTGTAGGTTACTTGGGGCAACCAAATGAATAAAAGTGGACAAAGTAAATAATATACAAATACCAAGCAAATGAAACATATACATTCATTACACATTTAATTTCTTACTATTTTCTTTTATTTTATTATTGCACCACTAAGCATTATTGCTTAGCGCGTTGCTTTTGCCACGCGTAGGTACTGGAGATACAGATCGTGAGCCCAGTAGGCCGCAGACTGGGTGAGTCCATCCTGCAGTTCTGCACAGTGTCCGTGTCACCTCGTCACCTACAGTGCATTGGTAGGACACTAGATGTCATTTTGTCATTTTGTAATTAATTTTTATTTTCTCATATGTATTTGGGATTTATGTAATGTATTTTGAGGTTCATGTAAATAATAAAGATTTATGGTTATGTATGGAAGTAATTTGAGTATTTAATTATTGTTTATATATGAGAACCCTGAGAAAGGGATGTTTTAGAAATGAAAAGGTTGTTGAGACCTGAAATTGAAAAATTGTTGAGATCTTGATATTGTGTTTAGTGATGATATTGGAGTTAAGAATGAATGAATTTGTTATTGGAAGTGTTTTTAACAGGTTCCGAAGAACTGTTTTCTCCATTTTTAGCCGGTACTCCGCCGGATTTTCTATAAAATTTCCGGAACCTCAAATAAATAAAAATTTTACTAAATGGCTTAAATAAAGTATGTTTCATAAATTATATCCAAAAAGCATGATATAAATTAATTAAGGTATATTAGAGTGTGCCGGTACACCGTGTGGCATTACTTACTCGGGTATACTGTACACGGGTAAGGGTTGTCACATTATCCATTTAGCATGCATATATCATATAATTGCATACATTCCCATACATCTCATGCATTCATGGATAAGCAGTAAATATGGTATGATCATGGACTTTCTAAGGGATTCAATTCTGAGCCACCAAGAATTGAATCAGGGCATTCCTAGGTGCATTTCATTCATTCATTTTACAAGAGTTGCTGAAGGAGTACATAATCAACACTTGATCTTGAATTCCTCCCACTGGTCCCACCAATGCTCTTGACCTCCTTGAACTTCTTGCAATCCAATATTACATAGTAATCCTTGGCATACCAAGGCGAATTTACAAGAACTTAAATAATGATATTACAACCCAAAAATTATTACAAACTTAATAATACATGCCCAAAATAAATTAAAATAAATTAATTAATTTACAATCCCAAAGAAACATAAAAGAAATAAATCCAATCACATTGGTCTTTTATAGTCCATGATCATCCATCATGCATATCACTATTTAACAATTAAATAAAACATACATACTTAAATTAAATTGAATATCTCATATTCAACTTAAAAATTCAGATTTGAATATGATTCAAATAAATTTAAAAATTTAGATTTGAATCTCATTCAAACAAATTTAAAAATTCAGATTTGAATCACATTCAAACAACTTTAAAAATTCAGATTTCAATCACATTCAAACATTTTTTAAAAAATCAGATTTGAATCACATTCAAATATTTTTTAAAAAATCAGATCTGAATTTTATTCAATCAATTTTAAAAAATCAGATTTAAATATGATTCAAACAACTTTAAAAATTCAGATTTGAATCACATTCAAACAATTTTTAAAATTCTGATTTGAATCATAATTTAATTGTGTGATAAAAATTCTAGTTAAACAATTTAATTAGACATAAAATGGATCTTAAATCATACAACAATTGCACATTCACCATCCATTTACCTTTGCACAACATTGTGATGCATCAACCATGCACACCATGGTGTTCATCATTTGTGCCGCCACTTTGACTTTGCAACCAGCAATAAACTCTTGATCTCATGATCAAACACACAATTAAATCATATAAACATCAATCTAAATGGCAAATATAGTGGCTCTGATACCAATTGAAGGAATGGAAGCGTGAAAAACACAAGTTTATACCATTGAATTCAAAAATTTTCACCTAGGGTCACATGCATCATGCAAGATTTATTTTTATCTATTTGATTTCAATGATAAACAACATATTAAAACTCTTTTAATATGTTTTTGGATCTGTATTTGCCATTTAAGATTTTAAAATTAATCAGATTAATTTTAGAACCCTAGATTAAATCAAGAACGATTACACTAACCTCTTGATGCAATCGCAAATGTTCCGCGCTTTGAGATTTGTCTTCGTGACACGGATGTTGTCCCTCTAGCTTGTCCACACCAAGAACACCTATGGCAGCCCTTGAATAGCTTCTAAAGCTTTTTCTATTAATTAGAAAATCAAGTTCTGCCTTTTAAGAGAAACAATTTCTAGTGTTCTTAATTCAAGAGATTGATGGCTAATCTCTTTGAATTGATGAGAGATGAAGAAGAATAGAGGGAGGGCTGCAAAATGGAGTGACAAAGGAGTGTGGCTGCTGGTTGTGTTTTATTTTCTCATAACAACACTTAAATAGCTAGGTTAACACATTAAACCCTTGCCACATGTCACCCTTTGATCACATTGTGCCAAGTGTCAAACCTATATTTAATCTTGATTTTAATAATCTTACATGATTAAAAAACATTTGGCAAGCTTATGTGTAATCCCATGTGTCACCATCTCATGGTGCCACGTGTCACATGCAAAATGACCAAAATGCCCCTGTGTCTTAATTTTGAGTTCTCAACCCAAAATAATTATTTTTCTTCTTCTAATTAATTTATATCAAATATAAATTAATTAATTAATCTCTATTAATTAATTTCTCATTAATTAAATTCATATTTAAACACTTTAAATATAAATTTAATTTATACTACACATCCAATAATCTAGATTTGGTTTCAAGTCATGCTAGCGACTTTGTAATTTAATTGCAAACCAAACATATTTAATTAATCAATTAAACTCTTTAATTAATTAATTAAATCATATTTAAATAGGTGATAACTTGTGTATGTGTGTGACTTACTAGGCTCATCACTAATTGGCAATGAGACATGATATCAACTCTTAATATCATCAGAACTCTTTCTTACCATAAATGATTTCTCTAAATCATTTTATGAACCTCATTGACCATGGTTAACACCTAGCATAGCATGCCATGGCCACCCAATTAGTAAAAAGGTTTACCTTAAATGAACCTATAATCATATGTTACCATGCACTAGAATCTCTCTGTTACAAAATCCCAACTCAAGCTGGAGTCATGGTTTATGTCAAACTCCATTTGCTATGAATATTATGTTCTCTTTTAATTACAGTTCTTGATTAAAAAGATTTTCTCATCGAAACTCTTTTCGAATAAATCTATCTGTCTGGCCAGAACTTGAAACATCAAGAACAATTAAATGAACATAGGATTTTATCTCTATTTACTTAGAGGAACAGATTCCATCTTGATCAACACCTACCTCCATATATAACTAGTAGGAGCCAACACATGCCCATATACCCATACACAGTACAAGTATGAAAGCAGTATCAAACTCAAACTACCTATATACAAGATAACTGTGCTATCTCAGGTCTAAAGATTATATGCACTGATATGATTTATGACAAAACATTGACAAGAGTAAACTCCATGTGCTTGTCATAAGTGTCACTGGTTCGGCCTACTTATCATCTATAAGTGCCTATCATGTTTGTTATATGGCATGAGACTCACCATTCCATCTTATTTATATCTCATACAAATAACTTGGTAACAAACATGAATACAATCTTTCTGGATAAGTCATGTCCTTATTATGAAGTATCCTCGATTGTGAACCTATTTATGATACTTTGTGCTAGAAATATTGTCACTCATATTCTTAATAATTTAAGAATAATATTTCTAACAAAATATCAATGGACCTTTTCTATTACACATAAATATATTATGTAAACGGAAAAGTGGAAATGCCTTTTATTAATAAAAATATGTACAAGATACATACTAAATGATATGCTCTAGGGCATACTACTAACACTTGGGAGGGGAAATCAATGAGGGGAAGAAGTGGAAGAAGAAGAGAAAAAGAGAGAGAGAGAAAGAGAGAGGAGAGGGTGGTGGCCTCTTATGAAAAAAAGAAATGAAGAAGACATAAGAATAATTATCCCCAAAATTAGCTTATTAAAATTATAAATTTTAATTGTGCCATAAGGATAATTAAACTTAAATTTTTATTCCCTTTTTTTTTTACTTAATTTTTCCTTTTAATTAAATAATTAAATTTAACTATCAAAAGCCCATAAGTCTTTCATTTTAATTCTGTCATAATGGAAATGAAAGTTTAAGTTTTCATTTCTTAAATTTTCCCTTACATATTTTTACTTGAATTTTTCTTCAATTTTTACCCCATAATACAATTCATTAATTTCATTTAATTTAATTGACATTTTGATCAAAAGTCAACTCTTGAGGTGAATTGACCAAAATGCCCCTCATCGGGTCATAATCCTTCTTTTTATAATACCCGATGAGTCCTTAGCTTTTTTGTTCACTAGAATTTTTATTGTGTCTATCTCAATTAATTTTCTATTTATTTTTGGTCCTCAATGTGTCTTTGAATAGTATTAGTCACGGACCAAAAATGGTACTATTCATAACTCGGAGTTTCGGGGTGTTACAGATTTTTGGTAAGCTTCCTTCATGAAAGTTGGCACTTTTTGTGCCTAGTTTCACCTCCAATTGGTCTCATACCAATTAGAGTCACACACTTAAGGTTCTAGGCTAAAATGCACACTGTTCTATTGCAATACTCTTCATCACATACCAAATACACTTTTAACACTTACCAAGTTACACATTCATGCCATTTCTGTTTTGTACCATAACCTAAACACATTTTACTTCACATTGTTGGTCATTTTGGCAGCTTATAACCACACTCAATATGCACCTTATAGTACAGAATTTACCAAGTCCAATTTACACACAATTTAACTACATAATATGGCTCATTTACATGTCCACATTCAAACCCTTATACACATACACAAGCTACCACAACAAGTACCATAATTCAAACATACAATTCCATAAACCAAACTATGAAATAACATTTTTTTGGTTCACAATTCAAGCTGCCGATTCATACCTCTCCTTGAATAAATGTCCAAGCTTCCAAAATTAAGTGTACATTAACATATACTTAGTATACATCACCCAATTTATTTGTACACACATAAACACTTCATCAACACTTTAATCTACCATTTACGTACAACGATAAACTGCCCTTAAGGAGTTTCCATGGCTGCCAAAAATATACATCTCCCTTTAAACATCAAACCTCAAAAATCCTTCCATAATTCAACTACCCATAACATCCACACAAACTTTAATGAAACAAGCATAAAAAATACCTACTTACCACTTTGGAAACTCTTCAAAACTTCACCAAAACTTGATCTTCTTGCTGCCTATCTACTACCCAAGGTGTATGGACAACTTTTAGTGAAGGGAAGTGCAAGGAAAGGAGCTTGGATCAAGCTTGCATGGAGCTTCAAACCATGCGGCCATGGAGGTTTTCTCAAGAAAGTTTTTGGCTGGAATTTTGAGAGGTGAGGAAGAAGATGAAATCTGTCCAAAATGAAGAGTAAGTGGTCCACTTAGGTGATTTAGTGGAGCACTAAGTTAAAATTAAATGTTAGTTTAATCTAAAGTTTCATTTTCCTACATTTAACTCTCAATTTTTGCTATTTACATTAGGCACCACCAATTTAATTTTTCATAAAATTTTCCAAGTGTTATTAATTTATTTTTAATGGAAATTTAGGTCAAAAGACAACTCAGGGTATCAAATGACCATAATGCCCTTGTTCGGGTTGCATTCCCGATTTTTCGGTAACACCGGGTTTTGTCATTTTCTCGATTTCTCCTTTTTCTTTGTACTAATTAATTAATTTTTCTTTGATGTTTCTAATGATATTTATTCTTCAATTGGTGTCTATTTAAGTCTTAAAAATATTTTTCAGAGTTCCCCGCGGTCCAGGGCTAGTCAACGGTCCATGCCGCAACTTCCCGGTGCGGTCACCCATCGCTAGGGTTCTCGGCTTGTTTAACTTGATTACATTTCATTGCTATTATTTTTCCTTTGTTTTTCTTATATTTTCTTTTCTTGTATTTCATTATTTTATGTCTCCTCACTAATATTTAAGTGTAGTTCTAGGCATCCTAGCTGTTCGAACCACACTGGTCACCCGAACAGTAGAACGCACTACCGAATATAGGGGTGTTACAGCTTATATCAAAAAGCTAAACACTGATAAATTGGAAACTAGATCAGAAAAGGGTCGATTTGTTAAATATCCAAAAGATAGTTTTGGATATTATTTTTATTTGCCTACATTACAAAAGGTTGTGGTGAGTAGAGATGCCACATTTCTTGAACAACAGTTTGTTCAAGAAGGAGGCAAAGGAAGGAAAATAGAGTTGGAATTAGAGAATTCTGACCAACCAACAAATCAAATGGATATAGATCCATCTAGCCAACCTACACCCATTAATGAAACATCTATAGCTGTTCCTTGTAGAACAACCAAGGTATCTCACTCACCAGTGAGATATGATTTCCTTCATGAAGAAGAACAAGAGTTGTCTACTCATGAAGAAGTAGATCATGGAGATGATCCACTTACCTATGAAGAAGCTATATCAGATATAGACTCTTCAAAATGGATTGATGCTATAAATCTGAAATTGATTCCATGTATAAGAATCAAGTTTGGGATCTTGTTGACCCACCTGGAGGTATTGTACCTATAGGGAACAAATGGGTTTTCAAGAAGAAAATTGGTTCTGATGGAAAGGTAGAGACCTATAAGCCAAGGTTAGTAGCGAAAGGGTTTCGCCAAAGGTAAGGAATCGACTATGAGGAGACTTTCTTGCCTGTTGCCATGCTTAAATTAATTAGGATTCTATTAGCAATAGCTGCATACTATGATTATGTGATTTGGTAGATGGATGTCAAAACAGCTTTTCACAATGGATACATTGAAGAAAAAATTTTCATGGAACAACCTAGGGGTTTTGAATCCCAATATGGTTCCAAGGTATGCAAGCTAAAGCGAGCCATTTATGGGTTGAAGCAAGCTTCGAAGAGTTGGAACATCCGTTTTGATGAAGCCATTAAATCCTTTGGTTTTATCAAAAATGAGGATGAGCCATGTGTATATAAGAAGGTTAGTGACAGTGCTACCACTTTCCTTGTCTTATATGTGGATGACATACTGTTGATGGGTAATGAAACAGGTATGTTGACAACTATAATGGTATGGTTATCAAATACATTCTCTACGAAACACTTAGGGGAGGCAACCTATATTCTTGGGATTCGCATCTATAGAGATAGAGCGAAAAGAATAATTGGCTTATCCCAAAGTCTATACTTGGAAAAGGTGTTAAAGAGGTTTAACATGCTTAATTCCAAGAGAGGATACATGGTATCCATCTTTCTAAAGAGATGTCTCTAAAGACACCTGAAGAACGAGATAAAATGGTCAGGATTCCATATGCTTCGGCTATTGGAAGTTTAATGTATGCAATGTTGTGTACTAGGCCGAATATTGCATATGCTGTTAGTTTGACTAGCAGGTATCAATCCAATCTAGGTTTAGAACACTGGATAGCTGTCAAGAATATCTTTAAGTACTTAAGAAGAACTAAGGATTTATTCTTGATCTATGGAGGTGGAGACTTGCAATTGGATGGTTATACTGATTCTGATTTCCAATCAGATATCGATGATAGAAAGTCTACCTCTGGGTATGTGTTCATTTGTAATGGAGGTGCAGTCACTTGGAAGAGTTCCAAATAGAGCACGACTGCAGATTCCACTACCGAGGCTAAGTATATTGCTGCATCAGATGCTGCAAAGGAAGCTATTTGGATAAAGAAGTTCGTGACAGAACTTACAGCAGTTCTTTCCATTAAGTCAGCAGTTCCACTACATTGTGATAATAGTGGAGCAGTCATACAGGCTAAGGTGTTAGTAGTATGCCCTAGAGCATATCATTTAGTATGTATCTTGTACATATTTTTATTAATAAAAGGCATTTCCACTTTTCCGTTTATATAATATATCTATGTATAATAGAAAAGGTCCATTGATATTTTGTTAGAAATATTATTCTTAAGTTGTTAAGAATATGAGTGACAATATTTCTAGCACAAAGTATCATAAATAGGTTCACAATCGAGGATACTTCATAATAAGGACTTGACTTATCCAGAAAGATTGTATTCATGTTTGTTCCCAAGTTATTTATATGAGATATAAATAAGATGGAATGGTGAGTCTCATGCCATATAACAAATATGATAGGTACTTATAAATGATAAGTAGGCCGAACCAGTGACACTTATGACAAGCACATGGAGTTTACTCTTGTCAATGTTTTGTCATAAATCATATCAGTGCATATAATCTTTAGACCTGAGATAGCACAGTTATCTAGTATATAGGTAGTTTGAGTTTGATACTGCTTTCATACTTGTACTCTGTATGGGTATATGGGCATGTGTTGGCTCCTACTAGTTATATATATAGGTAGGTGTTGATCAAGATGGAATCTGTTCCTCTAAGTAAATAGAGATAAAATCCTATGTTTATTTAATTGTTCTTGATGTTTCAAGTTCCTGGTCAGGACAGATAGATTTATATAGAAAAGAGTTTTTGATGAGAAAATCTTTTTAATCAAGAACTGGAATTAAAAGAGAACATAATACATAAACCATGACTCCAGCTTGAGTTGGGATTTTGTAACAGAGAGATTCTAGTGCATGGTAACATATGATTATAGGTTCATTTAAGGTAAACCTTATTACTAATTGGGTGGCCATGACATGCTATGCTAGGTGTTAACCATGGTCTATGAGGTGCATAAAATGATTTAGAGAAATCATTTATGGTAAGAAAGAGTTCTGATGATATTAAGAGTTGATATCATGTCTCATTGCCAATTAGTGATGAGCCTAGTAAGTCACACACATACACAAGTTATCACCTATTTAAATATGATTTAATTAATTAATTAAAGAGTTTAATTGATTAATTAAATAGGTTTGGTTTGCAATTAAATTGCAAAGTCCCTACCATGACTTGAAACCAAATCTAGATTATTGGATGTGCAGTATAAATTAAATTTATATTTAAAGTGTTTAAATATGAATTTAATTAATGAGAAACTAATTAATAGAGATTAATTAATTAATTTATATTCGATATAAATTAATTAGAAGAAGAAAAATAATTACTTTGGGTTAAGAACTCAAAATTAAGACACAGGGGCATTTTGGTCATTTCACAGTGTGACACGTGGCACCATGAGATGGTGACACATGGGATTACACATAAGCTTGCCAAATGTTTTTTAATCATGTAAGATTATTAAAATCAAGATTAAATATAGGTTTGACACTTGGCACAATGTGATTGGGTCACTTAAACCTAGAGCTTATCAAAAGGTGACATGTGGCAAGGGTTTAATGTGTTAACCTAGCTATTTAAGTGTGATTATGAAAAGAAAAAATAACTAGCAGCCACTCCTCTCCTTTGTCACTCCACTTTGAGGCTTTTTATCTATTATTCTTCATCTCTCATCAATTAAAAGAGATTAGCCATCAATCTCTTGAATTAAGAACACTAGAAATTGTTTCTAGTGTCCTATTTACATCTCTAATCTCTTAAAAGGCAGAACTTGAATTTCTAATTAATAGAAAAGGCTTTAGAAGCTGTTCAAGGGCTGCCATAGGTGTTCTTGGTGTGGACAAGCTAGAGGGACAACATCTGGTGTCCTGAAGATGAATCTCAAAGGCACAGACACGCTGTAGTGCATCAAGAGGTTAGTGTAATCGTTCTTGATTTAATCTAAGGTTCTAAAATTAATCTGATTAATTTTAAAATCTTAAATGGCAAATACAGATCCAAAAACATATTAAAAGAGTTTTAATATGTTGTTTATCATTGAAATCAAATAGATAAAATTAAATCTTGTACGATGCATGTGACCCTAGGTGAAAATTTTTGAATTCAATGGTATAAACTTGTGTTTTTCACGCTTCCGTTCCTTCAATTGGTATTAGAGCCACTATATTTGCCATTTAGATTGTTGATTATATGATTTAATTGTGTGATTTGATCATGAGATGATTGATCAATTGCTGGTTGCAACGGATGTGTGGCGGAACACATGGTGAAGCCACCATTGGTGGCGGCAACAATGGTTCTTCAAGGTGGCGCAAGGTTTGCTTTTTAGTTTACAATTGTTGTATGATCTAAAAGCTCATCCTATGTCTAATTAAATTGTTTAATTAGAATTTTAATCACACAATTAAATTATGATTCAAATCTGAATTTTAAAAGTTGTTTGAATGTGATTCAAATCTGAAATTTTAAAGTTATTTGAATCATATTTAAATCTGATTTTTTAAAATTGATTGAATAAAATTCAGATCTGATTTTTTAAAAAATGTTTGAATATGATTCAAATCTGATTTTTTAAAAAATGTTTGAATGTGATTCAAATCTGAATTTTTAAAGTTGTTTGAATGTGATTTAAATCTGAATTTTTAAATTTGTTTGAATGAGATTCAAATCTGAATTTTTAAATTTATTTGAATCATATTCAAATCTGGATTTTTAAGTTGAATATGAGATATTCAATTTAATTTAAGTATGTATGTTTTATTTAATTGTTAAATAGTGGTATGCATGATGGATGATCATGGACTATAAAAGACCAATGTGATTGAATTTATTTCTTTTATGTTTCTTTGGGATTGTAAATTAATTAATTTATTTTAATTTATTTTGGGCATGTATTATTAAGTTTGTAATAATTTTTGGGTTGTAATTTCATTTATTTAAGTTGTAAATTCGCCTTGGTATGCCAAGGATTACTATGTAATATTGGATTGCAAGAAGTTCAAGGAGGTTAAGAGCATTAGTAGGACCAGTGGGAGGAATTCAAGATCAAGTGTTGATTATGTACTCCTTCAGCAACTCTTGTAAAATGAATGAATGAATGAAATGCACCTAGGAATGCCCTGATTCAATTCTTGATGGCTCAGAATTGAATCCCTTAGAAAGTCCATGATCATACCATATTTATTACTTATCCATGAATGCATGAGATGTATGGGGATGTATGCTATTATATGATATATGCATGCTAAATGGATAATATGCAAAGTGAGACCTTAATAGTAATTAGAATAACCATAAAATCTTCCAAACAAATGATTAAGTTGGAAATGCTATAATTAAAGTAATTATAACATAGGCCCTCCATTGGGGCAATTATTTTAAGAAATTTTAAATAGTTGCATAAGATGCAATTAATTTAAGAGATTTTCTTAAGAATAATTGTTAAGCATGAGATGTTGTAAATATGTAAATAGTTTGGTGGCCAATATTGGATGTACCTGAGGACATTAAAATTATTTGCATAATTACTGGCTCAATGGGATCAACTTAACTAATGCAAGATAAGTCAATAATGGATGTACCAGAGATTTTGGATATTAGGGGCTAGGTAAAGGATTGAACCTCATATGAGATGTGATGGGCAAGGAGTTGCTCACTTATAGTTTATTGTAATTCCAATAATAGATGTACCTGAGGATGATCAATAGAATTATAAGAATTCAATCACCCACTAGAAATCTATCCAACTAGGATTTCCATTTTCTACTTTGGAAGTGTAGGATTTGCTAAGTTAGTGGGAGGACCAATTTGATTAAAAGACCATAATCATTTTGGTTAATTACATGATACATTTACTAATTAATCTGGTTATTTTCTGCAGTTAATTTTCTGATAAAAATGAGCACAAAACAACCACCACCATCCAATATCATTGCAAGCATACTTGATCGCAATAGGTTGACAGGACCTAATCTGTCTGATTGGCTAAGAAATTTGAAACTTGTCCTGAGCCTTGAACATATAGGATATGTTCTAGATTCAAATGTTCCTGGTCCCTTACCTCCAGAGGCCACATAAGAGGAACATGAAACTTTGGACAAGTGGAAGGAGCATGATATGAGAGCTAAGTGTTACATGCTTGCTTCCATGAGTAATGAGTTACAAAAGCAGCATGAGAACATGTTGAGTGCGAGTGAGATCCTCCTTCACCTACAAGAGTTGTATGGTGAGCACAGCAGGAATGCTAGGTATGAGATATCTAGACAGCTATTCCGTATGAGGATGTCTGAGGGACAGAATGTTGGGGATCATGTCCACAAGATGATTCGGCTGATTGAGTAGTTGGAACATCTTGACTTCAACATGGATTTCCAACTACAGACGGATTTGATCCTTTAGTCCCTTCCGGAGTCTTTTGGGAATTTTGTGACAAATTTCCATATGACTAAACAGGAATGCACCTTAGCTGGTTTACTCAACATGCTGGTTATTGCCCAAAAGAATATGCCAGGCAATAAAGGAAAAGAGGTAGCTTTGGTTACATCTTCTTCTGCTGGAAAGTCCAACAAGAAGAAGGGCAATAAGAAAAAGAAACCTCAGATTCCTAGTCCTTCCAAGAAAATGGCTAAACAGAAAAGGAAGACTAAAGCTGATGTAGGCAAAGGAAAGTGTTTCCATTGCCAACAGGAAAGTGTTTCCATTGCCAGTAAAAAAAAAAAATGTTTCTACTGTCCAGAGTATAGCAATCTAAAAGAATGCAATGCCATGGTGAAAACCAACTCAAGTTCAAAATATATTTGGCACTTAAGGTTATGTCATGTTGTAGAAGATAGGATTGCAAAAATGGAGAAAATGGGGATTCTATCCTCATTGGGCTCTGAGCCTACTCCAACTTGTGAATCTTGCCTTCAGGGCAAAATTACTAGATCACCCTTTGTTGGACAAGGGCTAAGAGCTGAAAATATTTTAGAGCCAATACATAGTGATGTATGTGGTCCATTTAAAGAAATGGCTATAGGGGGCTTTCATTATTTTATTACCTTTACTGATGACAAATCAAGATTTGGGTATTTGTATTTGATGAAATACAAACATGAATCCTTTGAAAAGTTTAAAGAATTTAAATCTGAAGTAGAAAATCAAACAGGAAAGAGTATTAAAGCTCTTCGATCAGATCGTGGAGGTGAATATTTGAGTACTGAATTTGATGAATACTTGAGAGAGCATGGCATTGTTTCTCAGCTGACTCCTCCAGGAACACTACAGCTGAATGGTGTATCTGAAAGGAGAAATTGTACACTATTGGATATGGTACGTAGTATGATGAGCTATACTGATATGCCAATCTTCTTTTGGGGATTTGCATTAGAATCAGCTTTGTATATTCTGAATAGGATTCCATCAAAATCAGTTTCTTCCACACCTTATGAGATATGGCATGGAAGAAAACCAAGTCTTAAGCATGTTAAGATTTGGGGTTGTCCAGCTTATATTAAAAAGCTGAACACTGGTAAATCGGAGAGTAGATCAGAAAAAGGTCGATTTGTTGGATATCCAAAAGATAGTTTTGGATATTATTTTTATTTGCCTAGTTCACAAAAGGTTGTGATAAGTAGAGATGCCACATTTCTTGAACAACAGTTTGTTCAAGAAGGAGGCAATGGAAGGCAAATAGAGTTAGAATTGGAGAATTCTGACCAACTAACAGATCAGATAGATATAGATCCATCTAGTCAACCTATACCCGTTAATGAACATCTACAGCTATTCCTCGTAGAACAACCAGGGTATCTCACCCACCAGTGAGATACGGTTTTCTTCATGAAGAAGAACCAGAGTTGTCTACTCATGAAGAAGTAGATCATGGAGATGATCCACTTACATATGAAGAAGCTATATCAGATATAAACTCTTCAAAATGGATTGATGCTATGAAATCCGAGATTGATTCCATGAATAAGAATCAAGTTTGGGATCTTGTTGACCCACCTGAAGGTATTGTACCTATAGGGAACAAATGGGTTTTCAAGAAGAAAATTGGTTCTAATGGAAAGGTAGAGATCTATAAGGCAAGGCTAGTAGCGAAAAGGCTTTACTAAAGGCAAGGAATCGATTATGAGGAGACTTTCTCGCCTGTTGCCATGCTTAAATCAATTAGGATTTTATTAGCAATGGCTGCATACTATGATTATGAGATTTGGCAGATGGATGTCAAAACAGCTTTTCTCAATGGATACATTGAAGAAAACATTTTCATGGAACAACCTAGGGGTTTTGAATCCCAAGATGGTTCCAAGGTATGCAAGCTAAAGCGATCCATTTATGGGTTGAAACAAGCTTCGAGGAGTTGGAACATCCGTTTTGATGAAGCCATTAAATCCTTTGGTTTTATCAAAAATGAGGATGAGCCATGTGTATATAAGAAGGTTAGTGACAGTGTTATCACTTTCCTTGTCATATATGTGGATGATATACTGTTGATGGGTAATGACACAGGTATGTTGACAACTATAAAGGTATGGTTGTCAAATACATTCTCCATGAAAGACATAGGGGAGGCAACCTATATTCTTGGGATTCGCATCTATAGAGATAGAGCGAAAAGAATAATTAGTTTATCCCAAAGTCTATACTTTGAAAAGGTGTTAAAGAGGTTTAACATGCTTGATTCCAAGAGAGGATTGTTACCAGTGAGACATGGTATCCACCGTTCTAAAAAGATGTCTCCAAAGACACCTGAAGAAAGAGATAAGATGGCCAGGATTCCATATGCTTTGGCTATTGGAAGTTTAATGTATGCAATGTTGTGTACTAGGCCGGATATCGCATATGCTGTTAGTTTGACTAGCAGGTATCAATCTAATCCAGGTTTGGAACACTGGATAGCTGTCAAGAATATCCTTAAGAACTTGAGAAGAATTAAGGATTTATTCTTGATTTATAGAGGTGAAGACTTACAATTGGATGGTTATACTGATTCTGACTTCCAATCAGATATCGATGATAGAAAGTCTACCTCTGGATATGTGTTCATTTGTAATGGAGGTGCAGTCAGTTGAAAGAGTTCCAAACAGAGCACGACTACAGATTCCACTATAGAGGCTGAGTATATTGCTGCATCAGATGCTGCAAAGGAAGCTGTTTGGATAAAGAAGTTCGTGATAGAACTTACAATAGTTCCTTCCATTGAGTCAGTAGTTCCACTACACTGTGACAACAATGGAGCAGTCATACAGGCTAAGGAACTAAGGTCTCACCCAAAATCCAAACACATAGAAAGGCGCTACCACATTATCAGAGAAATAGTTGGGCGAGGCGATATAGCCATGCAGAAAATAGCATCAGCTAAAAATCCAACTGATCCATTCACTAAGCCTATGTCATAGACTCAATTAGACCGACATCTTGAGAAGATAGGTCTAAGATATTGTAATGAATGGCTCTAGTGCCAGTGGGAGATTGTTAGTAGTATACCCTAGAGCATATCATTTAGTATGTATCTTGTACATATTTTTATTAATAAAAGGCATTTCCACTTTTTTGTTTACATAATATATTTATGTGTAATAGAAAAGGTCCATTGATATTTTGTTAGAAATATTATTCTTAAGTTGTTAAGAATATGAGTGACAATATTTCTAGCACAAAGTATCATAAATAGGTTCACAATCGAGGATACTTCATAATAAGGACATGACTTATCCAGAAAGATTGTATTCATGTTTGTTCCCAAGTTATTTATATGAGATATAAATAAGATGGAATGGTGAGTCTCATGCCATATAACAAATATGATAGGCACTTATAAATGATAAGTAGGCCGAACCAATGACACTTATGACAAGCACATGGAGTTTACTCTTGTCAATGTTTTGTCATAAATCATATCAGTGCATATAATCTTTAGACCTGAGATAGCACAGTTATCTTGTATATAGGTAGTTTGAGTTTAATACTGCTTTCATACTTGTACTATGTATGGGTATATGGGCATGTGTTGGCTCCTACTAATTATATATGGAGGTAGGTGTTGATCAAGATGGAATCTGTTCCTCTAAGTAAATAGAGATAAAATCCTATGTTCATTTAATTGTTCTTGATGTTTCAAGTTCCTGGCCAGGACAGATAGATTTATACAGAAAAGAGTTTATGATGATAAAATCTTTTTAATCAAGAAATGGAATTAAAAGAAAACATAATATTCATAGCAAATGGAGTTTGACATAAACCATGACTCCAGCTTGAGTTGGGATTTTGTAACAGAGAGATTCTAGTGCATGGTAACATATGATTATAGGTTCATTTAAGGTAAACCTTATTACTAATTGGGTGGCCATGGCATGCTATGCTAGGTGTTAACCATGGTCTATGAGGTGAATAAAATGATTTAGAGAAATCATTTATGGTAAGAAAGAGTTCTGATGATATTAAGAGTTGATATCATGTCTCATTGCCAATTAGTGATGAGCCTAATAAGTCACACACATACACAAGTTATCACCTATTTAAATATGATTTAATTAATTAATTAAAGAGTTTAATTGATTAATTAAATAGGTTTGGTTTGCAATTAAATTGCAAAATCCCTAGCATGACTTGAAACCAAATCTAGATTATTGGATGTGTAGTAAAAATTAAATTTATATTTAAAGTGTTTAAATATGAATTTAATGAATGGGAAATTAATTAATAGAGATTAATTAATTAATTTATATTTGATATAAATTAAATAGAAGAAGAAAAATAATTATTTTCGGTTAAGAACTCAAAATTAAGACACAGGGGCATTTTGGTCATTTCACAGTGTGACACGTGGCACCATGAGATGGTGACACATGGGATTACACATAAGCTTGCCAAATATTTTTTAATCATGTAAAATTATTAAAATCAAGATTAAATATAGGTTTGACACTTGGCACAATGTGATTGGGTCACTTAAACCTAGAGCTAATCAAAGGGTGACATGTGGCAAGGGTTTAATGTGTTAACCTAGCTATTTAAGTGTGGTTAGGAAAAGAAAAAATATCCAGCAGCCACTCCTCTCCTTTTTCACGCCACTTTGAGGCTTTTTATCTATTCTTCTTCATCTCTCATCAATTAAAAGAGATTAGCCATCAATCTCTTGAATTAAGAACACTAGAAATTGTTTCTAGTGTCCTGTTTACATCTCTAATCTCTTAAAATGAAGAACTTAAATTTCTAATTAATAGAAAAGGCTTTAGAAGCTGTTCAAGGGCTACCATAGGTTTTCTTAGTGTGGACAAGCTAGAGGGACAACATCTGGTCTCTTGAAGACGAATTTCAAAGGCGCAGACACGCTGCAGTGCATCAAGAGGTTAGTGTAATCGTTCTTGATTTAATCTAGGGTTCTAAAATTAATTTGATTAATTTTAAAATCATAAATGGAAAATACAGATCCAAAAACATATTAAAAGAGTTTTAATATGTTGTTTATCATTGAAATCAAATAGATAAAAATAAATCTTGCATGATGCATGTGATCCTAGGTGAAAATTTTTGAATTCAATGGTATAAACTTGTGTTTTTCACGCTTCCGTTCCTTCATAAGGAACCCTGGTCTCACCAGAACTCTAAACACATAGAAAGGCACAACCACATTATCAGAGAAATAGTTGGGCAAGGCGATATAGCCATGCAGAAAATAGCATCAGCTGAAAATCCAGCTGATCCATTCACTAAGCCTTTGTCACAAGCACAGTTAGACCGACATCTTGAGAAAATGGGTCTAAGATATTGTAAAGAATGGCTCTAGTGCTAGTGAGAGATTGTTAGTAGTATGCCCTAGAGCATATCATTTAGTATGTATCTTGTAAATGTTTTTATTAATAAAAGGCATTTCCACTTTTCCGTTTACATAAGATATTTATGTGTAATATAAAAGGTCCATTGATATTTTGTTAGAAATTCTATTCTGAAGTTGTTAAGAATATGAGTGACAGTATTTCTAGTACAAAGTATCGTAAATAGGTTCACAATCGAGGATACTTCATAATAAGGACATGACTTATCCAGAAAGATTGTATTCATGTTTGTTTCTAAGTTATTTATATGAGATATAAATAAGATGGAATGGTGAGTCTCGTGCCATATGACAAACATGATAGGCACTTATAAATGATAAGTAGGCCGAACCAGTGACACTTATGACAAGCACATAGAGTTTACTCTTGTCAATGTTTTATCATAAATCATATCAGTGCATATAATCTTTAGACTTGATATAGCCCAGTTATCTTATATATAGATAGTTTGAGTTTGATACTGCTTTCATACTTGTACTGTATATGGGTATATGGGCATGTGTTGTCTCCTACTAGTTATATATGGAGGTAGGTGTTTATCAAGATGGAATCTGTTCCTCTAAGTAAATAGAGATAAAATCCTATGTTCATTTAATTGTTCTTGATGTTTAAAGTTCCTGGCCAGGACAGATAGATTTAATCGTAGCGAGTTTACGATGAAAATCTTTTTAATCAAGAATTGGAATTAAAAGAGAACATAATATTCATAGCAATTGGAGTTTGACATAAACCATGACTCCAGCTTGAGTTGGGATTTTGTAACAGAGAGATTCCAATACATGGTAACATATGATTATAGGTTCATTTAAGGTAAACCTTATTATTAATTGGGTGGCCATGGCATGCTATGCTAGGTGTTAACCATGGTCTTTGAGGTGCATAAAATGATTTAGAGAAATCATTTATGGTATGAAAGAGTTCTGATGATATTAAGAGTTGATATCATATCTCATTGCCAATTAGTGATGAGCCTAGTAAGTCACATACATACACAAGTTATCACCTAGTTAAATATGATTTAATTAATTAATTAAAGAGTTTAATTGATTAATTAAATAGGTTTAGTTTTCAATTAGATTGTAAAGTCCCTAGCATGACTTGAAACCAAACCTAAATTATTGGATGTATAGTATAAGTTAAATTTATATTTAAAGTGTTTAAATATGAATTTAATTAATGAGAAATTAATTAATAGAGATTAATTAATTAATTTATATTTGATATAAATTGATTTGAAGAAGAGAAATAATTATTTTGGGTTAAGAACTCAAAATTAAGACACAGGGGCATTTTGGTCATTTCACAGGGTGACATGTGGCACCATGAGATGGTGAAACATGGCATTACACATAAGCTTGCCAAATGTCTTTTAATCATGTAAGATGATTAAAATTAAGATTAAATATAGGTTTGACCCTTGGCACAATGTGATTGGGTCAATTAAACCTAGAACCAATCAGAGGGTGACATGTGACAAGGGTTTAATGTGTTGACCTAGCTATATAAGTGCTGTTATGAAAAAATAAAACATACAAGCTGCTGCCTCCCATTGTATGTCGCCACCCTTGAGACTTACATTCTCTCTTCCTCTTCATTTCTCTTCCATTCCAAGAGATTGGTAAACAATCTCTTGAATTAAAAATACTAGAAATCGTTTCTAGTGTCCTAAATAATAGAAAAAGCTTTAGAAGCTGTTCAAGGGCTGCCATAGGTGTTCTTGGTGTGGACAAGCTAGAGGGACAACATCTGGTGTCCTGAAGATGAATCTCAAAGGCGCAAATACACTGCAGTGCATCAAAAGGTTAGTGTGTTTATTCTTGATTTAATCTAGGGTTCTAAAATTAATCTGATTAATTCTAAAATCTTAAATGACAAATACAGACCCGAAAACATATTAAAAGAGTTTTAATATGTTGTTTATTATTGAAATAAAATAGATAAAAATAAATCTTGCATGATGCATGTGACTCTAGGTGAAAATTTTTGAATTCAATGTTATAAACTTGTGTTTTTCTCGCTTCCGCTCCTTCAATGATCCCCATTTTCTCCAGTTTTGTAATCCTATCTTCTGCAGCATGACATAACCTTAAGTACCAAATATATTTTAAACTTGAGTTGGTTTTCACCATGGCATTGCATTCATTTTGATCACTTGCATTCATTTGGTGTTTGTCATTATTATCCAAATAATAAAGACCATCATTCATATAACCTGAACCAACATATTTATTTCCAAAATAAATATTGCAAACATCATCTGTGAACTGAAATTTATAGCCATTTATAGTCAAACTAGATATAGAAATGATCTTCTTAAAAGCATCAAGTACATATAAAATATTATCCAAACACAAAACATGTTTAGACATGTAAAAAGATATAGATCCTTTGGTTAAAGCTTCAACAGTTGAGCCATCGCCAATTTGGAGTCTAACATCTCGAAAACGCAAACTGCTACTATTTGCTAGTTCCTGCATATCATAAGAAATATGAGAACTGGCACCAGTATCTAAAACCCAAGCTGTAGATGAACTATGAGTATCATCAGAATCTAAATAACAAGATATGGACATACCTTCCGAAGGTCTATCCTTCTTGTCCTTCAGAGAAGCAAGATACTCTGGGCAGTTCCTTTTCCAGTGCCCATCCTTCTGGCAGTGGAAACACTTTCCTTTGCCTCCATCAGCTTTAGTCTTCCCTTTCTGTTTAGCTATTTTCTTGGAAGGACCAGGAATCTGAGGTTTCTTTTTCTTATTGCCCTTATTCTTGTTGGACTTTCCAGTAAAAGAAGATGCAATCAAAGCTACCACTTTTCCTTTATTGCCCGGCATATTCTTTTGGGCAATAACCAGTATGTAAACCAGCCAAGGTGCATTCCTGTTTAGTCATATGGAAATTTGTCACAAAATTCCCAAAAGACTCAGGAAGGGACTGAAGGATCAAATCCGTCTGTAGTTGGAAATCCATGTTGAAGTCAAGATGTTCCAACTGCTCAATTAGCTGAATCATCTTGTGGACATGATCCCCAACATTCTGTCCCTCAGACATCCTTATGTGGAACAGCTGTTTAGATATCTCATAACTAGCATTCCTGCTGTGCTCACCATACAACTCTTGTAGGTGAAGGAGGATCTCACTCGCACTCTGCATGTTTTCATGCTGCTTCTGTAACTCATTACTTATAGAAGCAAGCATGTAACACTTAGCTCTCATATCATGCTCCTTCCACTTGTCCAAAGTTTTATGTTCCTCTTGAGTGGCCTCTGGAGGTAAGGGACCAGAAACATTTAAGTCTAGAACATATCCTATAGGTTCAAGGTTCAAGACAAGTTTCAAATTTCTTAGCCAATCAGAGAGATTAGGTCCTGTCAACCTATTGCGATCAAGTATGCTTGCAAGGATATTGGATGGTGGTGATTGTTCTGTGCTTATTATTATCAGAAAATTAACTGCAGAAAATAACCAGATTAATTAGTAAATGAATCATGCAATTAACCAAAATGATTATGGTCTTTTAATCAAATTGGTTCTCCCACTAACTTAGCGAATCCTGCACTTCCAAAGTAGAAAATGGAAATCTAGTTGGATGGATTTCTAGTGAGTGATTGAATTCTTATAATTCTATTGATCATTCTCAGGTACATCCATTATTTCTAGTATTTTTAATTCAAGAGATTATTTGCTAATCTCTTAGAATTGATGAGAGATGAAGAAGAAGAGAGAATGGGAGCTTCAAGGGTGGTGGCACAAAGGAGGCAGCAGCTGATTGTTATTTTTCTTTTCATAACAACACTTATATAGCTAGGTCACCACTTAAAAACCTTGCCACATGTCACCTTCTGATTGGCTCTAGGTTTAATTGACCCAATCACATTATGCCAAGTGTCAAACCTATATTTAATCTTAATTTTAATAATCTTATATGATTAAAAGACATTTGGCAAGCTTATGTGTAGTGCCATGTGTCACCATCTCATAGTGCCACATGTCACCCTGTGAAATGACAAAATGCCCCTGTGTCTTAATTTTGACTTCTCAACCCAAAATAATTATTTCTCTTCTTCTAATCAATTTATATCAAATATAAATTAATTAATTAATCTCTATTAATTAATCTCTCATTAATTAAATTCATATTTAAACACTTTAAATATAAATTTAACTTACACTATACATTCAATAACCTAGATTTGGTTTCAAGTCATGCTAGGGACTTTGCAATCTAATTGCAAACTAAACCTATTTAATTAATCAATTAAACTCTTTAATTAATTAATTAAATCGTATTTAATTAGGTGATTACTTGTGTATGTGTGTGACTTACTAGGCTCATCACTAACTAGCAAATGAGACATGATATCAACTCTTAATATCATTAGAACTCCTTCTTACCATAAATGATTTCTTTAAATCATTTTATGCACCTCATTGACCATGGTTAACACCTAGCATAGCATGCCATGGCCACCCAATTAGTAATAAGGTTTACCTTAAATGAACTTATAATCATATGTTACCATGCACTAGAATCTCTCTGTTACAAAATCCCAATTCAAGCTAGATTCATGGTTTATGTCAAACCTTATTTGCTATAAATATTATGTTCTCTTTTAATTCCAGTTCTTGATTAAAAGATTTTCTCATCAGAAACTATTTTTTGATTAAATCTATCTGTCCTGGCCAGGAACTTGAAACATCAAGAACAATTAAATGAACATAGGATTTTATCCCTATTTACTTAGAGGAACAGATTCTATGTTGATCAGCACCTACCTCCATATATAACTAGTAGGAGCCAACACATGCCCATATACCCATACACAGTACAAGTATGAAAGCAGTATCAAACTCAAACTACCTATATACAAGATAACTGTGCTATCTCAGGTCTAAAGATTATATGCATTGATATTATTTATGACAATAAATTGACAAGAGTAAACTCCATGTGCTTGTCATAAGTGTCACTGGTTCGGCCTACTTATCATGTACAAGTGTTTATTGTGTTTGTTATATGGCATGAGACTCACCATTCCATCTTATTTATATCTCATATAAATAACTTGGGAACAAACATGAATACAATCTTTCTGGATAAGTCATATCCTTATTACGAAGTATCCTCGATTGTGAACCTATTTATGATACTTTGTACTAGAAATACTGTCACTCATATTCTTAACAACTTAAGAATATAATTTCTAACAAAATATCAATGGACCTTTTCTATTACACATAAATATATTATGTAAATGGAAAAGTGAAAATGCCTTCATCCAGAAATATCTGCTTCATCCCATTCCATGAGTTGAATGCATTCGAGATAGCCGGATAATAGGAGAAAGGCGGGTCATTATTCAGTGGGGCCGGATTGACGGTGATTGTCGGATCCAGGATCAATGGCTAGAAGGTAAAAGAGGTTGAAGCACGTTGGGAATCAACCATTGTAGGAGGTGGAGGAGGTAGTGGTAAGTTAATTTCTAAAGCAGGCTTATTTTGGGACATCTCCCTCATTAGTCTCATGAGCTCTGAGACCTGGTCTTTCAGCTCGGACACTTGCCCTTGTAGGTTCTGGAATTGTTCCTGGTCTTCCATTAGCCTTCTTGTTCGTGATCTTGCTAGGTACACTCGCTTGGGTTGAACTGCATGTCTGGTCAGGCTTGCTTTGTTTGAAGCAATATTGATTTTCTTAATTTGGTGATGCCTGCAGGAAAAACTTGTTAGCAGGGTAAATTTAGGTAATTTTGAATTATACTATTGGCAGAGCAACACCTACACATTTATCAAAGTAGGAAAGTGTGTAGGTTTTCTTAATAGTATGATTGAAGATTATCCTTAAAAATGAAAATAAAACATAAGCGGAATAGGGTAAGAGTAAGTATGCCCCTTTTGTCCTAAAATAGGGAGAGTCCTGGTACCGGATGGGTGCTGCCTAATTGGATAGTTTTATCTTATAAGGTAGCTTGCTATGGCTTCTAGCTATCGTGATAGTTTAGCTCAAGGTCTAATTTTCTAAAAGCCACAGGTCCCCAAATTGCCCATACCGTAAACAGTAGAGCCCCATTTTATCCCCATGATACTGTGTTACACCCTACCCCTCTGTAAGGCATAACATGATCCCGTAGTATACCTGATGAATTACCAACTTCGCCTACTGATAACCCATTAAATACACTACAAGGGATTTTCAAAAACTTTTCTTACTTCTTTTACAGTGGTGAGCACTATTTACAGGTGTTAAAAACCTTTTTGACCTGAGGTGAATTAACTAACACATTTAGACTATTAGTAATTTCTGTAAAAAAATTTTGGCAAAGTGCCCTCCGTAATTTGGATAAAACAGTTCTTCAAAAACCTGTAAAAAAACACTTCAATATTTTTCTCAATCTCAAACTCTAGCATAATTCAACACAAATCCATAATAATTTTTCAAAGACTGAGATACAAGAAATATAATACAATTTTTACAAGTCCAAATAACTCATAATTTATTTTACAACTTTAATTTACAATTTTAATTTACAACTGCTCAAAACCAAGAACACTATATACATACAGTGAACATACATTACAATATAAAATGCAAATATGGTATACTCAATATACCCGATGATTTCTCGCTGAATGTACTAGCAGCCTAGTCTCACGCCTGTCGATCTGTCTACTGCGACAAAGAATGAAAGCTATCACGAGTAAAATTTACTCAGTGGTGCACAATAACAATTTGAAATGCGATATATAAATATTTTATTGACAGTTCACAAATCAAATGATTCACAATTTAGAAAATTCACCTAACACAAATTTGATCAAGTAATTGAATAATACTGTTTTGCAAATCAATAACACAATTCGATCAAATAACTGAATAATACCGTTTTGCAAATCAATAACACAATTCGATCAAATAACTTTATAATACCGTTTTGCAAATCAATAACACAATTCGATCAAATAACTGAATAATACTGTTTTGCAAATCAATAACACAATTCGATCAAATAACTGAATAATACAATGTTGCCAATCGATAACATAATTTAGGCCATGACACAATTTTTCCACACATGCCGTGTTGTACACCACGTCAAGACACACTCACCCCAATAATAGAAATCAATGAGGGAGGAAGCTAGCTGAATAATGAGTACCCATCCACACTCACCTCAGACTGGCAAGTCAAAGAGGGAGAAACATAATCACACTCACCCCATAAATGGAGGAGGAACATAGTAACAGTGTCATGCCAAGTGTGAATCAAAACAATTTCAAATCACAATATTTCATACAAACCATAAATCACATTTTATCTCTAAATTTCCATTTGCAAAGTTGGCAACACAATAAGTTCCAAAAAATATTCCCAAAAACAAAGTAATAAAAAATTATTCATAACTCATTTCTCCAAATAAATTTGCTAGTAAAAGCAGTGAATATAAAAGTATTGTGCACGGACACAATTTAAAACAATAACATACAAATAATTATAATTTACTTCGATTGAAAATTTCAAAAGAAATACTTGTTGTGCACAAACATAATTTAAAACAATAATGTACAATAGTCATAATTCATTTCAATTGAAAAATTCAAAAGAAATAGCCGTTGTGCACAAACACAATTTAAAATAATAACATAGAAATAATCATAATTTATTTCAATTGAAAAATTTAAAAGAAATACTTATTATGCACAAACACAATTTAAAACAATAACGTACAAATAATCATAATTTATTTCAATTGAAAAATTCAAAAGAAATAAATATTGTGCACAAACACAATTTAAAACAATAACATATAAATAATCGTAATTTATTTCAATTGAAAATTTCAAAAGAAATACTTATTGTGCACAAATACAATTTAAAACAATAACGTACAAATAATCATAATTTATTTCAATTGAAAAATTCAGAAGAAATACTTATTATGCACAAACCTCTGATAACTGTCTCTTGGCTCTGACTCAGTGTTTCCTTCCCCTTCCCAGAGTCTTTGCTAACTGAGAAACACAATTTGAAGTGTTTCAGTACTTAATTAAACTATCTCTAACGATAATGTTTGATAAATAATTCATTGAATGTTATTATTTACTTAATCAACCTAATATGTCGACCCTCGAAGCATTCTAGGTAAATTAGGTTTTAATGTTACTAACATGTCATATTCGATAGTCTTTTAGGGTTGGTACATGTTACCAAATTCATTTCCGTGTATACTGCATTTTCTTGCGATTTGCTGGATTTCGGGATACTAGTTTGACCTAGCCGGACAACCTAGTTCCCTCAGTTTTCGGGTTTCGGTCAGAACTACAAACTTGTAGATCTATGTCTTATGGAACACGGGGCAAAATTTCAGGTCATTCTGAGTTGTGTAGGCCAAGTTATGGTCATTTTACTATTGCTGGTCAAATTGCACCAAAATTGGTCATTTTAGGTCACTTTAGGTCATTTTAGGTTCGGCCAGTTTTTGGACCCGAACTTGTGCAAGCTGTTTGACTTACTTATGGTCATTTCTGGGCTTTGGTGTCTTCATAAGACTTGTAGATATGGGTCCTAACTATTCATGGTTAAAATTTTAGGTCAATTGGACCTGTTTTGAGTGAGTTATGGCCTAAACACTAACTGCTGCCCAAATGGTCAATTTTCAGGTCTCAATTGTACTTAATCCGGATTTGGTCATCTTTCAAGCTACCTTGCAAGCAGAATTTTGGCAAGCTTCCTTCATGAAAGTTGGCACATTTTGTGCCTAGTTTCACCTGCAATTGGTCTCATACCAATTGGAGCCACACACTTAAAGTTATAGGCCTAAAATACAAACTGCCTTATTGCAATTCTTGCATACATATCAAACATCACTTTTAACACTCACCAAACTTAACATTCAAACTAATTCTGGTTGTACCATGACCTAAACATAATTCACAACACATTATAGGTCATTTTGGCAGCTTACAATTACATTCAATGTGCACCAACAAGTGCAGAATTTGCCCAACTCAATTTATAACAATTTAACTCCATAACCAAGCTCATTCACATGTCCAACCTTCACACCACTATACATACATTCAAACTGCCATAACAACCAACACATTTTAACATTATTATTCCATAAACCAAGCATGAATTCCAGCATTCTTCAAGAGTTAACAAACTGCCACAATGGTACACTTACATTCCATTACTTTCTAAGCTTTAAATCTCATTTTACATTTACATACACTAAGTATACATTACCCAAACAATTTCCTACACAATATACATTTAATCAATCATTTAATTCACCATTTACAAGCACAATTAAACTGCCTTCAAGGTGTTTCCATGGCTGCCAAAAGTGCACACTCCCATTCAACATCAAAACTCAAAAATTTCTCCATAAATCAAACACCCATAACACCCTTACAAACTTTAACAAAGCAACAATCAAAAACTCAAACTTACCTATGGATGAGACTTCTTAAATCTTCACCAAAACTTGGTCTTCTTGCTGCCAATCTACTGCCCAAGTGGTGTAGACTAACTTTGATGAAGGAAGGTAGAAGGAAAGAAGCTTGAATCTCATATGCATGGAGCTTCAACCATGCGTCAATGGAGTTTTTTGGGAGCAAATTTTCTGCTGGTTCTAAGGTTGAAGATGAAGATGTATATTCTGCCCAAATGAAGCTTTAGTGGTCCACTTAAATGAGTTAGTGGACCACTATGTAAGAATTAAATCATTGTTTATTCTAAGGTTTCATTTTTCCACATTTAACTCCCAATTTTTACTATTTACATTAGGTACCACCAATTTAATTTTTCATGACATTTTCCAAGTGTAATATTATTTATTTTTAATGGAAATTTAGGTCAAAAGACAACTCGGGGTGTCAAATGACCACAATGCCCCTGTTCGGGTTGCATTCCCGATTTTTCGGTAACACCGGGTTTTGTCCGTTTTTCGATTTCTCGCTTTTCTTTGTACTAATTATTTAATTTTTATTTGATATTTTTAATGATATTTCTACTTCAATTGATGTCTCTTTAACTCCTAAAAATATTTTTCAGGGTTCCCCACGGTCCAGGGCTAGTCAACGGTCCACGCCGTGACTTCCCGGTGCAGTCACCCATCGCTAGGGTTCTCGGCTCGCTTAACTTAGTTGCATTTCTTTACTATTATTTTTCCTTTATTTTTCTTGTATTTTCTTTTCTTTTATTTCATTATTTAATGTCTCCTCACTCATATCGAAGTATAGTTCTAGGCATTCTAGCTGTCCGGACAACACTGGTCACCGGAACAGTAGAACGCACTACCGAACTTAGGGGTGTTACATACTGTCGGGAAAGTTCCACGGGTATCACAATAAATAGAACGAGTTTCAATCTGAGCAGAAGCCTTCACGGATACTAACGGGGTAAAACCCGTGGGTACCGCTACATGACTCCCTCCTATTTTCCTAAAAGGGATAAGAGAGCCCGGGTATAGAGCTGAAGTGTGTGAGGACATCGTGTGAGTGTTCAGTGTGTGAAGGGACACCTTTACCTCTTCCCAATATGGGGGAGTTTTTTTTTTCTTCTTTTAGACGAAGAATGTTGTAGTAAGACAATCAAGACAAGCAAAAGAGTAAGCAAAAATAACAATAATTAACACGAGCAATTTTGTAAACTAAGCCCACCTAACTATGGTTGGATCGCAAAATTAAATCTGCTTTTAGACCTCTGGGCCGGGGTTGAAGGAAAAATGATCTCCCCAGTGGAGTCTCCAAGCTGTCGCAAGGGTTTTGATCTTTCTTTTAGTTTAAATTTTCTCTTTTCTTTGAAAATGAGCGGCGCCGAGGCTCAGAGAGCGGCAAGCCCCCCTTCCGTTCAGATCTCGTGGTCGTCAGATGAAGTAGAAGTGGTCGGACCAAGCGGGCGACCTGAACCTCCTAGGACCTCCATTGTAGCCCATGGTCAAGTAGCACCCTCGAGGCAAACACATTCTTCAGGGAGAGAAAACCTCCCCATGGACGAGCTGCCATCAATCCCTCAAGAAACCGACCTGCAGTCGTTCAGCCAAGAGTATAACATTCAGCCCGATTCATACGAACTCATTAAGTGTCACAGCGATCTTCGAGCCGATCACTTCTTCTAAGAGAATATATGATCATGGTATACGAAGAGCAATTAAAAGCCGGGCTGCGGTTCCGTCTTGACGACTTCTTCAAGGAAGTTCTAAAATTTCACCAAGTGTGCATAGCCCAAGTTCACCCGAACTCATGGCGGATCCTAGTGGTCTTCAGAGGCCTTTGCTGAGCCAAAGGACTCAGTCCTACAGCTAAGGTGTTCGCCGAACTACATAGGCTAACTCGTCGAAAGGACGACGAGTATTGGTTCTTTGAAGCGAAGCCACATTATGGGCTTTTTACCGATCTGCCCTCCTCCCTGAAGAATTGGAAGAATCGCTTTCTTATTCTGAGGAGAAAAATTCCGAACAGTTTTGAGGGTTTCCCACGTAGCTGGCTGCACAAGGGTCCCTTACTTCCGAAGTACATCACCCTGAATAGGGAAGAAGGCCTAATGGTGATGGAACTGAAAGATCAGGCGGCCCGACAAAAGTTCTCTTGTTTAGATGCAGTGACGGCCGAACTGCATCATTGGACAATGGAGTTGATTACTGGCGAAGAACGTGGGCTTTAGCTCTCTGACCTCGGCCTCGGTACTTTCTATATCTCTGATCTTTGGGCCTTAGCGATCTCACTGACCTTTTCTTTGTGCAGGTATGGCGAGCGGCGAGGCTTCCAAGGAAAGCCGAAAGCGCAAGAGAGAGGTCTCCATAAAAATGCGAGAGATGAAGTACGCCGAGGCCTCTCAGACACCGAGGCACGATCCGAGTGAGATACAGGGAGGTTCATCCCGACCTTCAGGATCATCGGTTCCTGAAATAGAAGTGGTTCGGTCTCTTCCTCGGCATGAAAAGCCACCACCACCTCCTCCGGTTGCTTCAAGTGTGGGAGGGGGTCCTTCCCAACCACCTGTGAGGACCCTTTCCCACGGCGCTCAAATCCTGATCCACTCACTGGAGAAGAACCGGACGGTTCGAGAGAATTTGGGCTTTGCTAAGGTCTTGGGGTCCTCCATCTGCCTTCAGGAGGATCGGGATAGGCTAACCCCGACCGATCTCAATGATATCCTGACCCATACTATGAGCCTGAGTGTGGAGAGTTTGGTGAACCAACATATTGTCTGGGAGAAGGCTCACCGTATGAGGCAAGAGATTGAGAAGGTGGGTCATGAAGCAGCTTCCCTCTGATCCCAACTTTCATCCGCCCAAAACTATATAGCTGAAATTGAGGGGCGGATGAAGTTCTACGAGGATAAGTTGACCGAGCAAGCCCATGTTCTTGAAGAGGTTCGGGCGCTCCGAGCCGCTGATGTTGCTCGCCTCACTGACGAACTCAAGGCAAAAGAAGAAAAGGCGGTGACAAGGGAGGCCGGTGCTTATGTGAACGTCCATGGGGATCTCTTGGCCGAGCTCAAAAAGCGTTATCCCGAAGAGGACTTTTCCTGGATGATAGACCTGGCTCCGCAAGATGAAGAGGATAGCGAGGAGGAGGCCGAAGGTTAAGGGGGTGAACAAAATGTAGAACAGGCTAGGGGTGATCCTCCAGCCGAATGACTTGTATAAATTTTTAATTTGAAATGAAATGAAGCTCCCCTTTTTCTTTAATGACTGAATAAGATCGGAAAGTATCTAAGTTGCATGAGTGCCTGATTGTCTGAACATATTAGAACAACTTGAAAGTAATTATTAACCTATGTATGAGAGATCGGTAAAACTTTGTAGACATGAGATCGGCCTAAACGGAGAACAAACACTGAAAGGAACTTAAGATTATTAAAACTGGAAACCTGATCTGAACACTTAAGATCGGAAGCACCGTTAAGCCGGATTAAAACTTTAACTTTATTGAACAGCTATCCACAATATTTATGAATGGGGAATCGGATGGCATGAAGAGTTAATGTTGGTTCAATTTTGTTTGACAAGAGAGATCGGAAATGTGATTGACCGGCCGAAAAACTTGGTAATTGATTCGAGAGATCGGATAGGATTTAAATGATATGGAGACTTAGTACTAATTTAATTCCTTTTGAAGAGAAATCGGAAATGTGATTAACTGGCAAAGAGAGGCTTGGTGCTAGGGATCGGTTTCAAAGTTTATTGATTTCGGGGATCGGCTAAAATATGGTGTCGACAGCTGCCCCTCTTTACATAATTCCTACTGAAGGGAAAAATTTTCCCGTGTAGGGATTATGTAAAGATTCAGACCCATATTTTGGGCGATTGGGTATTGAAATGTTGAGGTTAGTAATAGGAATTTAAATGCTGAAAAATTAATGTCAACTTAGATCAAGGAACCAAAGGTTGATTAACAAGAAATTTAAACACTGGAAATTAAAATCAACTTAGATCAAGGAACCAGAGGTTGATTAATAGGAAATTTAAACACTGAAAATTAAAATCAACTTAGATTAAGGAACCAGAGGTTGATTAACAGGAAATTTAAATGCTAAAAATTAAAATCAACTTAGATCAAGGAACCAGGGGTTGACTAACAAGAAATTTAAACACTGGAAATTAAAATCAACTTAGATCAAAGAATCAGAGGTTGATTAACAGGAAATTTAAATGCTGAAAATTAAAATCAACTTAGATCAAGGAACCTGAGGTTGATTAACAGGAAATTTAAATGCTGAAAATTAAAATCAACTTAGATCAAGGAACCTGAGGTTGATTAACAGGAAATTTAAATGCTGAAAATTAAAATCAACTTAGATCAAGGAACTTGAGGTTGATTAACAGGAAATTTAAATGCTGAAAATTAAAATCAACTTAGATCAAGGAACTTGAGGTTGATTAACAAGAAATTTAAATGCTGAAAATTAAAATCAACTTAGATCAAGGAACCAGAGGTTGATTAACAAGAAATTTAAATGCTGGAAATTAAAATCAACCTGGATCAAGGAACCAGAGGTTGATTAACAGGAAATTTAAATGCTGGAAATTAAAATCAACTTGGATCAAGGGACCAGAAGTTGATTAACAAGAAATTTAAATGCTGGAAATTAAAATCAACTTAGATCAAGGGACCAGAGGTTGATTAACAAGAAATTTAAACTTGGATCAAGGAGGGAGAGGTTGATTTAAAGAAATTTAATCTTTGAAAATTAAAATCAACTTGGATCAAGGGACCAGAAGTTGATTAACAAGAAATTTAAATGCTGGAAATTAAAATCAACTTAGATCAAGGGACCAGAGGTTGATTAACAAGAAATTTAAATGCTGAAAATTAAAATCAACTTAGATCAAGGGACCAGAGGTTGATTAACAAGAAATTTAAATGCTGAAAATTAAAATCAACTTAGATCAAGGAACCAGAGGTTGATTAACAAGAAATTTAAACACTGGAAATTAAAATCAACTTAGATCAAGGAACCAGAGGTTGATTAACAAGAAATTTAATGCTGGAAATTAAAGTCAACTTAGATCAAGGAACCAGAGGTTGGTTAACAAGAAATTTAAATGCTGAAAATTAAAATCAACTTAGATCAATGAACCAGAGGTTGATTAACAAGAAATTTAAATGCTGGAAATTAAAATCAACTTAGATCAAGGAACCAGAGGTTGATTAACAAGAAATTTAAATGCTAAAAATTAAAATCAACTTACAAAGCAAGTCTAACTCGACACGAGAAGTTCCTCCGCAATGAAGTGTACTTAACAGGATTGTGAAGATAGACGACTAATGGAGGACGAGTTGCAAGACTTAACCCATCGTCCTTGGTTACTTACTTACTTCCCATAGTTCCCCTTCTGCCCTTCACTTCCTTATTTTGCGAAAAGTGCCCTTCCTTTTGCCCATCTGACTAGAAGCGCCCTCCCAGGTTTTCACTTCTATTTTTTTTTTTTTTTGGGCCATTCCCTGCAAATCTCATAGCAAAGTACATGAGGTTATCAATATTCAAATCCTAATATTATGAAAAAATTTTAACAGATTAATAGCGCAGAGAAAACAGCATTAGAGTGTGAGTATATGAGAAAGATAAAGCAAAAAGACAAATTAAAATGTGAAGAAGATAGATTGAAGTAAAAGGATGACTTTATTATGGCTTTAAGAAACAAAGGTACAGTTTCAAAGAAAAAGGGTGCAAGGATTGATCTCACATATTCCTTGTAGTTAGCTTTGAAGTCTCTTAACTGCCATTATTTCAAGTACTCTGTTAACGAAGATTCATGCCGTAACGGTTTATTTTTCCTTCCCTGGACCCATATCTTCTCCCTTATTTCTCTATTTTCTGGTTCTAAAAGCGCCCTCTCGGGTTTTCACCCTTAGATTTTTTTTTTTTTTAGGCTCGCTCTTTTAGGACGCCCTTTCGGGTTTTCATTCTCCTCACTCATTTTACAGAAAGCGCCCTTCTGGGGTTTTCGCCTTCTTTCACACATTTTGCTAGGAGCGGCCTTTCGGGTTTTCACCCCTACTCTCCTTTTTTTTTTTTTTTAGGCATAGTATCTTTTGACAGTGTCGGCATTCACAGGTCTTGGAAATTCTTCATCGTCCATGTGGGTCAAGATCAAGGCCCCACCAAAAAATGCCCTTTTGACCACGTAGGGTCCCTCATAAGTTAGTGACCATTTGCCCCGGGTATCATTTTGATTCGGAAGCACCTTCTTCAGGACTAGGTCCCCTGGTTGAAATTGACGTGGGCGAACACCTTTGTTAAATGCCCTGGCCATTCTTCTTTGGTATAACTGCCCATGACATGCCGCCGCTAGCCTTTTCTCATCTAGCAAATTTAATTGGTCCAACCTTGACTGGATCCATTCCGACTCATCAATCCCTGATTCTTTCAGAATCCTTAGGAAAGGAATTTCAACTTCAATAGGCGATCTGACTTCCATCCCGTAAACCAGTGAGTATGGGGTTGCCCCAGTTGATGTCCTTACAGAAGTCCGGTATGCGTGAAGGGCGTAGGGAAGCATATTATGCCAATCCTTATAAGTGACTGTCATTTTTCGGATTACTCTCTTGAGATTTTTGTTTGCAGCTTCCACTGCTCCATTCATCTGGGGACGGTATGGTGAGGAATTGAGATGTCGGATTTTGTATTGATCACTCAATCTCTGAATCTTTGGACCATTCAAATTCTTGGCATTGTCAGTGACGATTTCATTGGGGAGGCCATGCCGGCATATGATATTATTTCTGAGGAATTTTAGGAACGTGTTCTGCGTAATGTGATATATGATGTCGCTTCGACCCATTTAGAAAAATAATCGATAGCCACCAGGATAAATCTATGCCCATTGGATGCCTTAGGGTTGATGGGACTAATCACATCGATGCCCCACATTACGAAAGGCCATGGTGAGATGAGGTTGAACAATTGGTGAGGCGGAACATTTATCAGATCCGTGTAGATTTGACACTTATGGCACTTTCGGAAGTACTCGACGCAATCCTTTTCCATAATAGTCCAAAAATATCCCCGTCTCATGATTTGCTTAGCCATCATATGCCCATTGGCATGGGTTGCACAATTTCCCTCATGAGTCTCGAAAAGGATCCTCTTCGCTTCTTTTGCATCCACACATCTCAACAATTCGCTGTTGGAGCTCCTTTTGTATAGAATTTCTCCACTGGGGAAGTATCCCAATGCTATTCTTCGAATCATCCTCCTTTCGTTTTTGCTCGTCCCCGAGAAATTCTGCAGTTACGATGTAAAGCAGGATGTCATGATACCAAGGTTTACCATCAGGTTCTTCCTCGATCATGAAGTAGTATGCCGGCTCACTCTTTGCTTTAATCTTTAATACCTGAGTCGTCTGCCCTTCTTCCATTTGAGCCATAACAGCTAGGGTGGCTAAGGCATCTACAAATTGATTCTTGTCTCGACTAAGGTGAGTGAAAGAGATTTCTTCGAATTTCTTAATCAGCTCCAGTAAGTACTTCTGATATGGGATTAGCTTCGGATCCTTAGTTTGCCATTCTCCCTTGACTTGATAAATGATCAGGGCTGAGTCTCCATATACCTCCAACTTCCTGACTTTCATTTCGATGGCAGCCTATAGACCCATCACACAAGCTTCATATTCTACGATGTTGTTGGTGCAGTCAAATCTCAACTTGATAGCTATCGAGAAGTGTTTCCCATTCGGAGATACCAATACAGCTCCGATTCCATTACTAGACAAATTGACAGCTCCGTCAAAATACATTTCCCATACATCAGCAGATTCTTTTTCCTTGTTTTCCACTTCGTTAACATGCTCATCAGGGAATTCAAAATCCAAGGCTTCATATTCTTGGATGGGGTTTTCTGCTAGGAGATCAGCGATTATGCTACCTTTTACCGCCTTCCGGGTCATATAGGCAATGTCATATTGAGAGAGTATGACCTGCCATTTGGCTATCCTTCCCAGCACAAATGGGCTTTCGAACACGTACTTAATAGGATCCATCCTAGAGATGAGCCATGTCTTATGATTCAGCATGTAGTGTTTAAGCCGATTTGCCATCCAGGCCAACGAGCAATAAGTTTTCTCCAGGAAAGAGTACCTCGACTCGCAATCATTGAACTTCTTACTCAAGTAGTAGATGGCTCTTTCCTTTCGACCAGTATCATCATGCTGCCCCAAAACACATCCCATTGAGCTCTGTTGGACTGCCATATACAGAATCAGAGGCCTCCCCGCCACCGGCGAAACCAATACTGGTGGGTTTGACAGGTAGTGCTTAATTTTCTCGAAAGCCTCTTGACAAACGTAATTCCATTGAGTGGTGTTGTTCTTTCAGAGTAGTCTAAAAATAGGCTCAGCTTTGGCAGTGAGATTGAATATAAATCTCGAGATGTAGTTCAATTTCCCCAGGAAATTGCACACCTCCCTTTCTGTTTTTGGGGATGGCATCTCTTGAATAGCTCAAACTTTATCTGGATCTACTTCTATTCCCTTCTCACTCACTATGAATCCCAACAACTTCCCAGATCTAGCTCCAAATATGCATTTGGCGAGGTTCAGTTTCAGTTGATATTTCCTAAGTCTCTCGAATACTTTCCTCAGCACCTGCACATGGCTTTCTCCTCCCCTGAACTTGATGATCATATCATCCACGTATACCTCCATTTCTTTATGCATTATATCATGGAACAATGTGACCATAGCATGCTGGTAAGTGGCGCTAGTATTCTTTAATCCAAAAGGCATGACCCGGTAACAAAATACCCCCCATTGAGTGATAAAAGCAACTTTTTCCTTGTCTTCCTCATCCATTGGGATTTGGTTGTATCTAGATGCCCCATCGATACACAAACATATGCCCAATCCTGCAGCATTGTCTACTAACACATCTATGTGTGGGAGAGGGAAATCATCTTTCAAGCTTGCTTTATTAAGATCCCTGTAATCAACACACACCCTGACTCTCCCGTCCTTCTTCATCACTAGGACAACGTTAGCTATCCATTGGGGATATTTAACCACTTCCAGAAACCCAGCATCATATTGCTTCTTGACTTCATCCCTAACTTTGAGCAGCGTGTCAGGGTTCATTCTTCTTAATTTTTGTTTTACTGGGATTGTCCCCGGAATTAGGGGAATTTTGTGCATTACTATATGAGGGTCCAAACCAGTCATATCGTCATAGCTCCATGAAAACATGTCTAGGAATTCTTTGAGCAAACTGACCATATCTTCTAATTCTTGACTCTCCACAACCTTAACTTTCCTTTTTACTTCTTCCGTGCCTAAGTTTACGGTGTGCATTTCGTCCCCACAAGGCACTAGGGAAGGTTTATCCCTTTTATCCCTTTCTTCTGTGAGCTCCACCTCAGAATCACTTGAAGTAATGGCAGTTATGGGGATTTCAAAATTAACCAGAGGAATTTCTGAGTCTACTGAATTATTAGGTGTTAATTGATGAATGGTCCTGAAGAAACGAAAATGGAATATATTATAAGAATGGATTTCAAAAAGGAAAGAAGAAGAGAATTGGATATAACATGCGCTATTAATTCATTAATATTTATGACATAAGAAAAAGGGTCCATTTACAGTATTACACTTGTCATCATGGACAAAATGATCAAGTTTTGATAACCAAAAGTACTTTACTCGAAATTGAGTATAGGGATGTCCTCTGCCGTCCAGTTGTCCAGTTCTTGTCCTTCAGCTATTGGCGAGACTAGAGCCTCATACAAGGAATCAAGATGGATGACATCGACAGATGGTTCATCAGGTGATTCTTCAATTTCCGCCGGATTTTCAATGACCGGCTTGGTGAAGACCTCTGTGATTCTCGGGACTACCTTCATTTTCCCGATTTTCTGATCAAATCTTTGTTCCCAAAGCATACTTCTCATCCAGAATCGTCCATCCATAAGGGCGTCTTCCTCATAACCCAAACCGCAACGGCCAACCTTCTGGATAGCCAGTATAGGCTCGACAATTCCCTGCAATGTGGCGCCTAACCCCTTGCCCTTTTCATAACCGCTCTTGAGCATTACCTTGGCCACCATAGCCGTAGCCCCTTCATTTCTTGAAATGGTTTCTTGTAATTCAAGAGCCTGGAAAGAGCTTTCCAACGACTCCTCAGCCACTTCTACATAAGGAAGTGATTGTGGTGGCTTGGTGACCAGCATGGCTTCCTCCCCTCTCACAGTGATGATTTTGCCGTCCATAATGTATTTAATCTTTTGGTGCAAAGTTGAAGGAATGGCATTTGCTGAGTGGATCCAAGGCCTCCCCAGCAACATAGTGTATGCGGGCTCAATGTTCATCACTTGGAATGGGACGTTGAAAGTGCATGCGCCGATTTGGAGTGGCAAATCTATGTCTCCCAACACCTCCCTCTTTGTACCATCAAAAGCTCTTACCACCGTAGCACTTTGGCGTATGTTTGACCGGTCAACCGATAGCCTAGCTAAGGTGGCATTAGGCAGTACGTTGAACGCGGATCCATTATCAATAAGGACCTTGGCCACTATGCAACCTTTACATTTCACCATCACATGTAGAGCCTTAGTGTGCGTTAAGCCTACAGGGTCTATCTCTTTTTCTGAGAAAGTGACAAAACTAGACACCTGAATTCGTCCTACTATCTTCTCGAAATGCCCCGGTGTGATGTCAAGGTTCACAAAGGCCTGATCCAGAATTTTCTGCAGGGCTTGACGGTGCACCTCAGAGCTCAGAATTAGGGACAATAGTGAAATTCGAGCAGGTGTCTTTCTTAACTGTTCCATCACGTCGTACTCACTTTGCTTCATTATTTGAAGCAACAGTTCCTGCTCTTCTTTTAGTCCGGTAGGTTCTTCTTTCTTTGCTTTCTCAGCCTCCTCTTCCGTATTTTCTCGTGGCTCTCCCTTTTTTACTTTCCCTCTCTTCTTTTCCTTTTCCTCATTCCCGTAACACCTCCCACTTTGGGTTATAAACTCAACTTCTTGCTCATGTGGGGAGAACTTTGTGGTAGTGACTGGCTGAGGGTTAGCTTGGGGAGTAGCACCGCTAGAAGGTCTAACGTAAATCATCTTGAAGTGCTCATGAGGAGCGAAGCACGATTTAGGAGGTACTGAAGGTGAGGCAAGGCTAGGAGCCGGTGTACTGCTTGATGCTCCTTGGGTGAAGACTTGGAAATTATAGTTCCAAGGTACGGCATCGGTGTTTGTGACGGGGAGCTGAGGCGGGGTTCGGATAATTGTTACTGGTGGTGATGATGCTGGGGCTGAGAAGGTGATTCTGTGTTTAGAGGTGGAGGCATTTTGGCTGAATCAGGCTGTGTTTACTCCCTTCTCCATCTTTGACCTCGTTTGACATCTCAAGACTTTGAGGAACAGTAAGTTCTGAACCTCTTGCTTAAACTGTTCACAAATTTTCAGTTCGTGGTTAGCTGCCCTCCCATGATAAGGGCATCCCGCCTTATCTTCAGTTTCTGGTGCTTGAAGATAGAGGTAACCTTCCTTCACTGCCATTCTAAAAATTTCATCAAAGTGAGGAATCAATTCATCTACCTCTGGTGTCAACCCGTCTCCTTCCGACTCTATCATGTTCATGCCATTGACCGTATTATGATTGGGCAATGGGTTTGAGGTAACATTGGGGAGGGAACCATTCCCTTCAATCTTCAACCACCTATTCCTGATTAAGGCTTGTACTCTTCCTCTGAGTGCCCCGCAATTGTAAATCGAGTGCCCCTGTGCCCCTCCATGATACTCACACCGGGCACTGGCATCATACCACCTGGGGTATGGCGGCTGAATTGGGTCAAGGGGAATCGGCACTATTTGGTTTATACTGACAAGGTATCGGTATATTTCACTAAGTGGCAGGGGAAGAGGTGGATCGGGATTTCTTAGTGGTCTCAGATTATTTTGAGGTGGTCTGGGTTGAGTAGGTGGAGGAGGTGGTCTGGGCTGGTAGTTTGTCGGTGGTGGATACTGTGGGCATGGGTGAGGATAATTTAGGAAAGGAGGTAAAATATTTGCAATGGTTTGGCCATGAGAAGGTGGATATGGCCAGTAGTTGTTTTGAGGAAGTGGGGAGTGATTGTTCTGCCGGGTGATGGAATGCACATCACCCTCCTTTTTCTTGCCAAAAATGGCAGTCTTCTTTACAGGATTCTCAGTCAACTCCTGTAGTCGTCCCATCCTTAAGTTGGCATTTATCCTCTCACCAGCTTGGATGATGTCCGAGAAACTATTGGAAGTGTTTCCAATCATCAGATTGAAGTAGGGAGCCTTCAATGTCTCAATGAACAACGAGCATAGTTCATTGTCAATCACTGGAGGATACACTTCTGCGGCCTTCTCTCTCCATCTCTGGGCATATTCTTTAAAACTTTCCCTATCTCTCTACACCAAGTTTTGGAGGTCTCTCCTTGTGGGGGCCATGTCGCAGTTGAACTTGTATTGTTTTAGGAAAGCGTCAGCCAAATCCTTCCAAGAGTGCAATTTGCTCCTGTCCAACTGAATGCACCATCTCAGGGTTGCCCCAGAGAGACTCTCATGGAAGAAGTGGACTAGGAGTCGATCGTCCTCTGTTAGGGCAGACATTTTGGCAATGAAGGTGGCCAGGTGAATGCGGGGGTTTAAGTTCCCAGTGTATTTGTCGAAGTCCGGGATTTTGAACTTGGGCGGTACCACCACATCTGGCACCAATCTCAGTGACGCCACATTGACTGAACCATGCATGTTTAGCCCCTCTATTGCTCTTAATCTCTCTTCTAGAGCGGACAGCTTCTCATTTTCTCTCGTCTTATTCTCTCCTCCTACTGCATGAAATACTCCCCCAGTTGGGAGATGAGGGGTGGAATGAACCGGAGGGATTAGGACTGAAGGGTATGGTTCGGCATTCGAGATAGCTGGATAATAGGAGAAAAGCGGGTCATTATTCAGTGGGGCCAGATTGACGGTGATTGTCGGATCCGGGATTAATGGCTGTAAGGTAAAAGAGGCTGAAGCACGTTGGGAATCAACCGTTGTAGGAGGTGGAGGAGGTAGTGGTAAGTTAATTTCTGAAGCAGGCTTATTTTGGAACATCTCCCTCATTAGTCTCATGAGCTCTAAGACTTGGTCTTTCAGCTCGAACACTTGCTCTTGTAGGTTCTGGACTTGTTCCTGGTCTTCCATTAGCCTTCTTGTTCGTTATTTTGTTAAGTACACTCACCTGTGTTGAACTGCGTGTCTGGTCAGGCTTGCTTTGTTTGAAGCAATATTGATTTTCTTAATTTGGTGATGCCTACAGGAAAAACTTGTTAGCAGGGTAAATTTAGGTAATTTTGAATTATACTGTTGGCAGAGCAACACCTACACATTTATCAAAGTAGGAAAGTGTGTAGGTTTTCTTAACAGTATGATTCAAGATTATCCTCAAAAATGAAAATAAAACATAAGCAGAATAGGGTAAGAGTAAGTATGCCCCTTTTGTCCTAAAATAGGGAGAGTCCTGGTACCGGATGGGTGCTGCCTAATTGGATAGTTCTATCTTATAAGGTAGCTTGCTACGGCTTCCAGCTATCGTGATAGTTTAGCTCAAGGTCTAATATTCTAAAAGCCACAGGTCCCCAAATTGCCCCTACCATAAACAGTAGAGCCCCATTTTATCCCCATGATACTGTCGGGAAAGTTCCACGGGTATCACAGTAAATAGAACGAGTTTCAATCTGAGCAGAAGCCTTCACGGATACTAACGGGGTAAAACCCACGGGTACCGCTACATGACTCCCTCCTATTTTCCTAAAAGGGATAAGAGAGCCCGGGTATAGAGCTGAAGTGTGTGAGGACATCGTGTGAGTGTTCAGTGTGTGAAGGGACACCTTTACCTCTTCCCAATATGGGGGAGTTTTTTTTTTCTTTTTTTTAGACGAAGAGTGCTGTAGCAAGACAATCAAGACAAGCAAAACAGTTCGCAAAAATAACAATAATTAACACGAGGAGTTTTGTAAACTAAGCCCACCTAACTATGGTTAGATCGCAAAATTAAATCTACTTTTAGACCTCTGGGCCGGGGTTGAAGGAAAAATGATATCCCCAGTGGAGTCGCAAGGGTTTTGATCTTTCTTTCAGTTTAAATTTTCTCTTTTCTTTGAAAATGAGTGGCGCCGAGGGTCAGAGAGCAGCAAGCCCCCCTTCTGTTCAGATCTCGTGGTCGTTAGATGAAGTAGAAGTGGTCAGATCGAGCCAAGAGTATAACATTTAGCCCGATTCATACGAACTCATTAAGTGTCACGGCGATCTTCGAGCCGATCACTTCTTCGAAGAGAATGATATGATCATGGTATACGAAGAGCAATTAAAAGCCGAGCTGCGGTTCTCTCTTGACAACTTCTTCAAGAAAGTTCTAAAATTTCACCAAGTGTGCATAGCCCAAGTTCACCCGAACTCATGGCGGATCCTAGTAGCCTTTAGAGGCCTTTGTCGAGCCAAAGGACTCAGTCCTACAGCTAAGGTGTTCGCCGAACTACATAAGCTAACTTGTCAAAAGGATGATGAGTATTGGTTCTTTCAGGCGAAGCCACATTGTGGGCTTTTTACTGATCTGCCCTCGTCCCTGAAGAATTGGAAGAATCGCTTCTTTATTCTGAGGAGCAAAATTCCGAACGGCTTTGAGGGTTTCCCACATAGCTGGCTGCACCAGGGTCCCTTACTTCTAAAGCGCATCACCCTGAATAGGGAAAAAGGCCTAATGGTGATGGAACTGAAAGATCAGGCGGCCCGATAAAAGTTCTCTTGTTTAGATGCAGTGATGGTCGAACTGCATTATTGGACAATGGACTTGATTATTGGCGAAGAACGCGGGCTTCAGCTCTCTGACCTCGGCCTCGGTACTTTCTATATCTCTTTTCTTTGTGCAGGTATGGCAAGCGGCGAGGCTTCCAAGGAAAGCCGAAAGCGCAAGAGAGAGGTCTCCAGAAAAGTGCAGGAGATGAAGTACGCCGAGGCCTCTCAGACGCCAAGGCACAATCTGAGTGAGATACAGGTTCGTCCCGACCTTCAGGACCGCCGGTTCCTGAAATAGAAGTGGTTCGGTCTCCTCCTCGGCATGAAGAGCCGCCACCACCTCCTTCGGTTGCTTCAAGTGCGGAAGGGGGTCTTTCCCAACCACCTGTGAGGACCCTTTCCCACAGCGCTCAAATCCCGATCCACTCGCTGGAGAAGAACCAGACGGTTCGAGAGAATCCGGGCTTTGCTAAGGTCTTAGGGTCCTCCATCTGCCTTCGGGAGGATCGGGATAGGCTAACCCCGAACGATCTCGATGATATCCTGACCCAGACTATGAGCCTGAGTGTGGAGAGTTTGGTGAACCAACATATTATCCGGGAGAAGGCTCACCGTATGAGGCAAGAGATTGAGAAGGTGGATCATGAAGCAGCTTCCTCCGATCCCAACTTTCATCCGCCCAAAACTATATAGCTGAAATTGAGGGGCGGATGAAGTTCTACGAGGATAAGTTGACCGAGCAAGCCCATGTTCTTGAAGAGGTTCGGGCACTCCGAGCCGCTGATGTTGCTCGCCTCACTGACGAACTCAAGGCAAAAGAAGAAGAGGCGGTGACAAGGGAGGCCGGTGCTTATGTGAACGCCCATGGGGATCTCTTGGCCGAGCTCAAAAAGCGTTATCCCGAAGAGGACTTTTTCCTGGATGATAGACCTGGCTCCGCAAGAGGAAGAGGATAGCGAGGAGGAGGCCGAAGGTGATAGAGGGGGTAAACAAAATGTAGAACAGGCTGGGGGTGATCCTCTAGCCGAATAACTTGTATAAATTTTTAATTTGAAATGAAATGAAGCTCCCTTTTTTTTTAATGACTGAATGAGATCAGAAAGTATCTAAGTTGCATGAGCGCCTGATTGTCTGAACATATTAGAACAACTTGAAAGCAATTATTAACCTATGTACGAGAGATCGGTAAAACTTTGTAGACATGAGATCGGCCTAAACTGAGAACAAACACTGAACGGAACTTAAGATTATTAAAACTGGAAACCTGATCTGAACACTTAAGATTGGAAGCACCGTTAAGCCGGATTAAAACTTTAACTTTATTGAATAGCTATCCACAATATTTATGAATGGGGAATCGAATGGCATAATGAGTTAATGTTGATTCAATTTCGTTTGACAAGAGAGATCGGAAATGTGATTGACCGGACAAAAAACTTGGTAATTGATTCGAGAGATCGGATAGGATTTAAATGATATGGAGACTTAGTACTAATTTGATTCCTTTTGAAGAGAGATCGGAAATGTGATTAACTGGAAAAGAGAGGCTTGGTGCTGGGGATCGGTTTCAAAGTTTATTGATTCCGGGGATCAGCCAAAATATGGTGTCGACATGCAAGACCATGAAACTTAGGCAACAAATGGATTAGTCCAGATTTCAACTCAAAAGTAACATTTAAAGCAGGGTATTGAATACACAAAGGCTGTTGGTTTAGATCAGGAGCAGCCAACTCTTTCAAAGTTCTAACAGCCATGGTTTTTTTTTCGAAATTTGAATCCAAATTCGAATCTAAACTTAACTCCTTTGGAGATTATACTCATTCAAATGTACTCGGAATCTGCTTAGCCTGCTTAGCCAATTTTCTCAACTGTTTAGCTATTTTTTTTTTCTACTTCTGGATTAAAGATCAACTCACCAAATTGAGAAGTTCTTGTCATAAACAAAAAGAAATCAAAGTAAAAACAGAAAAATGCCTCAAAACTCTAGAAAACAATCAAATTTGGCCTCAAGAGGGTGGGGCCAAGGAATCCTATGGATTGATTGGTATTAATCAGAACGTCGTTTCCTTCAAAATAAGTATGGGCCACCCTCTTAATTCAACCAAAATTCATAATGAATAGTAACACAATTTTTTTTTTCAAAAACCTGAAAAAAGCAATAACTCACGAATAAAATTAATAACAGAATATCCTAACACCAAAAACATGAAATCCAATAAATTTTAGTCCCCGGCAACGGTGCCAAAATTCTTGATGGTTGTTGATTCCACCAAAAATTAAATTAACTGAATTTACCAATAATGAAATATTTTCTGCAATTAGTGGTAAGTCCAGGTTGAATTCTAGAGACTGAATTACTAAATTTTGTGCACTTGCATAATGGAAAAAGAAACAAAGGTTGGGGGAAGGGGGGGGAGATAATTCACAATCCAAAGAAGAAATCAGAAATTAAGAACTAAAATTAAATATGAAACTCTCAAATTAAACAGTTTTCAATCCAAGGTAATTCGCATTCCAATGCATTAATTCGATCATAGACAAAAGAAATATAGTTATATCTTATTGAATACGTAACATAGATTTACCAAATTGTGAGGTAAACCCCAAACTTTCCTATACTCATCAATTCAAGCCAAGTACTCTTGTTGACTCTAATTATTAACTGAATTGGTATTAAGCAATCCTCATCAAATTAATAATTACTTTAAGAATAGAAAGTAGTTAAGCTGAACAACAATTTATGAAGCATAAATAATTTAATTCACCATATTGTTTCCTTAGGTTCTTATCGAAAACTGAGATCATAATCAATAAAACCTAATTGCTACTCATGTTCAATTGTACACAGCAATTATGGATTATGAAGATGAACTAGCAATTGATCACATCAAACAATTAACTAATAGGCATTTTTAGCAAATCTTTCAATAGATCAAAGACAATGAAATCATAAAACAATATATATTAAAAAAGACATAAATTAAATTAAGAACTTGATCTCACAAATCACGCTAAAGAACTTGAATCCCTTGAACTGAATTAAAAACTTAGCCACTCATGTTCATGGCTTACAGAAAATTAAAGAAGATAGTTGAAGAAATCTAGAATGTGAATGGAGAGCAAAAGTCTGATCCTCCTCTATTGAGAGGCTGCTGAATCTCCTTTTTGTCGGCTACTGCCTCTTCTATTTATAATAAATGTTCTAGGGTTAGGTTTAAGAGTCTTTCTCTCTATCAAAAACTGCAACTGGAGCAAAATCAGGAAACTGATTGTCGACGAATACACGGCCTAGGGCCGTGTAACTTATTGGAGCTGAGTGAGTATGTTTTGTATTGGCAGAAAAGGTTATACAGGTCTCCAGGATTTACACAGGTCAAGTTACACGGCCCATGTACTTTGTTTCTTCCTCGGTTCTCTAGATTTTTTCTTGCAGAATGTTACACGGGCCTTGGGTTGTGCTTACATGACCTGTGTACTTTGTTTCAACAACGTTTCTCAATCCTTCGCCCTTTTCAAGCTTCCTTTCACACTTCTATGCTCTGAAACTTCACCAAAACCCTGAAAAATACAGAAAGAGTCTGTAACACCCCCATTTGCATAGCCTAGTATATTTCACTGTTTCGATGACCGGTGTCGGTCCGGACAATTAAGGGGATTAGAACCATACTTAAGACAACTAAATAAGCCATAAACACAAATAATTAGTAATTGCCAATTAGTTAGGTATAAATAAGAAAAACAGAACATAAGAAGTTAAACGAGCCGAGAGTCACAACGATGGGTGACCGTCTCGGGAACGACTGCGAAGTCGTTTTAAACTCAAATTTCAAACCATAAAAAGTGACGCTGCAGTCCTTAAGACCCTCATGAACACAGTGGAAAAGAGAAAATCATGATAAAGAACTGTTAAGCCAGTCAAATAATTAGGTCAGGATGCCAGAAGAAAATATTGGATTATTTACAAACCGGGATGAACCGGCGAGGGGCAATTTGGTCAATTGACCCCAAGAGCTGACTCCTGACCTAACTGTCAAATAAAAATAGAGAAAAGAAAATTTCAGAATCGAGAATTAAATTAAAGAACTAATAGAAAAAAATAAATAGAAAAAAAAGAAAGAAGTTAGAAAAGTCAAAGGTGATGACATCATGAATGATGTCATAAAAGATTAATTAACTTATTTTATTTATTTGGGATTTTTGGTCTTCAAAGGGGATAAGATTAAAGAAAAAAAAAGAAAAACAAAAATTTTTTTAGCTTCCTTCTTCCTTGTTGTGCCGCCCCACCTTCTCCCTCTCTTCTCCATGAAAGTTTCCTCCATTAAGCTTACACTTAAGCTTAATTTGCTCCACTTAATCTTTATAAATCCCCTAAAAACCTTGTTAGAACTTGCAATCTCAACTTAAGCACAAGGATTACAAGAAGAAAGAGGAGTTAAAGATAGGGTTTGGAGGATTTAAGAAAGGTTAGTGTGCTAACTTTCAATTTTCTACTTCAAATGCATGTTTAGGTATTTAAGTGAGCTTAGAACGTGATTAAATGAAACAAATATGGGGAAGGATCATTGCTGAAATTTCGTCCAGCTTAGAGGGAGTATGATTTTGTATGGCTTGAGGGTTTTGAATGAGTTTAGGAACCTTACTTAGTTGATTGATTAGCATTAAAACCATTAGATGTAGTTAATTGCATGAAATGTATGAGTTAGGGTTTGAATGCTAGGGTTTGTGAACCAAATTTTGGAGAAATGCTTAAATGATGACTTTTGGTCTATTTTGAGATGAAAAATGGTCGATAATGACCAAAAGAGATGTGTGGAAATTGTGAAATTGAAAACCAAATTCGTAGGTCCAATGGTCATGCTGCTGGCAGCATGACCAAACCAACTTTGAAGGACCAAAACGGAAATTTTACAAGTCCAATTGATATACCACCAATTGGGGATGAAAATAGACATAAAATAGCACAATTTTCATTAAGGAACCATGGCCAAAAACTGACTAAAACTGGGTGAACCAATTGACCAAAGTTGAGTAAGAGCAGTCTGCCACTGCACAAACTGACTAAATGAACAGTAACGGTTCATTTGGTCATAACTCGAGCTAGGAAGGTCAAATTGACCTGAAATTTTACCAGAAATTAGATAAGATATAGACCTAAAACTTTCATGAAGAACACCATCCCAAATTATGCCATTAACCTAGTCAAATTATTGAGCAAAGTGGAGTTACTGTACCTGCGATTCTGCAGAATTGCCATTGAGCAGTAAAGTTCCAATGGCTATAACTCTCTCTAGAAAACTCCGATTTAGGCGATTCTTAAACCGATGGAAACCTAATATATAGTAGAACATTTCATATGAAGAAAGTTAGACCAAATTATGAACTTAACTTGATCAAATTACTGAACAAAGTTGGATAAAAAATTTGCCAGAACCAAAATCTCAGCATGAACAGTGCACGTGAACAGTAATTGTATTTTGACTTGAATAGTATAGTGAATAGTAACCCGAAACACAAAATTTCAAGAACATCGAATTTAGCACGTTAGAGCTAGGTAAAAGTGAAGTTAAATTTATTATTGGATTTATGCTAAGTTATGGTACTGAAACACTGTGAAATTGTGTGTTTCAGTGGAAAAGAATACCGGGACAGAACCCGAGGAGTAGAGTCAAGGCCAACAGGTGACTCGTTTGAGGTTTGTGCACAACTAACACTTTTGTTACTTTTCAATTCCAAATTGATTTGAAATAAATTTATTGTCTGATTTATGATTTTGTTGTGTTGAGAATTTTAACTTATTGAATGAAATTGTATAATTTGAATATAAATTCTCTTATGCATTTAAGGATTTATTGCATTGTTTTGAGGATTGTAAATTTTAAGTTTGATGTGTTGCCAACCTTGAGCATGAATTTATGATGATTAAATATATTGATTTGTAAATACTTTATAAATAGAAATTGTTTTGAATATGATTTGAAACCACATCATGGACGGGTGTGGGTAAAGAAGTTAGTCCATAGGACAGATAATAGAACAAATAGTGGAACAGAACACAAGGTAGACATAGAAAATAATAGAAGATATCATAGAAGGAGACCAATTAGGAAGGAGCAGGATAGGAGGAGGATCAGGGTTGGTACTTGGAATGTTGGATCACTTACAGGAAAATTAATGGAGCTTGTGGATACCTTGGAAAGGAGAAGGGTGAATATTGCTTGCATTCAGGAGACTAAATGGGTAGGAGAGAAAAGTAAGGAAGTGGGTAATTCAGGGTACAAATTGTGGTTTACCGGAAAGGAGAGAAACAAGAACGGAGTGGGTATAATCATAGACAGGACATTGAAAGTGTGAAAAGAGTAGGAGATAGAATTATATTAGTAAAGCTAGTACTAGACGGAGAAACAATAAATATAGTTAGTGCTTATGCCCCACAAATAGGACTAGACAGTGAGAGTAAACAAAGGTTTTGGGAAGATATGGATGATTTAATGCAAAGCATATCGAATGAAGAGAATGTTTTCATTGGTGGAGATTTGAATGGACATGTAGGAAGTGATAGGCAAGGTTATGAGAATGTTCATGGAGGTTTTGGTTTTGGCGATCGAAATGAGGAGGAAAAAGCATCACGGATTTTGCTATGGCATACGACCTAATACTAGCAAATACCTACTTTATAAAGAGAGTCACATTTAGTGACTTTCAAAAGTGGGCAACATAGAAGCCAAATCGACTTCCTCTTAACCAGGAAGACAAATAGAGCTCTATGCAAGGATTGCAAGGTCATTCCAGGAGAGGCTTTAACAAGTCAACATAGGTTGGTGGTCTTGGATGTCAAGTTTAGTAACAATTCAAGTAAGGTCAGAAGAAATAGTGTAGCTCGAACAAAGTGGTGGGAGTTCAAAGGAGTAAAGCAAGTGAAGTTCAAAATGAGCTTCTTGAGTCAGAAGTATGGAAGCTAGATATGGAGGCCAATGATATGTGGATACGGATGGCATCAAAGATTAGAGAAGTAGCTAGAAAAGTACTTGGGAGTCTAAAGGACATGGACCACCCTCAAAGAGAGATGGTGGTGGAATGAGGAAGTACAAAAGGCACTGAAGAGAAAAAGGGAATGGTATAAGAAATTACCTAAATGTGATAATAATGAGGCATATGAACAGTACAAGATAGCAAAGAAAGAGGCAAAAAAGGCAGTTAGCCAAGCAAGAGCACAGGCCTTTGAAAAGTTATATGAGAAACTTGGAACTAAAGAAGGGGAGAAAGATATTTATAGATTAGCAAGGAGTAGAGAAAGGAAATGTCAAGATCTCAATCAAGTTAGGTGCATTAAGGATAAAGAAGGAAAAGTGTTGGTGAAAGATGAAGACATTAAAGAAAGATGGAGAAATTATTTTAATGATCTCTTTAATATTAGTCAAAATGGAAATAGCGTGAATATAGATTATAGAACAATAGAAAAGTATGTAAATTATACTAGTAGGATTAGATATTTAGAAGTAAAGGAAGCACTTAAGAGAATGAAAGTAGGTAAAGCACATGGACAGATGAAATTCCAATTGAAGTGTGGAAGTATTTGGGAGATATGGGAGTAGCATGGTTAACTAAATTATTTAATAAGATTCTAAACTCAAAGAAAATGCCTGATGAATGGAGGAAGAGTATTTTAGTACCTATTTTTAAAAATAAGGGAGACATCTGAGTTGCTCAAACTATAGGGAATTAAACTCATGAGCCATACTATGAAGTGGGAGAGAGTTGTGGAGCATCGACTACGTCATGATACTTCTATCTCTCTCAATCAATTTGGTTTCATGCACAGTCGTTCAACTATGGGCGATCTTTCTCATTAGAAGCTTGATGGAGAAATATAGAGATGGGAAGAAAGATCTACACATGGTTTTATTGATTTGGAGAAGGCTTATGATAGTGTTCCAAGAGAGGTCTTATGGAATGCGTTAGAACAAAAGAGGGTATCTATTAGGTACATACAAGTATTGAAAGATATGTATGAAGGAGCAACTACTATTGTGCGCAGTGGGAGGGGACACAAGAGATTTTCCGATCTCAATTGGATTACACCAAGGATCACCATAAGCCCTTACCTTTTTACATTAGTTTTAGATGAACTGTAGTGAAACATATACAAGAGAGTATTCCTTGGTGCATGATGTTTGCGGATGATATTGTTCGATAGATGAGACACGAGAAGGAGTCAATAGGAAGCTAGAACTTTGGAGAAGTACTCTAGAGTCAAAGGGTTTTAAGTTAAGTAGAGCGAAGGCAGAATACATGCATTGCAAGTTCGGTGAAGGCCAAAGCGGTGATAGGGAAGGAGTTAGTTTGAATGGAGTGGTCCCAAAGTAATCACTTTAAATATCTAGGCTCGATCCTTCAAGTAGATGGGAGATGTGAAGAGGATGTTAGTCATAGGATTAAAGCGGGATGGTTGAAGTGGAGGCGTGCCACGGAGTTTTATGTGATCGTAAGATTCCCAATAAATTAAAAGGAAAATTTTACCGTCTGACCATACGACCGGCTATGCTATATGGTAGTGAGTGTTGGGCATTGAAAGAGTCGTATGCATCTAAGATAAGAGTTGCAGAGATGAGAATGTTAAGGTGGATGAGTGGCCATACTAGACTAGATAAAGTCCGTAATGAAAGTATTAGAGAAAAGGTAGGAGTGGTGCCAATTGAAGATAAGTTGAGAGAAGGGAGATTGAGGTGGTTTGGTCATGTGAAGCATAGACATACGGAGGCTCCAGTTAGACAAGTAGAGCACATTAGGCTAGAGGATAGAAAGAAAAAAAGGGGTAGACCTAAATTGACTTGGAGGAGAGTAGTACAGCATGACTTAGAAGCATTACACATTTCTGAGGATTTAACCCAAAATCGTTCAGAGTGGAAAAAGCGAATCCATATAGCCGACCCCAAATTTTTGGGATAAAGGCTTAGTTGAGTTGAGTTGAGTTATGATTTGAAACCACAGTTGACATGACAAATTATGTTGTGAATTCTCATTAGCTTGTCTAGTGAGATAACTCCTCCACTTGATGGGGCGAGTTTCTTCCTCTCTGGCTTGCCAGTTGGGGAATGATGTGAATTAGTACTCGTATATACTAGCTAGTCTTTGTTTCTCCCTTTTAGCCTCAGTTATTGGGAGTATGTGAAATGTCGTGGTGTACAACACGGCATCTATTCGAATTTTGGGTCATGGGTTTGACTGTGTGTATTGTTGGCAACGCCCTTTAAATTATGCATAATTTGATAAATTGTGATTGAAATAAATAATTTGTTAATGATTCAAAAATTTTTGCATTGTCTCAGAATTTAAAAGAAATGTAAATAAATAGTTACTATTTGATCAAAATGTTATTTGAATGAATAATTTGCATGAATGAAAATGTTGATTTCTGAAGGTCATGGATTTTGAAGAATTTAGAAATTTTAAAATTCTATTTGTTATGAATTGTCAAGCATAAATTGTATTAAGTTTTTAATTATTAATTTGTCCATCACTGAGTTCACTACTCAGTGATAGCTTGTCATGCTGTCGCAGATATAAAGACTAGAGGAGCAGCAGATTGAGCTGCTGAGGACAGGGGAGCTACCTGCTAGAAGTTATCGGGTATAATTTATACCCTGACTGTAAATATTCATTTTGATATATATATTGCACGTAATTGTATGGACATGTAAAATCGGTCTTGAGCAGCTTGTACAAAGTTTGTATAAAGTTGTAATAAATTTTAGTTGGATTTTCTTAATGAAAATTTCTTGTAATGATGTATCTAAATTGTTTTGTTTCTAAGGAAATATGGATGATATTGATTGGCAGTATTTTGAGAATTATTGAACTTGTGAATTTGAGAAATTGGTTGAGATTGAGTATGAATTTGAAGCAGTGGTTAGAAAATTATTGGAAGTGCTTTTATTTCAGGTATTTGAAGAACTGGTTTCCCAAAATACAAACAGAACTCTGTCAAAATTTTCATAAAATTTGCGGAAAAAGAAAATGAGCCAAAAGTTTTAACTAGTTTTTAATTTCAATTAAATGTTTTAAGTACTTATTAGAAAATGCTCACCACTTATCAAAAGTAAGAAAATTGTTTTAAAATCCCTTGTAGGGTACTTAATGAGTTATCGGTAGGTGAAGTTCGGTAGTTCATTAGGTATTCTACGGGATCATGTTATATCTTACAGAGGAGTAGGGTGTGACATGTTTTAGTGGTATCAGAGCAAAATTTTTTGAAGTATGTTTTAACTTGAGAATTTGTGTCTTTCCTTGTTAAGTACAACTGCTCAATGTCCATATTTGTTACATACAGTGCATTACATCATAAATATGAACTAACGGGGAGAAATCTCCTTGTGTTGGGTGTACAGGAAAAAAAAATCATGTGAATAGATATGGACAAGAGTGATAAAATAGTAGAGCAATCTGATACAGCTAACGTACAAAGAGAAGCTCCAGTTTCACAGAGCGTTGGAGGTCCAACTGTACCAGTCCCTCCCATACAAATTACTGCACAAACGGCCCAGCGGATGGCCATGTTTTTTCAGCAAATGGCTGATAATTTGTCAGCCCAGGCCCATGTACAAACCCAACCCCCTCAAGAGCAGAATGAAAAAGAGAAAAGTGAGAAACCCATTGGTCAAAGTTCGAGTAGTAATTTGGGAAAGAGAAAAGATTTTGAGGGACCCCAAGCTCCTAAGTATGACAGAGGTGGACCTTCAGGGCGGAAGCAATCAAGAACCATTCGTCAAAGAACCAGAAGTTCCTACCCTACCCGTTTCTGTGATGTTTGTGGGAAATTACACGGAGGTATATGCCATAGGGTCATTGGAGCCTGATTCAATTGTGGTAGAATTGGACATTTCGCCCGAGATTGTACTAGCGCACGTCGAGTTATACCACATACTACACCAAAGGAATCAGTCCAAGGTTCTGCTTTTAAAGGCTCATTAATAGTCGATGAGCGGCGAAGTAGAGACAATACTTGGGTAATCCTCGTACAATGGACCAACCAGCAGAGGAATACACTAGAAAGAGGAATGCCATGCATTGAGGAAGAAGCGAGAGACTTCAAATGTAGTTGCCGGTATGTTCTTAACTTGTGAAAGGAATAATTATGTACTATTTGATTCCGGCTCTACTTGTTTATATGCTAATGCTAAAATTATATGTTCAACTGCTATTCCCTTGCATGGAGATAAATTTTAATGTGTTAGTAATTAGTCTTTTAGGATAAGAATTGTGATAATAAGCATGATTGGAATTAATTTTGGAAAAGTTTCTAGTGAGAGACATCTCCTAGACTATGATAAATTATAAAGTTAATTAGTAAGCCTAATTAGGTAAGGCAAGAGGACCTAAAAGTAAGTTGTAGAAATATATCTGCCCTAGATGGAAGTAAAGGTATTACTGTTGATAGATGTCAGTAAGTACCATAATCAAAATAAATTTAAGATATTAGTGGATTTGAAAGAAATAAGACATAGGGAAGTTTGCTCTATTGGGATGTATCGTAGTAACTATGCAATATTCTTGATGTTTGTGCTGTAAGCTGCAGATTACAGTATTGACTTGAGATTTATTGTGTAGAGCTACGTACTACCCAATTGTACATAAGGATAATAATAGTTATAAATGATTTTTGTTCTGGTACAAATATACCAGAATAGAGTTTTATTACTAGGACTAAGTTTGAAAATCCTAATTCGGGATTTAAAACTCTACAATTAGAATATCAAAATATCATGATTGCAAGGTAGTGAGAGTTAAAAACTCCGTTACCCTAGCACGAATTACAGTACATCAAAAATTGTTATGGGACTAGAGATTTTAGCATGGTAAAAAATTTAAAAATAACACCTATAGGGCTAAGTCATGCAGTCTCCGATATGGGGTTTATAGTTGTTCTGGTATTGCAATAGATCTTTTGCTCAAAGTTTAGTAAGGAATAATATTCTATTTGTGCAACGGTAAGAAACAAAATATAATTTTGTTTCCCTAGAAGAGACAAGATGCTATGGATGACCATTATAACTTATAAAACAGTTAAGAAATGATATTCTACTAATAACAGTAATGCGATAGGAACTAGTTGGCCAGGTATTCTTTAGGAAGAGCACAATTTTATTGTGTGGATTATAAGGATTAGATTAGAATTCAAGTGGAACTTTTGAATAGCATGGGAAACAGGAGAGTTCGGTAGACTTCCTTTTTAAGATTAAAGAATTGTTTATGGTTAAAAAGTAAAAAGGTAATAATCACAAACCAGCGGAAAATAAGCTATAGAATATTGATAGATAAAAGAGTTGTGGAAGTAAAAATTAGAATAGTTAGTGCAAAGGTAATAAAGAAAATTATGAATATTAGTTAAAGTATTGACTAGAATGGTCAGAGGACCAAATCAAGTAATATTGAAGTATAGTGGATTTATTAGGGACAATAAGAGGTACTAAATTACGACTCGACAGCCAAGTTAAGGAAGAAGATAAGATTGAGGAATAAAATAATTAAAGTTAAGTTGTGGAATGAAAGAAGGAAACAAATAGAACATTAAGAAATGAGAAAAACACTAGATGAGGAATTACCACTAAGGTAAACAACTTACTTAAAATGCGTAACGATATCTCGAACTATTTTATCAAGAAGGAAATAAGTTAAATAAAAGCAAACAAGATAGTGCAAAATGACACATAGGCCTTGGTCATAAATGGAGATAGTAAGATAATGGTTATGGACCTATGGCCAAGAAAGAGATAAGCAGTTCATATATGACCAACAAGGTCATTTAAGAAAAAAGACTATAAAGGAAAATAATTATTAAAACAATAACAAGAAGAGACTAAAATATTCTAAACTAAACTGAAGGTTGTATCAAATAATCAAGAGATTTGATAAGAAAAGAGTAAAACTAAGTTCTCACCCATAGGATCATACGAGGTCTTAGAAAGAGTGGATCCACTAGCACACAGATTTGTTTACCTCTAAAATTGAAATGAATTTGAATCTAACTTATGATAGAAGCTCATAAGAAATTTGGCACACGAGGTGAACAATCGATGAGTAAATAGTATTGGTTAAAGTGCCAAGGAACCATCATTCAGGCTAGGAAGCTACTTGGAAGCATGAATAGGATATGAGGAGACAGCACCCACAACTGTTCAGAGACTGATACCAGATAAAATTTCGAGGACAAAATTATTTTAAGGGAGGGAGAATTGTAACACCCCCATTTGCATAGCCTGGTATATTTCACTGTTCCGGTGACCGGTGTCGGTCCGGACAATTAAGGGGATTAGAACCATACTTAAGACAACTAAATAAGCCATAAACACAAATAATTAGTAATTGCCAATTAGTTAGGTATAAATAAGAAAAACAGAACATAAGAAGTTAAACGAGTCGAGAGTCACAACGATGGGTGACCGTCTTGGGAATGACTGCGAAGTCGTTTTAAACTCAAATTTCGAACCGTAAAAAGTGACGCTGCGGTCCTTAGGACCCTCATGAACACAGTGGAAAAGAGAAAATCACAAAAAAGAACTATTAAGCCAGTCAAATAATTAGGTCAAGATCCGGAAGAAATATTGGATTATTTACAAACCGGGATGAACTGGCGAGGGGCAATTTGGTCAATTGACCCCGAGAGCTGACTCCTGACCTAACTGTCAAATAAAAACGGAGAAAAGAAAATTTTGGAATCGAGAATTAAATTAAAGAACTAATAGAAAAAAAAAATAATTAGAAAAAAAAAGAAAGAAGTTAGAAAAGTCAAAGGTGATGACATCATGAATGATGTCATAAAAGATTAATTAACTTATTTTATTTATTTGGGATTTTTGGTCTTCAAAAGGGATAAGATTAAAGAAAAAAAAAAAAGAAAAACAAAAATTTTTTTAGCTTCCTTCTTCCTTGTTGTGCCACCCCACCTTCTCCCTCTCTTCTCCAAGAAAGTTTCTTCCATTAAGCTTACACTTAAGCTTAATTTGCTCCACTTAATCTTTATAAATCCCCTAAAAACCTTGTTAGAACTTGCAATCTCAACCTAAGCACAAGGATTACAAGAAGAAAGAGGAGTTAAAGATAGGGTTTGGAGGATTTAAGAAAGGTTAGTGTACTAACTTTCAATTTTCTACTTCAAATGCATGTTTAGGTATTTAAGTGAGCTTAGAACGTGATTAAATGAAACAAATATGGGGAAGGACCATTGATGAAATTTCATCCAGCTTAGAGGGAGTATGATTTTGTATGGCTTGAGGGTTTTGAAAGAGTTTAGGAACCTTACTTAGTTGATTGATTAGCATTAAAACCATTAGATGTAGTTAATTGCATGAAATGTATGAGTTAGGGTTTGAATGCTAGGGTTTGTGAACCAAATTTTGGGGAAATGCTTAAATGATGACTTTGGTCTATTGTGAGATGAAAAATGGTCGATAATGACCAAAAGAGATGTGTGGAAATTGTGAAAATGAAAACCAAATTCGTAGGTCCAAAGGTCATGCTGCTGGCAGCATGACCAAACCAACTTTGAAGGACCAAAACGGAAATTTTACAAGTCCAATTGATATACCACCAATTGGGGATGAAAATAGACATAAAATAGCACAATTTTCATTAAGGAACCATGGCCAAAAACTGACTAAAACTGGGTGAACCAATTGACCAAAGTTGAGTAAGAGCAGTCTGCCACTGCACAAACTGACCAAATGAACAGTAACTGTTCATTTGGTCATAACTCGAGCTAGGAAGGTCAAATTGACCTAATATTTTACCAGCAATTAGATAAGATATAGACCTAAAACTTTTATGAAGAACACCATCCCAAATTATGCCATTAACCTAGTCAAATTATTGAGCAAAGTGGAGTTACTGTACCTTAGATTCTGCAGAATTGCCATTGAGCAGTAAAGTTCCAATAGCTATAACTCTCTCTAGAAAACTCCCATTTAGGAGATTCTTAAACCGATGGAAACCTAAGACATAGTAGAACATTTCATATGAAGAAAGTTAGACCAAATTATGAACTTAACTTGATCAAATTACTGAACAAATTTGGATAAAAAATCTGCCTGAACCAAAATCTCAGCATGAACAGTGCATGTAAACAATAATTGTATTTTGGCCATAACTTGAGCTACAAAACTCCGATTGGGGTGATCCAAAAATGAGAATACACTTAGGACAATAAGGAACATTTTCTATGATGGAAGTTTTGCCAAATTCCAACAGTAGATTGACCAATGGAACAGTGTAACTTCGGAGCACCAAAACCGAAAATTGGCAATTTTGCCAAAATGGCTTAAGCTTTGAGAAAATGACCAAAACCAACAAGTTTAATGGCCAAAATGTGGTATGTGAGTGAAGTTGGAGTTCCCATACCTATTAAGCCTTAAAAAGTCAACAATTTGATGTGAATAGTGTAGTGAATATTAACCCGAAACACAAAATTTCAAGAACATCGAATTTAGCACGTTAGAGCTAGATAAAAGTGAAGTTAAATTTATTATTGGATTTATGCCAAGTTATGGTACTGAAACACTATGAAATTGTATATTTCAGTGGAAAAGAATACCGGGACAGAACCCGAGGAGTCGAGTCAAGGCCAACAGGCGACTCGTTTGAGGTTTGTGCACAACTAACACTTTTGTTACTTTTCAATTCCAAATTGATTTGAAATAAATTTATTGTATGATTTATGATTTTGTTGTGTTGAGAATTTTAACTTATTGAATGAAATTGTATAATTTGAATATAAATTTTCTTATGCATTTAAGGATTTATTGCATTGTTTTGAGGATTGTAAATTTTAAGTTTGATGTGTTGCCAACCTTGAGCATGAATTTATGATGATTAAATATGTTAATTTGTAAATACTTTATAAATAGAAATTGTTTTGAATATGATTTGAAACCACAGTTGACATGACAAAATATGTTGTGAATTCTCATTAGCTTGTCTAGTGAGATAACTCCTCCACTTGATAGGGCAAGTTTCTTCCTCTCTGGCTTGCCAGTTGGGGAATGATGTGAATGAGTACTCATATATACTAGCTAGTCTTTGTTTCTCCCTTTTAGCCTCGGTTATTGGGAGTATGTGAAATGTCGTGGTGTACAACACGACATCTATTCGAATTTTGGGTCACGGGTTCGACTGTGTGTATTGTTGGCAACGCCTTTTAAATTATGCATAATTTGATAAATTGTGATTGACATAAATAATTTGTTAATGATTCAAAAATTTTTGCATTGTCTCGGAATTTAAAAGAAATGTAAATAAATAGTTACTATTTGATCAAAATGTTATTCGAATGAATAATTTGCATGAATGAAAATGTTGATTTCTGAAGGTCATGGATTTTGAAGAATTTAGAAATTTTAAAATTCTATTTGTTATGAATTGTCAAGCATAAATTGTATTAAGTTTTAAATTATTAGTTTGTGCACCACAGAGTTCACTACTCAGCGACAGCTTGTCATGCTGTCGCAGATATAGAGACTAGAGGAGCAGTAGATTGAGCTGCTGAGGACAAGGGAGCTACCTGCTAGAAGTTATCGGGTATAATTTATACCTTGACTGTAAATATTCATTTTGATGTATATATTGCACGTAATTGTATGGACATGTAAAATCGGTCTTGAGCAGCTTGTACAAAGTTTGTATAAAGTTGTAATAAATTTTAGTTGGATTTTCTTAATGAAAATTTCTTGTAATGATGTATCTAAATTGTTTTGTTTCTAAGGAAATATGGATGATATTGATTGGTAGTATTTTGAGAATTATTGAACTTGTGAATTTGAGAAATTGGTTGAGATTGAGTATGAATTTGAAGCAGTGGTTAGAAAATTATTGGAAGTGCTTTTATTTCAGGTATTTGAAGAACTGGTTTCCCAAAATACAGACAGAACTCTGTCAAATTTTCATAAAATTTGCGGAAAAAGAAAATGAGCCAAAAGTTTTAACTAGTTTTTAATTTCAATTAAATGTTTTAAGTACTTATTAGAAAATGCTCACCACTTATCAAAAGTAAGAAAATTGTTTTAAAATCCCTTGTAGGGTACTTAATGAGTTATCGGTAGGTGAAGTTCGGTAGTTCATTAGGTATTCTACGGGATCATGTTATACCTTACAGAGGGGTAAGGTGTGACAGAGTCAGATTAATGCAAATGCTAAAAATTTCTCCATTTAACACAATTATTTTAACAACTCTCTAAACATATGCCTAATAGATAATTATACTTTAATCAACTGAATTAGGCATAAAGATACCTTATGTCACACCCTACGCCTCCGTAAGATGTAACATGATCCCGTAGTACACCTAGTGAATTATTATATTTCGCCTACTGATAACCCATTAAATACACTGCAAGGGATTTTAAACAATTTCTTACTTATTTTTAAAGTGGTGAGCACTTTTGACAGGTGTAAAAACTTTTTAATCAAAGTTAAATCACACATTAGGTCTGAAATAGCCACAACTTTTATAAAAATTTCAGCGGAGTGCCGTCTGTATTTTGAGAAAACAGTTCTTCAAAAGCCTGTAGAAAACAGTTCTTCAAAAGCCTGTAGAAAACACTTCCAATATATTTGTTTCAGTCTCAAACTCTAATATAGCTCAACACAAATCAATTTTCTCAAACATAAGTCAAACTCAATTTAACATCACTTTTAATAGTTTCAAAAATAGAATGCAAAATGACTACGTATTTCAAAGCTGACATGAGAAAATTATAGTACAACATTTTTACATGCCAAAATAATTTATAACTTTAGTTTACAACTACTCAAGGCCAAGTACAATATATAAATACAGTGCATATACATTACAATAAAAATTACAAAATGATAGTATACTAAATATACCCGGCAAAATCCCAAAGTGTAGCACAAGCAGCCCACTCTGCTGCTCTGTCCGTCTGTCTACCTGCGACAGTAATAAAAAAGTTATCGCTGAGTAAAATTTACTCAGTCGTGCACAATAACAATTTAAAATGTGGTATATAAAACTTTTATTGACAATTTATAATTCAAATAATTCACAATTTTCAAAGCTCATATAACACAAATTTGATCAAACAATTGAATAACACAGTGTTACCAATCAATAACATAACTTAGGTCATGACACAAACTTTTCCGAACATGCCGTATTGTACACCACGACAAGGCAAACTCACCCCACTAATCGAAATCAATGAGGGAGGTGTCTAGCTAGATAATGAGTACTCATCCAAACTCACCTCAGACTGGCAAGCCAGAGAGGGAGGAAGATAATCAAATATCAAACTCAACCCCACAAGTGGAGGAGGAACAGAGTAAGGGACTGCCATACCAAGTGTGAATCAAAAATAATTTCAAATCATATTATTCAAATATTTCATGCAAAACATAATCAATTCCCAAAGTCAATTTTCCATTCACAAAGTGGCAACACAGTAGTTATTGAAACCCATAATTAACACAATGCATACTAATCAAGTTTTCAATGGGAAAATGATAATTTAAAGTTATTGTGCACAAACACAATTTAAAACTATAATGTTCAATTGTAATTCAAGTAACAATCAAACAAACCTCATTTTCAAATCTCCATTTCTAAAATAGGCAATAAATTTTTCTGAAATAAATTTTCCCAAGTCATAAACTCACAAGTCATTTCTCCAAATAAATTTTCTAGTAAAAGCAGTGAATATAAAAAGTATTATGCATAGACCTGATCTAAGTCACCTCTAGGCTTTAAATCAATGTTCCTTATGCTTCTCAATATTCTTTTCAATTGAAACACACAAATTAAAGTGTTTCAGTACTCAGTTAACTTGTTTCTAATAATAAGATCCAATATCTAAATTTTCATGATACTATTCCCTTCAATTTATTTTATTAGTCAACCTACAATGTTGACCATTAATACACACTAGGTGAATTAATTTTAATGTTCCCAATTTATCACATTTTATAGTCTCTAAGTGTTGGTATATGTTACCAATTTCATTTTAAAGCTTATTGCATTTTATTGCCATTTTCTAGATTTCATGGCCAATGTTTACTATCTATTGGACCAGGCTACAATGTAAATTTAAAAGATTTCTCTTCATTAAATTGTTTCTCATTGTGTCTTCTTTAATTTCCTTTTTGAATCACTCTATTTGGAGTTGTATAGCTTAAGTTATGGTCAATTAACCATAACTAGGTCAAATCTAAATTTTAGTTTCCTTTTTAGACATTTTCAGTTCTGATTTTACTAATTTATTTGGACTGTTTGTAATCACATTAAGGTCTAGCATTCTCCATAAATATTGTTGCCCTATGTCTTAGGGACAACCAAAAATTATGCTTACCATTTTTCAAGTCTTATAGAATTCTTTATAGACAAAATGTTAACTTGGACTCAAAGGTCTTATATTGGCATGGTCCTCAATTAGGTCAATGGCTTTGACCTTAAATTCTGACCTTATACATTTATAATTTGAGGAAGTTGTCTAAAACAATGTTTTAGGTCTCTTTCTTAGCTTTCTAGATTGGTATGGCTTATTTAAATTGGACACTTCAAGTGGGAGATATGCTTATTTCAATTTTTTGGATTTTATGGTCAAATGTGCTAATTCTAGATTTAGTGTGCCAACTTAATCAAGTTAATTGACCTAGTTCCCTTGATTTTGGGTTTTGGTCAAATTGCCAATATTGTAGATCTATGTCTTATTGAAATTTTGGAACTGATTTCATGTCATTTGGAGTTCTATGGACCAAGTTATGGTCATTTTACTAATGCTGGTCAAGTTGCACTTATATTGCAAAGTTTAAGTCATTTTTAGGTCAAAATCAATTCGGCCAGTTTTTGTAACTTAACTTGTGCAAGCATTTTGACTTGGTTCTGGTCATTTCTGGGCTTTGGTGTCTTCATAAGAGTTATAGATCTATGTCTAAGCTTTCCATGGTATAAATTTCAGGTAATTTGGACCTGTTTTGAATGAGTTATGGCCAAAATACTGACTGTTGTTCAAATGGTCAATTTTCAGGTTTGCAATGTTACCAATCCGGATTTGGTCATCCTTTTAGGTCACTTCTAGGCAGAATTTGGGCAATACTTCTACATGAAAGTTGGCCTATTTTATGTCTAGTTTCACCTTCAATTGGCCTCATACCAATTGGAATCACAACTTTATACTTATAACCTAATTTATACAATGCCAACAATCACAACCTGAATAAGAGAATTTACACTCCCAATTTGGCAATCCTCCTCCTCCCAATACTTCAATATTCATTCTTGGTACTTCTATATTTATTCAACGCAATTCCAGCAAAGTAAATTGGGTAGAATACTCAAGATTTCAAGGTACACAATGCTCCATTAATATTCAACATGTAAGCCAACGCAAATTCAATATACATACTCACTAAATTGTCACATACACTTCCATAACAAATACACACATACTGCTCCCAATTCAACTCTATCATATTTCATGAATAATTTTCATCAATTCACATACAAATTCAAGGGTTTACAAGCTGCCAACCATGGAAGTTCACTAAGGTATTCAATTCCCTTTTTAAACTCCTAATTTCAAGCACTAACATATATATACATGCGTATTAACTTGCTACACTTCAATTTGAGTTAATCAACCTTAATTCCCATCAATTCACATCAATTTAACATAAGAAACACTCAAGTAATATAGGCTCCCATAGCTACCTAAAATTGGGCAGTCCAATAACTCAACAATTCCATCAATTTTCATCACCAATCAACTCATCTCAAGCTAAACATAAACTTTACTTAAGAAAGGAAGTGAATTGGACATTTACCTCTTTTTGGAGTTTGCTAAAACTTCACCAAAACTCTTCTTTCTTGCTTCCAATATGCTGCCCAAGGTGTGTAGATAAAGTTTAGCGAAGAAATCTACAAAGAAATTGGCTTCAATTGTAACACCCCTAAGTTCGTTAGTGCGTTCTACTGTTCCGGTGACCAGTGTTGTCCGGACAGCTAGGATGCCTAAAACTACACTTCAATATGAGTGAGGGGACATAAAATAATGAAATACAAGAAAAGAAAATACAAGAGAAACAAAGGAAAAATAATAGCAAAGAAATGTAACCAAGTTAAGCGAGCCGAGAACCCTAGCGATGGGTGACAGCACCGGGAAGTCACGGCGTGGACCGTTGACTAGCCCTGGACTGCGGGGAACCCTGGGAAATATTTTTAGGACTTAAAGATACATCAATTGAAGTATAAATATCATTAGAAATATCAAAGAAAAATTAAATAATTAGTACAAAGAAAAGTGAGAAATCGAAAAACAGACAAAACCCGGTGTTACCGAAAAATCGGGAATGCAACCCGAACAGGGGCATTATGGTCAATCGACATCCCGAATTGTCTTTTGACCTAAATTTCCATTAAAAATAAATAATATTACACTTAGAAAATAAAATGAAAAATTAATTTGGTGGTACCTAAAGTGAATAGCAAGAATTAAGGGTTTAATGTGGGATAAAGGGAAATTAAACTTATAATATGATTAATTAGTGTGAGTGGGCCACTAATGAATAAAATAAAAACATAATGGGGCAGCTGTAATTCCATTATACAAGCTGAAATGTTCATCTTCTCCATTTCCCTTAACCTTGCCGAATTGAAGGAAATGAAACATCCATTGCCGTTTTCTCTCAAGCTCACCTAACCTCCTCATTTCACTTCCAATCATTTAGGGCTCTTCATTAAAGATTGTCTACACATCATAAGGAAGAGCTTGACACCAAAATCAAGAAGTTTAATCAAGGTTTAGCAAGTTCCAACCATAGGTAAGTTTACATTTTTGAATATTGCTTTGTTAAACTTTGTGTACACGTTATGGGTGTTAGATTTGTGAAGAAAATTTTCAAGTTTGAGGAGTTATTGATATGTCCATTTTGGACAGCCATGGAGTTATGTATTTAATGATTTATTATTACATATATTTGATGTAAATTCGTGTTGAGTAGAGGGATTTAATATCCTAGTAAGTTATTTCCATGAAAATGTGGTGATTGTGCACTTAAATTGGAGATTGACGAATTGTGGGACACTTTAGCATTGTAGAACATTTCGGCAGCCTTGGGACACTTTGATAAATGTATGAGTTCATGAAGGTATTGGCAGAATATTGACATTGAGGATTGATGGATATGTATATAGGTTGGTTGTGTAAAGTGTATGTAAGAATGAGTAATGTTTAGGTGTATATGTGATTGTACTTAGACTTTGTAAATTTGAGTTTATTTGGTGTATTGAGGATGTGTGTAATCTGCCCAAAGTGACTTTAAAGTGAAGTGGTATATGGTTTTGGTAATGTACCAAAACAGAATTGGTAAGGGAAGTGGACATATAGTAAGGTAAATGTGTCATTGATGTATGTTTAAGCAAGGTAATTAAGGGCAGTAGGCATTTAGCCTATAACGTTAAATGTGTAACCTCAATTGGTATGAGACCAATTGGAGGTGAAACTAGGCACAAAATGTGCCAACTTTCATTAAGAAAGCATACCAAAATTCTGCTTGCAAGGTGACATGAAAAATGACCAATTCGGATTAAGTGCAAGTGAAACTTGAAAACTGACCAATTGGGCAGCAGTTAGTGTTTAGGCCATAACTCACTCAAAACAGGTCCAATTGACCTGAAATTTTAACCATGAATAGTTAAGACCCATACCTACATGTCTTATGAAGACACCAAAGCTAAAAAAATGACCATAAGCAAGTCAAACAGCTTGCACAAGTTCGGGTCCAAAAACTGGCCGAACCAAAGTTGACCAAATTGACCTAAAATGACCTAATTTGATGCCATTTGACCAGCAATAGTAAAATGACCATAACTTGGTATACGTAACTCGGAATGACCTGAAATTTTGCCCCGCGTTCAATAAGACATAGATCTACAAGTTTTTAGTTTTTATCGAAACCCGAAAACCGAGGGAACTAGGTCTTCCGGCTAGGTCAAACTAGTATACCGGAATCCAGCAAGTTGTAATAAAATGCACTAAACAAGGAAATGAAATTGGTAACGTGTACCAACCCTAAAACACTATCGAATGTGACATATTAATGACACTAAGACCTAATTCACCTAGAACGCATCGAGGGTCGGTATATTAGGTAATTAAGCAAATAGTAACTTTCAGTGAATTACTTATCAAGCATTATCGATAGAGACAATTTAATTTAGTACTGAAACAATTCAAATTGTGTTTCTCAGTTAGTAAAGACTCAGGAAAAGGGAAGGAAACACTGAGTCCAGACCAGGAGACAGTTATCAGAGGTTTGTGCACAACTAGTTTTCAACTGATTTTACTCTGAATAAGATTTCATATGATTAATTGTATGTTATTGATTTAAATTGTGTTTGTGCACAACAGTATTTCTTTTGAATTTTTCAATTGAAATGAATTATGACTATTTGTACATTATTATTTTAAATTGTGCAAATGTGTTTGAATGGATATTTATTGCTTGAAAAGCATTGTAAATGATTTGATGGATACTATTGATTGAAAAGCACTGTAAATGGTTTTTGTGGAAATTAAAGATAATTATGAATTGTGTTGCCATTTTGTGAATGAAATTATAACTTTGGAAATTTATTGGATTCTCACGAATCATTTGAATAAAATGTTTGGAATTGATTTTGTGTTCATACTTAGCATGATAGTATCATATCATTCCTTCTCCATTTATGGGGTTGTGATCGTTTATTTTCCTTCTCCATTTATGGAGTCGTGATCGTTTATTTTTCTCCCTCTCTGGTTTACCAGTTGAGGTGATCGGATGAGTACTCATTATATAGCTAGCTCCCTTCCTCATTGATTTCGATTAGTGGGGTTATGATTGCTTTGTCGTGGTGTACAACGCGGCATTGATCGGAAATTTGTGTCATGGCTTAAGTTGTGAATGAATTGGCAACACTGTATTCTTAAATTATTCGACTAAATTGTGTTGTTATACGATTTGATAATTTGTGAAATGAAGTTTAAATTCTTATTGACATTTACTGTCTTTTGAATTTAACTATGTTTTGATTACTGAGATTTATTGTGATATTGTGTTAAATTCCTTATGACGGTATTGTCTTGAATTTAACTATGGTTTTTAAATATCCACTATTTATTTGAATTATGAATTGTGATTTAAATTGTGTTTGGTTAATGTTGTGCACCACTGAGACATTGTCTCAGCGATAGCTTTTTATTGCTGTCGCAGGTAGACAGACAGACAGGGCAGCAGACTAAGCTGCTATTACCTCCAGCGAGAGATTTTCGGGTATAACGAGTATACCACATTTTGTATTTTGTGCGGTAATGTATGATCACTGTATGTACATATTGTTTTGGCTTTGAGCAGTTGTAAATTCAAATTGTACCTTGAAGTTGTAAAATAATTATGAGTTATTTTGGCTTGTAAAAAATTGTATTATATTTCTTTTATCTCAGTCTTTGAAAAATTACTGTGGATTTGAGTTGAGATTTGGAAATCTATTGCAGTGCTTTTTACAGGTTTTCTGAAGAACTGTTTTATCCAAAATACAGATGGCACTCTGCCAAAATTTTTACAGAAATTCCAAATAAGTCAAATGTGTCAGTTCTATCACTTCAGTTAAAAAAAAGTTTTTAACACTTGTAAATAGTGCTCACCACTATAAAAGAAGTAAGAAAAGTTTTTAAAATCCCTTGTAGTTTATTTAATGGGTTATCAGTAGACGGAGTTGGTAATTCATTAGGTATACTACGGGATCATGTTATGCCTTACAGAGGGGTAGGGTGTGACATGTTTTAGTGGTATTAGAGCAAAGTTTTTAAATTCTGTTTTCATCTGTTATTTGAATATTCTTTCTTCATAGTACAACTGCTCAATATCATTGTCTGATACATACAGTACATTACATTATAAATATGCACTAACGGGAGGAAATCTCCTTGTGTTAATTGTTCAGGAGGTCTAAGATCCTCGAATTGACCATGGAAGAGGGTGATTGTTCAGTCCATCAATCTATTGAGGCTGAGGTGCAAGGGGATGCCCCAGCCCTACATAATGTCAGTGGTTCAGCTGCACCACCGCAGCATCGCAGATTTCTCGATTCGCTCGCCAGAGATGGCTGCAATGTTCCAACAAATGGCTGGTAATGTGCCTACTCAAGTCCCAATACAGACACCAGTGGTACAACCACAGTCTCCTACTAGGCAGTATGACAAATTAATGAAGTATGGGGCTACAGAGTTCAAGGGAACAGTAGATCCTCTAGAGGTTGAACAGTGGTTAGAGAGGATGGATAGGGTATTCAAGAAATTGCATTGTACGGAGGAGCTCAGATTTGAATACTCAGTATCTTTGCTACAGGGGGATGCTTATGACTGGTGGAAAACCATTCCCCACAGTCTAGTAGAACCTGCAGTGCTAACATGGAATGACTTTCTCAGGGAATTCAGACAGAAATATGTCCCTGATGCTTATGTAGACCAGAAGTTACAAGAATTCCTAAGTCTGAAACAGGGGAACAGATCAGTGGCTGAATATGAAAGAGAATTTTCCCGCCTGAGCCATTATGCAGTAAGTTTACTTGCTACCAGCAGGGAGAGATGCAAGAGGTTTGAAACTGGCTTGAAGCCCAGTATCAGATTACAAGTGGTCGGATTTAAACACACTAACTTCTCTGAACTTATTTCTCAAGCTCTAGAGTTAGAAAGAATTGAGTCTGAAGCTGCTCCTGAGAAAAAGAAATCAGAGAAGACAGAGAAAGAGGGAAAATCTGTAGAACAGAGTTCTAGTGGCCCCACTAGAAAGAGGAAGAAGTATGAGGGACACAGCAGAGGTGGCAAGAAGTCTGGTAGGGGAAGACATTCAGGACAGAAACCTCCTCTATCTGGTCAGCAGAGTACCGGAGGTTCCTACCATTCCCGCCAATGTGAAAATTGTGGAAGATATCATGGTGGGATATGCTATAAGGCTATTGGAGCCTGTTATAACTGTGGAGGAACAGGACATTTTGCCAAGGACTGCACCAGTAGTCGCAGAGTTGGACCACCTCCTACTACTGCAGAAGGGTCAGTTCAGAGCCCTGTCACCAGAAGCTCACAACCACCTAGCAGAGGTAGAGGCAGGGGTAGAGGTAGCCCAGCAGGCAGCCAAGGCACGGTAAAACATTCAGAGCAAGACAGTGCTCCGGTCAGAGTCTATGCAATGAGACAGAGGGAAGAGGCCGAGACATCTGATGTTGTGGCTGGTACCTTCTCAACTTTTAACCAAGATGTGTTTGTGTTATTTGATCCGGGTTCTACCCATTCTTATGAGAGTGCTAGCATCATTGATTGCATTGCTATTCCATGTAACAAGTCCGCTAGGACAGGAGTTCAGGGAAATAAATTTTGATGCATTAGTGATTAGTCCTTTAGGATAAGGATTGTGATAATAAGTGAAATTAGTTTTGGAAGAGTTTATCGGCGAAAAGTATTTCCTGACACACCATAATTATAAAGCTAATTGGCGAGCCTACTTAATGTAAGGCAAGAGGACGTAAAAGTAAGTTACAGTAATAGAATTACTCTAGATGAAGGCAGAGATGTTACTGTTAGTAATTGTTAATGGATATTGTAATCAGAATAAGTTCGGATATCAGTGAATTCGAAAAGGATAAAGGATAAGATAGTTTGATCTATTGGGATGTATTGTAGTAACTATGCAATGTTCTTGATTGTTTATCTCAGAATCATGGATTACAGTACTATCTTGAGTTTATTGTGTAGAGCTACGCATCACCCGATAGTACACCTAGATGAGGATAGTTGCCAACGGCATCTGTTTTTGTATAGTTATGCCAGGACATAATTTAATTGTTAGAAATAAGTTTGAAAATCCTACTTAGGGATCTAAAACTCAAAAGTTAGAATATCGAAAGGTTATAGGTCGGTGCAAAAGAAAGTAAGTTATAAAATATTGACAGATAAAAAGAGTTATGGAAGTAGAGATTTGAATAGTTGATTCATATATAACAAAGAAATATTACGAATGTGAGAAAGACTATGGACAAGAATGGTCAGAGGACCAATGACTGATGAATGATTCTAACATGACCTCAAGGGTCATTCAAGAAGCAACGTGAACTGAAATATTAGACAACATAATAGTAAGAGGAGATTGGTGTTATCCAAACAAATTAAACATTGTATTAGATTATTAAAATTCTTATACAAATTTGAGAAAAAAAAAAGATTATACGATCATATAGAAAGGAGAAAATAAACGTATGACTATTGTAAGATGGCTATTGGGTAAAATTTCGTGGGCGAAATTTATTTAAGGGGGGGAGAATTGTAACACCCCTAAGTTCAGTAGTGCGTTCTACTGTTCCGGTGACCAGTGTTGTCCGGACAGCTAGGATGCCTAAAACTACACTTCAATATGAGTGAGGAGACATAAAATAATGAAATACAAGAAAAGAAAATACAAGAAAAACAAAGGAAAAATAATAGCAAAGAAAATACAATTATTGTTTTAAATTGTGGAAATGTGTTTGAATGGATATTTATTGCTTGAAAAGCATTGTAAATGATTTGATGGATACTATTGATTGAAAAGCACTGTAAATGGTTTTTGTGGAAATTAAAGATAATTATGAATTGTGTTGCCATTTTGTGAATGAAATTATAACTTTGGAAATTTATTGGATTCTCACGAATCATTTGAATAAAATGTTTGGAATTGATTTTGTGTTCATACTTAGCATGACAGTATCATATCATTCCTTCTCCATTTATGGGGTTGTGATCGTTTATTTTCCTTCTCCATTTATGGAGTCTTGATCGTTTATTTTTCTCCCTCTCTGGTTTACCAGTTGAGGTGATCGGATGAGTACTCATTATATAGCTGGCTCCCTTCCTCATTGATTTCGATTAGTGGGGTTATGATTGCTTTGTCGTGGTGTACAACGCGGCATTGATCGGAAATTTGTGTCATGGCTTAAGTTGTGAATGAATTGGCAACACTGTATTCTTAAATTATTCGACTAATTTGTGTTGTTATGCGATTTGATAATTTGTGAAATGAAGTTTAAATTCTTATTGACATTTACTGTCTTTTGAATTTAACTATGTTTTGATTACTGAGATTTATTGTGATATTGTGTTAAATTCCTTATGACGGTATTGTCTTGAATTTAACTATGGTTTTTAAATATCCACTATTTATTTGAATTATGAATTGTGATTTAAATTGTGTTTGGTTAATGTTGTGCACCACTGAGACATTGTCTCAGCGATAGCTTTATTATCATGCCGCAGTAGACAGACAGCATGTGGCAGCAGACTAAGCTGCTATTACCTCCAGCGAGAGATTTTCGGGTATAACGAGTATACCACATTTTGTATTTTGTGCGGTAATGTATGATCACTGTATGTACATATTGTTTTGGCTTTGAGCACTTGTAAATTCAAATTGTACCTTGAAGTTGTAAAATAATTATGAGTTATTTTGGCTTGTAAAAAATTGTATTATATTTCTTTTATCTCAGTCTTTGAAAAATTACTGTGGATTTGAGTTGAGATTTGGAAATCTATTGCAGTGCTTTTTACAGGTTTTTTGAAGAACTGTTTTATCCAAAATACAGATGGCACTCTGCCAAAATTTTTACAGAAATTCCAAATAAGTCAAATGTGTCAGTTCTATCACTTCAGTTAAAAAAAAGTTTTTAACACCTGTAAATAGTGCTCACCACTATAAAAGAAGTAAGAAAAGTTTTAAAATCCCTTGTAGTGTATTTAATGGGTTATCAGTAGACGGAGTTGGTAATTCATTAGGTATACTACGGGATCATGTTATGCCTTACAGAGGGGTAGGGTGTGACATGAATCAAGGTAGATGAAGGCTTTGCATGAAATGGCCAATGGAGAGTTTAAGGAAACCATTTTCGACAAAGAAGAATTCATAGAGAAGAAGATGATGACTTAGTGGAAGATTTGTCCCATTTGATTTATATAGTGCCACTAAACTCCACTAATTGAATTTACATTAAAATATTTCAAGGTTTTCCCTAATTTGTAATATTGCCCTCTTAATTCTTTAATTTACATTATGTGTAATATTTCTTATTTTCATGGCATTTTCAAAAATTTAACACTACTAATTTTTCATGGACATTTAGGTCAAAAGTCAACTCTAGGTGTCAAATGACCAAAATGCCCCTCTTCTGGTTGTATTTTTGAATTTTCGGTGACACCGATTTAATCCTTGTCCCGCCAATTTTCTTAAATTTTCGTTTTTATTTGTACTGTCTTACTAATTTTTCTTTGATATTTCCAATATCAATTACACTTCAATAGATATTTATTTAAGTCTTAAAAATATTTCCTAGGGTTCCCCGCAGTCCAGGTGTCACACCTTACCCCTCTGTAAGGCATAACATGATCCCGTAGTATACTTAATGAATTACCAACTTCGTCTACTGATAACCCATTAAATACACTACAAGGGATTTGAAAAGTTTTCTTTTGACAGTGGTGAGCACAATTTAGAGGTGTTAAAAAAAATTTTTTTGAACTGAAGTGGAATAGCTAACACATTTGAATTAGTAGTAATTTCTATAAAAATTTTGGCGGAGTGCCATCTGTATTTTGAATAAAACAGTTCTTCAAAAACCTGTAAAAAGCACTTCAAATATATTTCTCAATCTCAAACTCTAACCTTTAATCAACACAATATGTTTCTCAACTCAAATCCACAATAATTTTTCAGTATTTTCAAAGGCTGAGATAAAAGAAATATATCACAATATTTACAAGCCAAAATAATTTACAATTTATTTTACAACTTCAATGTACAATTTTAATTTACAACTGCTCAAAACCAAGAACACTATATACATACAGTGAACATACATTACAATACAAAATGCAAAATATGGTATACTCAATATACCCGATGATCTCTCAGTGGAGTACTAGCAGCCTAGTCTGTCCGCTAATCTGTCTACTGCGACAAAGAATGAAAGCTATTCTTTGAGCCAATGTCTCAGTAGTGCACAACATTAACCAAATACAACTTTAAATCACAAATCATAAGTCATATAAATAGTGGATACTTAAAACCATAGTTAAATTCAAAGACAGTGAATGTCAATAAGAATTTAAACTCCATTTCACAATATCACAATGAATATCAATAAATCATACACACACAGCTTAATCATGTTGTCAAAGTTCAATTCGTCCCAAAAGCCAATGGCTAGTGAGGAATTCAATTCGTCTCAAAAGCCGATGGCCAATGAGGAATAACATAGCTAGCTAGCAATAATATGAGTACTCATTCTATTCATCCTCAACAGGCACACACCTCAACACTTCAGCCAGAGAGGGAATTCAATTCATCCCACTAGACAAGCTAGCAAGGAATTCAATTCAATCAATATACATGATAGTTGTGGTTTCAAACCATTTACAATGCTTTTCAATCAATAAGTATCCATCAAATATCATTCAAAACAAATTTTCACAATTAAAACAATAATATTCAAATAGTCATAATTTATTTCAATTGAAATTTTCAAAAGAAATAACTGTTGTGCACAAACCTCTGATAACTGTCTCTAAGAATAAAGCTTAATAATTAACTTATTGAATTCTATTATTTCCTTAGTCAACCTAAGATGTTGACCCTCGATGCACTCTAGATGAATTAGGTTTTAATGTTACCAATGTGTCATATTTAATAGCCTTTTAGTATTGGTACATGTTACCCAATTGATTTTCATGTATAGTGCATTTTATTGCAATTTGTCAGATTTCGGTATACTAATTTGACCTAGTCAGATGACCTAGTTCCCTCAGTTTTCGGGTTTCGGTCAAAACTACAAACTTGTATGCCTATGTCTTATTGCACGCGGGGCAAAATTTCAGATCATTCTGAGTTGTGTAGACCAAGATATGGTCAATTTACCAATGCTAGTTAGAATGCATGAAAATGGTCACTTTAAGTCATTTTTAGGTGACTTTTGGTTCGGCCAGTTTTTGGACCTGAAATTGTGCAAGCCATTTGACTTGCTTATGGTCATTTCTGGGCTTTTATGTCTTCATAGGAATTGTAGATATATGTCTCAAATATTCATGGTAAAAATTTCAGGTCAATTGGACCTGTTTTGAGTGAGTTATGGCCAAAAAACCAACTGCTGCTCAAATGGTCAATTTTCAGGCCTTAAATGCACTAATCCGAATTTGGTCATTTTTCAAGTCACCTTCCAAGCAGAATTTTGGTAAGCTTCGTTCATGAAAGTTGGCACTTTTTGTGCCTAGTTTCACCTCTAATTGGTCTCATACCAATTGGAGTCACACACTTAAGGTTCTAAGCCAAAACATACACTGCCCTGTAACATACTCTTTATCACATACCAAAGGACACATTCAACACTTACCAAGTCACTTCCTTCATGCCATTTCTGTTTTGTACCATAACATAAACACATTTAGCAACTCATTTTTGGTCATTTTGGTAGCTTATAACCACACTCAATATGCACATTATAGTCCAAAATTTTTCAAATCCAAATTACAAACAATTTAACCACATAACATAGCTCATTTACATGTCCATACTCAAACCTTTATACACATATATAAGCTGCCATAACAAGCACCATAATTCAACAATATAATTCCATAAACCAAACTATGAAATAACATATTTTGGTTCACACTTCAAGTTTTCCGAATTGTACATTTCCTTCCATTAGTTTCCAAGCTTCCAAAATCAAGTGTACTATCACATACATCTAGTATACATTATCCAATTTATTCCTACTCACATAAATACTTACATCAACACTTTAATCTACCATTTACATGTAAGGATAAACTGCTCTCATTGAAGTTCCATGGCTACCAAAAATGTACTTCTCCCTTTACTCATCAAACTTCAAAAATCCTTCCACAATTCAACTAACCATAACATCCATTCAAGGTTTAATGAAATAAGCATAAAAAATACATACTTACTGCTTTTGAAACTATTCAAAACCTTCACTAAACTTAACTTTCTTGCTACCTATCTACTGCCCAAGTTGTGTAGAACAACTTTAGTGAAGGAATCAAGTGGAATGGAGGTGAAATTCATGCTTGCATGGAGCTTGGCCATTGACGGCCATGGAGGATTCTCTCACTTTAATTTCAGCTGGTTGTCTTAAAGGTTGAAGAAGATGAAGTTATTTCAGCCATAATATGTGTAGTGGTCCACTTAAGTGGAGTTAGTGGACCACTAAGTGACGATATAATGTTTATTTATTATAATAGTTCCAAATTCTCACATTAAGCTCCTATCTTTTTCTATTTGAATTAGGTACCACCAATTTAATTTTTCATGAAATTTTCCAAGTGTAATATCATTTTTTTTAATTGACATTTAGGTCAAAAGACAACTCGGGGTGTCAAATGACCACAATGCCCCTGTTCGGGTTGCATTCCCGATTTTTTAGTAACACCGAATTTTATTGTTTTATCGATTTTCCGTTTTTCTTTGCACTAATTAATTAATTTTTCTTTGATATTTCTAATGATATTTATACTTCAATAGGTCTTTAATTATGTCTTAAAAATAGTTTCCAGGGTTTCCCACGGTCCAGGGCTAGTCAACGGTCCACGTTGCAACTTCCCGGTGCGATCACCCATCGCTATGGTTCTCGGCTCGTTTAACTTGGTTACATTTCATTGCTATTATTTTTCCCTTGTTTTTCTTGTATTTTCTTTTCTTGTATTTCATTATTTTATGTCTCCTCATCAATATCTAAGTGTAGTTCTAAGCATTCTAGCTGTCCGGATAACACTGGTCACAGGAACAGTAGAACGCACTATCGAACATAGGGGTGTTACAATTCTCCCCCCCTTAAAATAAATTTCGTCTCAAAATTTTACCTGGCATTAGTCTCTGAACAGCTGTGGGTGCTGTCTCCTCATATCCTCTTCACGTTCCCAAGTAGCTTCCTGGCCTGAATGATGGTTCCACAGCACTTTGACCAGGTGTATCTGTTTGTTCCTCAACTGCTTTACCTCATATGCCAGAATTTCTATGGGTTCTTCATCATATGAGAGGTCTGGATTTACCTCAATCTCTTCAACTGATAGTACATAAGATGGGTCAGATCTGTACCTCCTTAACATGGACACATGAAAGACACTGTGTATCCTTTCTAGCTCCGGAGGTAATGCCAACCGATATGCCAAAGGACCCACTCTTTCTAGAACCTCAGGACTCAGTTTCCCCTTTCTGCCAAATCTCGTAATTCTCTTCCAAGGAGAAACTTTGAGGAATACCCTATCACCCATTGCATATTCAATATCTCTTCTCTTTAGATCAACATAGGACTTCTAACGGTCTAATGCAGCCTTGAGTTTATCTCTGATCAATCTGATCTTTTCCTGTGTCTGCTGAACAATTTCTGGCCCAATCATCTTTCTTTCACCAACTTCATCCCAACATAGGGGAGTTCTGTACTTCCTGCCATACAAAGCTTCATATGGAGGCATCCCAATGCTTGATTAGTAGCTGTTGTTATAAGCAAACTCAATCAAAGGCAAGTGTATATCCCAACTACCTTCAAACTCAATCACACAAGCCCGTAGCATATCCTCCAATATCTGAATTACCCTTTCAGACTAGCCATCTGTCTGTGGGTGGAATGCTGTGCTAAAGTTCAACTAGTTCCTAGGGCTCTCTGAAGACTACCCCATAATCTAGAAGTGAACCTAGGATCTCTGTCAGATACAATCGATACTGGCACTCCATGCAATTTTATAACTTCATATATGTACAATCTGGCCAATCTATCCAGGCTATAGTTCATCTGAACTGGCAAAAAGTGACCAGACTTGGTCAGTCTATCAACTATAACCCATACTGCATCATGACTATTCTGTGTCCTTGGAAGTCCCGTAACAAAATCCATAGTTATCCGTTCCCATTTCCACTCTGGTACTGGCAACGGATGTAACAAACCAGCTGGAACTTGATGTTCTGTCTTTACTTGCTGACAAGTTAGGCATTTGGAAACACATTCAGCTATATCCCTCTTCATACCCATCCACCCGTAATGCTCTTTCAGCCCTCTGTACATTTTAGTTCCACCAGGGTGCATAGCAAAAGGAAACTCATGTGCTTCCTTCATGATGATCTGTCTCAATTCCACATCACTAGGAACGCACATTCTACCCTGATGTAGCAATAAACCATCATCTCTCACAGAGAATTTAGGTTTCTTACCTTGCTGGACTTCTTTCAGTAGCTTCTGATATTTGTCATCACTCTGAGCAGCTATTCTAGTCTGATCAATCAACACTGGCTGTACATGCCATGCAACTACTGTCTGTCCCTCATCATCAATCTCTAAACTAGCATGCTGTGCTTTCATTTCATGTACCATGGACAAAGGAGAAACTCTGAGACTTGCCATAGTCTTGTGACTTAAGGCATCAGCCACCACATTTGCTTTCCCTGGCTGATAGTCTATTAAACAATCATAGTCTTTAATCAGTTCTAACCATCTCCTCTGCCTCAAGTTCAATTCCTTCTGGGTGCCTAAGTACTTCAAGCTCTTGTGATCTGTGTAAATGTAGCATTTCTCCTCATACAAATAATGTCTCCAGATCTTCAGAGTAAAAATAATAGCTGCTAGCTCCAAATCATGTGTTGGGTAATTCCTCTCATGCGGTTTCAGCTGGCGTGATGCATAAGCAATGACATTCTGATCTTGCATCAGTACACAACCTAACCCATTGTGAGAAGCATCACTATAAACTGTATACTCTTTACCCAGGGTAGGTAAAGTAAGGACCGGAGCTTTAATCAAATACCTGTTCAACTCATCAAAACTCTGCTGGCATTTATCTCTCCACTGAAATTTTACATCCTTTCGAAGCAGCTTGGTCAGTGGAGAAGATAACATAGAAAACCCTTTCACAAATCGACGGTAATATCCGGCTAAACCCAGAAAACTGCAAATTTCTATGATATTCCTGGGCGGCTTCCAATTAAGGATAGCTTCTACCTTGCTGGAATCTACCTTGATCCCTTCAGCTGATACAACATGTCCTAAGAAGGAGATTTCTTTTAGCCAAAATTCATATTTCGACAATTTGGTGTATAACTGTTTCTCCCTTAAAGTCTGCAGCACAATCCGCTGATGTCTATCATGCTCCTCTGCATTCCTCGAATATATCAAAATATCATCAATAAACACCACCACAAATTGGTCGAGATATGATCTAAAGATAGTGTTCATCAGATCCATAAAAGCAGCTGGAGCATTAGTTAACCCGAATGGCATTACTAGAAACTCATAGTGGCCATATCGAGTTCTGAAAGTAGTTTTTGGAATACTCTGCTTTTGCACCTTCAACTGATAATAACCAGATCGCAAATCAATTTTAGAGAATACAACTACACCCTTCAACTGATCAAACAGATCATCAATATGAGGCAATGGATATCTGTTGTTTATTGTTACCTTATTCAACTGCCGGTAGTTAATACATAAGCGAAGAGTGCCATCCTTTTTCTTAACAAACAACACTGGCGCTCCCCAAGGTGACACACTAGGGCAGATGAAGCCCTTTTCAAGTAGTTCTTGCAACTATACCTTCAACTCTTTCAACTCTGCTGGTGCCATTCTGTATGGGGTTATGGAGATTGGATCCACACCAGGCATAACATTAATTTCAAACTGCACCTCTCTTTCTGGAGGTAATCCTGGCAATTCATCTAGAAACACATCTGGAAAGTCATATACTGTAGGGATGTCCCTCAATGCTGGACTCCCCACTTGGGTGTCTACCACATGTGCCAAATATGCTTCACACCCCTTTCTGATCATTTTTCTAGCTAGTGCAGCCGAAATGATGTTTGATGGCAATAGCTGCCTCTCCCCATGTATTTCCACATCACTGTACTGAGGGAGACCAAAAGTGACTCTTCAATCTACAGTCAATCACGGCGTGATGCCTGGCTAACCAATCCATGCCCAAGATGATATCATAATCTCTAAAGGGCATTTCAATGAGATCAGACAAAAAAGTGTGTCCTTGGATCACCAAAGGACAATCCCTATACATTCTATTAACCCTGACCTCTTGTCCTGGAGGACTTGTTACTAGCACCTCAAAGTCCATTTTTGTACATGGAACAGCAATGCAATCAATGATGCTAGCACTCACATAAGAATGGGTAGAACCCAGATCAAATAACACAAACACATCTTAATTAAAAGTTGAGAAGGTACCAACCACAATATCAGATGTCTCGGCCTCTTCTCTCTATCTCATTGCATAGACTCTGACTGGAGCACTGCCTTGCTCTGATTGATTCACTGGGCCTTGGCTGCCTGCTAGGTTACCTCTACCCCTGCCTCTACCTCTGCTGGGTGGTTGTAAACCTCTGGTAACAGGGCTCTGAACTGACCCTTCTGCAGTAGTAGGAGGTAGTCCAACTCTGCGAGTACTGGTGCAGTCCTTGGCAAAGTGCCCTGTGCCTCCACAGTTATAACAGGCTCCAATAGCCTTGTAGCATACCCCACCAGGATTTCTTCCACAAGTTTCACATTGGCGGGGAGGGTAGGAACTTCTGGTACTCTGCTGACCAAATAGAGGAGGTTTCTGTCCTGAATATCTTCCCCTACCAGACTTCTTACCACCTTTGCTGTGTCCCCCATGGTTCTTCCTCTTTCCAATAGGACCACTGGAACTCTGTTCTACTAACTTTCCCTCTTTTTCTGTCTTCTCTGATTTCTTTTTCTCTAGGGCCACTTCAGATTCAATTCTTTCTAACTCTAGTGCTTGAGAAATAAGTTCAGAGAAGTTGTTATTTTTGAATCCGACCACTTGTAATCCGATACTGGGCCTTAAGCTGGTTTCAAACCTTTTACATCTCTCCCTGCTGGTAGCAAGTAGACTTACTGCATAATGGCTCAGGCGGGAAAATTCCCTTTTCATATTTAGCCACCGATCTACTTCCCTGTGTCAAACTTAGGAACTCTTGCAGCTTCTAGTCCACATAAGCATCAGGGATATATTTTTGTCTGAACTCCCATAGAAAATCATTCCATGTTAGCACTGAAGGTTCTACTAGACTATGGGGAATGGTTTTCCACCAGTTATATGCATCCCCCTATAGCAAAGATACTGAATATTCAAATCTCAGCTCATCTGTACAATGTAGCTTCTTGAATACCCTATCCATTCTCTCTAACCACTATTCTGCCACTAGAGGATCTACTATCCCCTTGCACTCAGTAGCCCTATATTTCATCAATTTGTCATACTGCCTAGTAGAAGACTGTGGTTGTACCACTGATGTCTGTAGTGGGACTTGAGTGGGCACATTACCAGCCATCTGTTGAAACATTGCAGCCATCTGCTGAGGCGAACTGAGCAGGAAACTGCGGTACTGAGGGGGCTGGTGCTGCTGAACCACTGACATTGTGTAGGGCTGGGGCATCCCCTTGTACCTCAGGCTCTATAGATTGATCAACTGAATGATCACCCACTTCCATAGTCAATGAGAGGATCTTAGGCCTCCTGAATAGATAACACAAGGAGATTTCCCCCTGTTAGTGCATATTTATAATGTAATGTACTGTATATATCAAACAATGACATTGAGCAGTTGTACTATGAAGAAAAAATATTTAAATTACTGGTGGAAACAGAATTTAAAAACTAGCTTTGATACCACTAAAACATGTCACAGCCTACCCCTCTGTAAGACATAACATGATCCCGTAGTATACCTAATAAACTATCAACTTCGTCTACTAATAACCCATTAAATACAATACAAGGGATTTTAAAACTTTTCTTTTTACAGTGGTGAGCACTATTTACAAGTGTTAAATTTTTTTTTTTTAAACTGAAGTGGAATAGCTAACACATTTGAATCATTAGTAATTTCTGTAAAAATTTTGGCGGAGTGCCATCTGTATTTTGAATAAAACAGTTCTTCAAAAACCTGTAAAAAACACTTCAAATATATTTCTCAATCTCAAACTCCAACCTTTAATCAACACAATATGTTTCTCAATTCAAATCCACAATAATTTTTCAGTATTTTCAAAGGCTGGGATAAAAGAAATATATCACAATATTTACAAACCAAAATAATTTATAATTTATTTTACAACTTCAATATACAATTTTAATTTACAACTGCTCAAAACCAAGAACACTATATACATACAGTGAACATACATTACAATACAAAATGCAAAATACGATATACTCAATATACCCGATGATCTCTCAGTGGAGTACTAGCAGCCTAGTCTGCTGCCCTGTCAATCTGTCTACCTGCGACAGTAATGAAATGCTATCACTGAGCCAATGTCTCAGTGGTGCACAACATTAGCCAAATACAACTTTAAATCACAAATCATAAGTCATAAAAATAGTGGATACTTAAAACCATAGTTAAATTCAAAGACAGTGAATGCCAATAAGAATTTAAACTCCATTTCATAATATCACAATGAATATCAATAAATCATACACACACAACTTAAACATGTTGTCAAAGTTCAATTCATCCCAAAAGCCGATGGCTAATGAGGAATAACATAGCTAGCTAGCAATAGTATGAGTACTCATCTTATTCGTCCTCAACAGGCACACACCTTAACACTTCAGCTAGAGAGGGAATTTAATTCATCCCACTAGACAAACTAGCGAGGAATTCAATCAATATACATGATAGCTGTGGTTTCAAACCATTTACAATGCTTTTCAATCAATATGTATCCATCAAATATCATTCAAATAATTTTTCACAATTTAAAACAATAATATACAAATAATCATAGTTTATTTTGTCATACCCTACTCCCCCGTAAGATGTAATATGATCCCGTAGTACACTTAATGAATTACTGTACTTTGCCTATCTATAACCCATTAGATATACTACAAGGGATATTAAAACAATTTTCGTGAAATTTAAATCATCGATTAAAATCTGGTGTTATAAATTTTTTTTTTCAAAATTTGGGCGGAGTGCCGGCTGTGTTTTGAGAAAACAATTCTTCAAAACCAGCAAAGAAATACACTTCCAATATAATTTCTCAAGTACAACTCCAATAAACTTCATTTTATCTCACAATTCAATCTCAATAATCAAATCAATTTATTTTCAAACCAACCTCATCATAAAAGAAACATTTCATTCATTACAAGACTCAAAAATTAATATTACAAAGCTATTCAGGTAAATGAAACCTCAAATTTACATTTACAATAATTTACATTTAATTACATACCAAAATATTTTACAAGAGTTTTTATACAACTGCTCAAATAATTTACATACATATTATTACATACATACATCAAAACCTGTGTACATGGATAAACCTGGAGCTGATATGAATGTCTCTTCAAAGAAGTTTACTAAATTGCTCTATGCTCTTTTCACCTGCGACAGCATACAAAGCTATCACTGAGTGGTGAACTCAATGTTGCACAACTATAATCTAAAACATAGTACAATATACCTTAACAAAAATTACAGCAAATAATTTGGAAATCTGGATATTCATCAAATTTCAAAACTCAAAATATTCATTGCCAATAATACGAATCATTTGAATAAAATGACTTTGATCACGAAGTTCAATTTATCAAATCATAAGTAACCATTTAAGGTAATTTCAACAAAATCAATTATACATAAATCATAATTGCAATCACAATTCTTTACTATTCAAAAACATTCTATATCTCAAAACCATTCTTTATCTCAAAAACTATTCTTTATCTCACTAACTATGCAAGACTAATCCTAAAGGGCCATCTTCGAGGTGATTCTAACTCCCTATGGTCGGGGAGGTCGAATCAAATTCTAACTCCCTATGGTCGGGGAGGTCGAATCATCGTGCATAGTACACATCACAATAATGAAACTTCCGAAAGGGCCATAACATATAAAAAAACTTAGATTTAACCTCTAATAAGAGGAGAATCTAAGCCTGTGCATGTACCATAGTAATCAAAACACAACTAGCTCCATTATCTTCTCAATAAATGAGAGAGACGGGTAATAACCTAGTCAAGTATCCTTAGTGAGATATAAAACAATATCACAATCCTTTTAGTGAGCATAAATCACAATACAATTCGATTCAAGTCAATTCCAATATCCAATAATTTTTATGCTCATCACAATTCAAATCATAAATTTGCATTTTTCCATGCAAATTGCCCATCACAATTCAAAATATATTCTATCACAATTTTCCAAAACATAATTTATTCAATTCACAACAATGCTTAATACTTGTGGAAATACCATTTCACAAAGCTAAATTTATACATACTATAACAATTTCAATAATCATTGAATTAAATCCAATGCTTGTTAAACATAATACATAAGAAAAATATGTCATTTAATCATATGAAATATTCAGAACAAAATCAGTTAAAAACTAGTTGTGCACAAACCTCTAATAAGTGCCTCTTAGCTCTGAATCAATATTTCCTTCCCCTTCCCTGAGTCTTTGCTAACTGAAACACACAATTTGAAGTGTTTCAATACTCATTTAAACCGTTTCTAACAATAAGGCTTAATACTTAATTTATTGAATTCTATTATTTCCTTAGTCAACCTAAGATGTTGACCCTCGATGCACTCTAGGTGAATTAGGTTTTAATGTCACCAATGTGTCATTTTTAATAGCCTTTTAGTGTTGGTACATGTTACCCAATTCATTTTCATGTATAGTGCATTTTATTGCAATTTGCTGGATTTCGGTATACTAATTTGACCTAGCTAGATGACCTAGTTCCCTCAGTTTTTAGGTTTCGGTCAAAACTACAAACTTGTAGGTCTATGTCTTATTGCATGCGGGGCAAAATTTCAGATCATTCTGAGTTATGTAGACCAAGTTATGGTCAATTTACCAATGCTGGTTAGAATGCATCAAAATGGTCAATTTAGGTCATTTTTAGGTCACTTTTGGTTCGGCCAGTTTTTGGACCCAAATTTGTGCAAGCTATTTGACTTGATTATGGTCATTTTGGGGTGTTAGTATCTTCATAAGAATTGTAGATATATGTCTCAACTATTCATGGTAAAAATTACAGGTCAATTGGACCTGTTTTGAGTGAGTTATGGCCAAAAAACTAACTGCTGCCCAAACGGTCAATTTTCAGGCTTTCAATGCACTAATCCGGATTTGGTCATTTTTCAAGTCATCTTCCAAGCAGAATTTTGGTAAGCTTCCTTCATGAAAGTTGGCACTTTTTGTGCCTAGTTTCACCTTCAATTGGTCTCATACCAATTGGAGCCACACACTTAAGGTTCTAAAGTCAAAACACACACTGCCCTATTGCACCTTGTTCATCACTCATCAATTACACATTTAACACTTACCAAGTTACACATTCATGCCATTTCTATTTTGTACCATAACATAAACAAATTTCACAATACATTTTTGGTCATTTTGGCAGCTTATAACCATTCTCAATATGCACATTATAGTCCATAATTTTCCAAGTTCAAATTACAAACAATTCAATCATATAACCTAGCTCATTTACATGTCCAAACTCAAACCTCTATACACATGTACAAGCTGCCATAACAAGCATCATAATTCAACAATATAATTCCACAAACCAAACCATGAAACAACATATCTTGATATACACTTCCAGTTTGCTGAATTGTTCCTCCCTTTGAATTAACTTCCAAGCTTCCAAAATCAAGTGTACTTTCACATATACTTAGTATACATCACCCAATTTATTCCTACACATATAAACACTTCATCAACACTTTAATCTACCATTTACATGCAATGATAAACTGTTCTTATGGAGTTTCCATGGCTGCCAAAAATACACATCTCCCTTAAAACATCAAACTCTAAAAATCTTTTCACAATTCAACTACCCATAACATCCACACAAACTTTAATGAAGCAAGCATCAAAAATACCTACTTAACACTTTGGAAACTCTTCAAAACCTTGACTAAACTTGATCTTCTTGCTGCCTATCTACTACCCAAGTGGTGTAGAGCAATTTTAGTGAAGGGAGCTAGTTAAGAAATGGCTTGGATCATGCTTGCATGAAGGTTCTTCAAATTCGGCCATGGAGGAATTCTCCTTCACCATTTTCGGCTGGCTGTCCAAGGTTGAAGAAGGTGAGTTATTTCTGCCCAAAAAATGTGTAGTGGTCCACTTAAGTGAAGTGAGTGGAGCACTAAGTGGTATTTAATGGTTGTTTAATCTTAATTTTCCAAATTCTCTCATTAAGCCCCTATCTTTTGCTATTTAAATTAGGTACCACCAATTTAATTTTTCATGACATTTTCGAAGTGTAATATCATGTATTTTTAATGGAAATTTAGGTCAAAAGATAACTCGGGGTGTCAAATAACCACAATGCCTCTGTTTGAGCTGCATTCCTGATTTTTCGGTAATACCGAGTTTTGTCCGTTTTTTCGATTTCTCACTTTTCTTTGTACTAATTAATTAATTTTTCTTTGATATTTCTAATGATATTTATGCTTCAATAGACATTTATTTAAGTCCTAAAAATATTTTCCAGGGTTCCCCGTGGTCAAGGGCTAGTCAACGGTCCACGCCACAACTTCCCGGTGCGGTCACCCATCGCTAGGGTTCTCGGCTCGTTTAACTTGACTATATTTCATTGCTATTATTTTTACTTTGTTTTTCTTGTATTTTATTTTCTTGTATTTCATTATTTTATGTCTCCTCATGAATATTTAAATGTAGTTCTAGGCATTTTAGCTGTCCGGACAGACACTGGTCACCGGAATAGTAGAACGCACTACCGAACGTAGGGGTGTTACAATTTCCCCCCCCTTAAAATAAATTTCGTCTCGAAATTTTACTTGGCATCAGTTTCTGAACAACTGTGGGTGTTGTCTCCTCATGTCCTCTTCTAAGGAGAAACTTTAAGGAATACCTTATTACCCACTGCTTATTCAATATCTCTTCTCTTCGGATCAACATAGGACTTCTGACGGTCTGATGCAGCCTTGAGTCGATCTCTGATCAATCTGATCTTTTTCTCTGTCTGCTGAACAATTTCTAGCCCAATCTTCTTCCTTTCACCTACTTCATCCCAACATAGGGGAATTCTACACTTTCTGCCATATAAAGCTTCATATGGATGCATCCTAATGCTTGATTGGTGGCTATTGTTATAAGCAAACTCAATCAAAGGCAAGTGTATATCGCAACTAACTTCAAACACAATCGCAAGAGCCCGTAGCATATCTTCCAATATCAAAATTACCCTCTCAGACTGGGCATCTGTTTATGCGTGGAATGCTGTGCTAAAGTTCAATTTAGTTCCTAGGGCTCTCTGAAGACTACCCCATAGTCTAGAAGTGAACCTAGGATCTCTGTCTGATACAATTGATACTGGCACTCTATGCAGTTTTACAATCTCATTTATGTACAATCTGGCCAATCTCTCCAACTGTAGTCCATCCGGACTGGCAAAAAGTGAGCAGACTTGGTCAACCTATCAACAATAACCCATACTGCATCATGACTATTCTGTGTCCTTGGAAGTCCCATCACAAAATCCATAGTTATCCATTCCCTTTCAATGTTTCATAGGGTGTCATCTGTATGCTAGCTTGACACTTATTATTGTATACATATTCTGTTAGTGGAAGATATCTGTCCCATCTTTCCTCAGATTCAAGGACACAAGTTCTCTGTATATTCTCGAGGGCTTATTACATTTTATAGGTTATTATTATCATTTCATTTTATTATTTATAGAAACTCAATGAGTTTCAAAATTTAACTGAATCACTTGTTTCGACTGTCAATCCGTCTGAGGATGATAAGTCATACTGATATCTCTAAGCTTATAGCAATTACTATGGTATAGGTAGTTCATATTAATGTAACCGAGTCACTGACTCTAGCTACCTTACAAGTGTAGTCATTTGATAGGCTAGTTCTGAAGTTTTAAATTTCTTACTAGAATTTTCACATTTATTTCCCATAATAGTACTCTATTCAGGCGTAACTGTATCAAATTATAGATTACTTACACATATTCTTAATTTATTGTACCACGAGGAAGCACGTAGCTCTACACAATAATCGCATGTCAGTACTGCAATCTGCAGCTTATAATACAAACATCGAGAACATTACATAGTCACTACGTTATAACCTCATGGACTAGGTTTCTAACATCTTATCTTTCTCGAATCCACTAATATCTTAAACCGATTCTGATTATAATATGCCTTGACAATTACTAACAGTAATATCTTTGCCCTTTTCTAGAGCAATTCTATTATTGTAACTTACTTTTAGGTCCTCTTGCCTTACATTAAGTAGGCTCACCAATTAACTTTGTAACACCCCTATGTTCGATAGTGCGTTCTACTGTTCCAGTGATCAGTGTTATCCGGACAGCTAGGATGCCTAGAACTACACTTAGATATGAGTGAGGAGACATAAAATAATGAAATACAAGAAAAGAAAATACAAGAAAAACAAAGGAAAAATAATAGCAAAGAAATGCAACCAAGTTAAACGAGCCGAGAACCTTAGCGATGGGTGACTGCACCGGGAAGTCACGGCGTGGACCATTGACTAGCCCTGAACTGCGGGGAACCCTGGAAAATACTTTTAGGACTTAAATAGACCCCTATTGAAGTATAAATACCATTAGAAATATCAATGAAAAATTAATTAATTAGTACAAAGAAAAGTGAGAAATCGAAAAACGGACAAAACCCGGTGTTACCGAAAAATCGGGAATGTAACCCGAACAGGGGCATTGTGGTCATTTGACACCTCGAGTTGTCTTTTGACCTAAATGTCCATTAAAAATAAATAATATTATACTTGGAAAATATGATAAAAAATTAAATTAGTGGTACCTAATGTAAATAGCAAAAATGGGGAGTTAAATGTGGGAATAAGGAAAGTTAAGGTTAAACTAATATTAAATTAAGCTTAGTGCTCCACTCACCCATCAAAGTGGACCACTAACTCACCATTTGGACAGATATCATCTTCTTCCTCACCTTGCCAAAGAACCAGCCGAAATGCTCTCAAGGGAAACCACCATTGCCGTCCACCTTGGAGCTCCATGCATGTGAGATTCAAGCTCCTTTCTTGGCGCTTTCCTTCATTAAAGATTGTCCATACACCTTGAGCAGTAGATAGGCAACAAGAAGACCAAGTTTTAGAGAGATTTTGAAGAGTTTCCAAAGTGATAAGTTTGTGTTTTTGGGTTATGGCTTCATTAAAGTTAGTAAGAATGTTATGGGTACTTGAATTATAGAGAGATTTTTGAGGTTTGATGTTTAAAGGGAGAGATGCATTTTTGGCAGCCATGGAAACTCCTTAAGGACAATTTATTCTTGCTTGTAAATGGTAGATTAAAGGGTTGATTATGTATTTATATGTATAGGAATAAATTGAATGATGTATGCTAAGTATATTGTGAATGTATACTTGAATTTGGAAGCTTGGACATGGATGGAGAGAGGTGTATGAATCGGCTGCTTGAATGGTGAACCATAAAAATGTTATTTCATGTTTGGTTTATGGAATATTAATGTTGAATTGTGGTACTTGCTATGGCAGCTTGTGTATATGTATGATGGTGTGAGGTTGGACATGTAAATGAGCTAGGTTTGGTGATTGAATTATTGTAATTTGAGCTTGAAAAATTCTGTACTATATGGTGCATATTGAGTGTGATTATAAGCTACCAAAATGACCAACAATATGTTGTGAAATATGTTTAGGTTACGGTACAAACCAGAATTGGCATGAATGTGTAGTTTGGTAAGTGTTAAAAGTGTCCTTTGATGAGTAATGAATAAAATGCAACAGGGCAGTTTATGTTATGTGCCTAGAACCTTAAGTGTGTGGCTCCAATTGGTATGAGACCAATTGAAGGTGAAACTAGGCACAAAATGTGCCAACTTTCATGAAGGAATCTTACCAAAATTCTGCTTGTAAGGTAACTTGAAAAATGACCAAATCCGGATGAGTGCAATTAAGGCCTGAAAATTAACCATTTAGGCAGCAGTTAGTGTTCAGGCAATAACTCACTCAAAACAGGTCCAATTGACCTGAAATTTTTACCATGAATAGTTAAGACATATATCTACAAGTCTTATGAAGACACCAAAGCCCAAAAATGACCATAAGCAAGTCAAATAGCTTGCATAAGTTCGGGTCCAAAAATTGGCCGAACCAAAATTGACCTAAAATGACTTAAAGTGACCAATTTTGGTACATTCTAACCAGCAATAGTAAAATGACTATAACTTGGTCTAGTAAACTCAGAATCACCTGAAATTTTGCCCCGCGTGCAATAAGACATAGATATACAAGTTTGTAGTTTCGACTGAAACCCAAAAACTGAGGAAACTAGGTCGTCCGGCTAGGTCAAACTAGTATCCCGGAATCCAGCAAATTGCAATAAAACGCAATATACATGGAAATGAATTGGGTAACATGTACCAATCCTAAAAGACTATTGAATGTGACATATTAGTAACATTAAAATCTAATTTACTTAGAATGCATCGAGGGTCAACATATTAGGTTGACTAAGCAAATAATAGAATTCAGTGAATTAATTATCAAGCATTATCGTTAGAGACAGTTTAAATGAGTACTAAAACACTTCAAATTGTGTTTCTCAGTTAGCAAGGACTCAGGGAAAGGGAAGGAAACACTGAGTCAAGGCCAGGAGACAGTTATCAGAGGTTTGTGCACAATAAACCTTATTTGAGCCTTTTGTTATTGAAAAATTGATTTAGTTTGATTTATGGAAATTTGAAGTTAATTATGAATTGTGTTGCCATCTTGTGAATGAAATTATGACTTTGGAAATTATTGGATTTCTCACGAATCGTTTGAATAAAATATTTGGAATTGATTTTGTGTTCACACTTAGCATGACAGTATCACATTATTCCTCCTCCATTTATGGGGTTGAGATCGTTTATTTTCCTCCCTCTCTGGTTTACCAGTTGAGGTTGTAGATCGGATAAGTACTCATTAGCTAGCTAGCCATCTCCCTCATTGATTTCGATTAGTGGGGTTGTAGATTGCTTTGTCGTGGTGTACAACGCGGCATTGATCGGAAATTTGTGTCATAGCTAAAGTTGTGTATGAATTGGCAACACTGTGTTCTTAAATTATTTGACTAAATTGTGTTATTATGAGCTTTGATAATTTGTAAAATGGAGTTTAAATTCTTATTGACATTCACTGTCTTTTGAATTTAACCATGTTTTGACTATTGAGATTTATCGTGATATTGTGGAATGGAGTTCAAATTCTTTATGACATTCATTGTCTTGAATTTAACTATGGTTTAAGTATCCACTATTTTATATGACTTATGATTTGTGATTTAAAGTTGTATTTGGTTAATGTTGTGTACCACTGAGATACTATCTCAGCGATAGCTTTTCATTGCTATCGCAGGTAGACAGATGGACAGGGTAGTAGACTAGGCTGCTAGTGAATTCAGCGAGAGATCATCGGGTATATTGAGTATACCACATTTTTCATTTTGTACTGTAATGTATGTTCACTGTATGTATATATTATTCTTGGTTTTGAGCAGTTGTAAATTAAGATTGTACATTGAAGTTGTAAAATAAATTATGATATATTTTGACTTGTAAAATTCATACTATATTTCTTTTATCTCATCCTTTGAAAATATTGAAAAAAAAAAAATTATTGTGGATTTGAGTTGAGAAATATATTATGTTGTTTAACTGTTGGAGTTGAGATTGATAAATATGTTTGAAGTGATTTTTACAGGGTTTTTTTTTGAAGAACTGTTTTATTCAAAATACAAAGGGCACTCCACCAAAATTTTTATAGAAATTACTAATAATTCAAATTTGTTAGCTCTTTCACTTAAGTTCAAAAAAGTTTTTAACATCTATAAATAGTGCTCACCACTGTAAAAAGAAGTAAGAAAAGTTTTAAAATCCCTTGTAGTGTATTTAATGGGTTATCAGTAGACGAAGTTGGTAATTCATTAAGTATACTACGGGATCATATTATGCCTTACAGAGGGGTAGGGTGTGACAAACTTTATAATTTATGGTGTGTCAGAAATTTAGGCATGCCAAATAAACTAAATTTAGGCATACATGAATCATCTGAAGCATAGAAATTTAAACCCCCAATTTCAGAAACCCTAACCCCAAGTTTCTGAAATTTCAAATTCACTTGAGTTTACTAGCACTAACCTTAGTTTCTTGCTTCCCTTAACCTAAAATCACCTTTTCCAATCAACCAAATTTTGAAGCTCCTTCTTGGTCCCTTCCAGCAGAATTTTCTACCTTCCCAAACCTCCAAATTTTTTTGATTTCTTGGTTAGTTTCTTCAAATTAGGGCTCAAGGTCAGTTTTTATTTCAATTTGCTATAAGTATGGCGGTGGAAATTAGGGTTTCAAAGCTTGTATGAAGCTTTAAAGGTGAAAGAAAATGAAAGAGAGGGTGATGGTGAAGAGTGCCGGCTGGATTGGCTGTAAAGAAGATGAATTTTCTGATTTTTTTTTCCTTTTTAATGATATTTATAATATTTAAATATAAAATGACAAAGTTGTAAATTATGGGTAATGGCAAACTTGTAATTTAGTTAAACTTTATAATCATTTCATTTGACTAACTAAATAATCACATTTAATTTTTATAATATCCATTAATTAAATTAATTTGGCTTTATTAACTTAATAAATTTTATTTTTTTGTCAATGTGAAACCTTTAAATTTCATTGACCAAATTTTGCTCTTACTGGGTTTTCGGTTTATCTTTTTCCTTAATACCTGATAAGTCCATCATTTCATTTTTCCCTTAGCTTTTATTTACTTATTTGAACTTATTTCTTTACATTTTCTTGACTTATTTATGCACAAGGTCCTACAGGAATGGAATAACTACCAGACCTATAGTCACTCATCGCTATAGGTTTGTACTCATTTAACCCATTTGCACTTCGCTTCTTTTATTTTTCTTTAATTTTATTTGACCTTTATTAATCCAATTTATAACTCCTCACTCTTGTTTAAGTGTGATTCTAGACATCCTGGCTATTCAAACAGACGTTAGTCCTCGAAACAGTAGAATGTATGAAACTATCTAAAGTGAGGGCGTTACAATTCTTCCCCCCTAAATAAAATTTTGTCCTCAAAATTTACCTGATGTAAGTAGTCGGGGAACTTCTACCTCCTCACTTCTCCACTTTTTCGTGTTGCCTATCCAAAGTCTAGATCCGGCTCCTCCTGAGCATCCATAGCATATGCCCGTAGTGCTGCCTTGGCTTTGAGCCTCTCGACTGTCTCAAAAGCAGCCTTTTGTGAAGTATCAGCCGCTTAGCTCTACCAAGTCTCCTACCCCTTTGAGCTGTAGGGGCAGGTCTATCAGCTTGTGTTGGAGCTGTTGAACCACTCCTCTAGGAGCAATCCCACACTTGAAACACCCTCTAGTCAACAGTCAACACTCCCCTCTATGTCTCCTACCATGGTAGGTACATTCTGGCAATGGGACTGATCCCCTTACTACTGTACCCAAGGAACTGGCCACAGATACTCTAGACTGGCCTCTCTGGCCCTGTGTCTAGTCCTGTGAGCCCTTGAACTTCTTACTAGCAATCAGCATACTAGACTGTCCCAGTCCAGATTTTCTCTTATATTGCCTATCTCTCTGGATCTGCTCATTATTTCTGACTCTTCCCACATTTAATGCAGCTTCAACCAATTGTGCAAAGTCTGTGATCCTCAAGGCTGTTTTTAGGAGTTTGATATTATCATTTAGCCCCTCTTCAAACCTTCTACCTCCATCAGCCTCAGTCGGGACTATCTCCCTGCCATAACGACTGAGCCTCACAAACTCCGGCTCATACTCTACCACTAATAGTTGTTTCTCTCTCAAACTAATGAACTCTCTCCTCTTAGTTTCCAGATATCTAACTGATATATTTCTTCCTGAACTCTGCCAAGAAGAAATCCCAGGTAATCTACTTTAACTGAACTACATGTGAGACTGTATCCCACCACATATAAGCTTCCTCCTGGAGTAGAGATACTGCACACTCTAAAGTCTCCCCATGAGTACAGTGAAGCTGCTGAAGGACCTTTTCTGTCCTTTCCAACCAGTAGTCAGTAGCAAACGGGTCATCTTTCTTTTTGTCCTTGAAGTCAACGGCTCTATATTTTCAGAGCTTTTTCAAATGAGATTTTTATGGAGGTGGCAGAGATTATGGTTGTGGTTGTGGGGGTTAGATTGCCCCTATTATCTGCCTGAAGAAGGCTGTCATCTGCTCAAACAATGCCTGCTGAGGCTATGCAGGATCCCCTGGTACTAGAATGGCAAGATCTCCCCTGGTACTGAGCATGACTCTCCAACTCTTCCTCTACAGCTCTCTAGGACTCTATGTCCATACCTTAACCTAAAACAAATAGAGAAAACATATCTGCATTAGTGTCACTATAACACCCCGAACCTCCGAGTTATGAATAGTACCATTTTTGGTCCGTGACTAAAACTATTCAAAGACACCTTGAGGACCAAAAATAAAAAGAAAATTAATTGAGATAGACACAATAAAAATTCTAGTGAACAAAAAAAAACTAAGGACTCATCGGGTATTATAAAAAGAAGGGTTATGACCCGATGAGGTCCATTTTGGTCAATTCGCCTCAAGAGTTGACTTTTGACCAAAATGTCAATTAAATTAAATGAAATTAATGAATTGAATCATGGGATAAAAATTGAAGAAAAATTCAAGTAAAAATATATAAGGGAAAATTTAAGAAATGAAAACTTAAACTTTCATTTCCATTATGACAAAATTAAAATGAAAGACTTATGGACTTTTGATAGTTAAATTTAATTATTTAATTAAAAGGAAAAATTAAGTGTAAATGTAAAAAAAAAAAGGAATAAAAATTTAAGTTTAATTATCCTTATGACACAATTAAAATTTATAATTTTAATAAGCTAATTTTGGGGATAAATATATACATATATATATATATATATATAAATAAGAAGACAAATGTCTTCTTCATTTCTTTTTTTGCATAAGAGGCCACCACCCTCTCCTCTCTCTCTCTTTTTCTCTTCTTCTTCCACTTCTTCCCCTCATTGATTTCCCCTCCTAATTTTTAATTCCCTTAAATTCCCTTCATAAATTCCATAGCCCACTAAAAGAAAATATCAAATAGATCTTTGATTGAGAGATTAAAAGCAAGGAGAATAAGAATTAGAAGAAAAGTGAAGTTGGAAAGAAATTAATAAGAGTTAATTTTCTTTTCATGTTAGATTAGTTGTATAAGCTTGGAATGAAGTTAATTTATGATGAAATTTCATAAGAAAATGAAAGAAAATATATATGGAACCTAAACTAGGGTTTTGGCCAAATGGGAGAAAAATTAGGATTTTGAACATTAGGGTTTAGAGACCAAAAATGTGAAGAAGTGCTAAATGATGTCTTTGACATAGTTTAAGGGAATAAATGGTCATTTGTGACCTAATTAAGTGTGTTGAAAGTGTTTAAATCAAAGCCAAATTCGGATTGGGTATGAAGCTTGACCAAAAGTCAACTTTGAGGGACCAAAAATGAAACTTTACAAGTCCAATTGGTATGGGACCAATTGGGACTGAAAATAGGCACTAAATGACACAATTTTCATTTAGGAAGCATGCCCAAAAATTGACCAAAACCTAGTGAACAAACTGACCAAACTTAAAAAACTGCAGTATGAACAATACACATAAATAGTAATCGTGTTTGGGTCATAACTCGAGCTAGGCAGGTCAAAATGACCTGAAATGTTACCAGTAGTTAGATGAGATATAGACCTAAAACTTTCATGAAGAACATAAACCCAAATTATGCCATTAACCCAATCAATTTGTTGAGCAAAGTTGAGTTACTGAATCTGCAAAACTGCAGAATTGCCATATGAGCAGTAAAGTTTCAATGGCTATAACTCTCTCTAGAAAACTCCAATTTAGGCGATTCTTGAACCGATGGAAACCTAAGACATAGTAGAATATTTCATGTGAAGAATTTTAGGCCAAATTATAAACTTAACTCAATCAAATAGAGAAATGAATTCGGGTCACCGAATCTGCCAGAATCTAGGTACCTAAAATTGACTAAATAAACAGTAAACTTTGCAAGGCTATAACTCTCTCTAGAAAACTCTGATTTAGGTGATTCTTAAACCGATGGAAACCTAACACATAGTATAACATTTCATATGAAGAAAATTAGACCAAATTATGGACTTAACTTGGTCAAATTGCTGAACGAAGTTGGATTGATAAATCAGCTAGAACAAAATCTGTAGCATGAATAGTGACGTGAATAGTAATGGTGCTTTGGGCATAACTTGAGCTACACAGCTCCGAATTAGGCGATTCAAAAAGGAAAATAAATTTAAGACCTAAATGAACAATTTTCATGAAGAACACCTCACCAAATTATGATCGAAACTAGGTAAAAATTGGGTTCAAAGATTGGGGCACCAAGCTGTCCCAAAACCAAAATATTCTAAAATTTTCAAAGCTAACTTAGGATGCATTAGACATGCATATAATGAGTTCTTGGCAGCAGTTGAGATTGGTATTGAGGTATTCTATTTGTGTATTTTCAGTAGAAAAAGAAGTTGGAACGAACAAGGAGAAGTAGGTAACAATAAAGGAGAGCATTGAAGGTTTGTGCACAACTAACCTTTATCTTTGTTTTAGCTTCATAAATTGATTCGAATGAGTTTGATTTGAAATGAGTTTACTTTGACTGAAATATAATTTTTCTCTTACATTTAAGAAATTTGGGTGTTGCTACCTTTATTTGGATATTATGATGAATTTAAATGTGTTTATTGGTTTATAAATGAAATTGTTGAATGGAAAATTTTTGGAAACTGTTTTGAAACCACAGTTAGCATGTCAGTCCCTTTCGGAACTCTCCAGTAGTAACAGCTGCTTGGGGTTGGTAATTGATATTGATTATGTCTCCCATTAATAACGGTTAGTGGGGTAAGACTATATGAGTACTCATTAGCTAGCTAGCCCTTCCCTCATTAATAATGGTTAGTGAGGTTGAGATTGCTTTGTCGTGGTGTACAACACGGCACTGATCATGAAATTTTGTGTCATGGCCTGAACTGTGTGTTGGTGTTAGCAACACTAATGCTTTGTGAATTGTGATTTATGAAGTATGATTTCTCATTTGCAATGTTATTCAAATAAATGGCTCTTATGAAATTAGAACTCTTGTGAAGTTTTCATGCTTAAGAAAAATGTGATTTATTATGCTTTGACAAATTGTGTTTTATCTTAAGGTTTAAAGTTATTAGTTGTGCACCACTGAGTGATATACTCAGCGATAGCTTCTTTATGCTGTCGCAGGTAAGGGAAAGGAGAAGGCTGCCGAGTGAGAGACTTGAAAGCAGCATTTTGGTATTGTTTGTGGGTATTTACATTAGGTATACCCTTGTGATTCCTTTGGATGTATTTTGTACCTATATGTATGGATATACGGATATTTAGCAGTTTGTATTTAAAAGCATTGCATTGCTATCTCATTTTGATTTTGTAACTATTTTGTATTTTACTTTGAGACTTATGAAAATGTAACTTTTGTAATATTTAGTCTATCATTATTTCCAATGAATGTTTACATGGAATTTTAACTATTCTTATGCAGTTTTTAGCAAAAGAATTGATAAGATAAAAAGTTATGGTTTGTTTTAAAATCCTTTGTAGCATAACTAATGGATTATCTGTAGGTGGAGTTTGGTAATTCATTAGGTATGCTACGGGAACATGTCGTGCCTTATAAGGGTTAGGGTGTGACATGTTTTAGTGGTATCAGAGCTTTGGTTTTTATACAAGTTTTCAAATTGCATGTTTGAAAATTTTTGATAAGTACAACTGCTCAATTGTCATTTTTGATACATATAGTACATTACATCATAAATATGGACTAATGGAAGGAAATCTCCTTGTGTTGGTTGCTCAAGGAGTAGAATTCATTGTGATTCAATATGGAAGAGGGGGATCACACAGTAGAGAAATCACTAGCAGCTGAGGTACAAGGGGAAGCCCCAGCTCCTCAGAATGCCAGTGGATCGGCTACACCCATCCCACCCATGCAGTTTCCTGCTCAGTTCGCTTAGTAGATGGCTGCACTATTTCAGCAAATGGCTGGCAATATACCAGTCCAAGCTCCTGTGCAAGCACCTCCAGTGCAACCACCATCCCCATCCAGACAATATGATAAGTTAATGAAGTATGGGGCAACAGAGTTCAAGGGTATAGTGGACCCATTGGTATCTGAGCAATGGTTAGAATGGATGGAGAGGGTCTTCAAGAAATTGCACTGCACAGATGAGTTGAAGTTTGAATATTCAATTTCCTTGCTACATGGAGATGCATATGAGTGGTGGAAGACCATTCCCCACAGTTTGGCTGAGCCGCCAGTGCTGACATGGGATGACTTTCTAAGGGAGTTTAGACAGAAGTATGTTCCTGATACCTATGTGGATATGAAGCTACAGGAGTTTCTCAGTTTGAAGCATGGGAACAAGACTATAGCCGAGTATGAGAGAGACTTTTCTCGCCTCAGCCACTATGCTGGAAGCCTACTCATTACCAGTAAAGACAGATGCAAATAGTTTGAGATTGCAAGTGCTTAGGTTTCGACATGATAACTTCTCTGGGTTGATATCACAGGCCCTTGAATTGGAAAGGATAGAACTGGAAGGGGTATCTGAGAAGGTAACCATTGAAAAAGAGAAGAGCAATAAGCCTACAGGTCAAAGTCCAAGTAACAATTCGGGTAAGAGGAAGAGCTTTGGGGGACCAAGTAATAGAGGATCTAGTAGGGGAAGATTCTCAGGGCAGAGGCCACCTAGATCCGGACAGCAGACATCTAGGGGTTCCTTTCCTAGCCGTGCTTGTGAGACTTATGGCAGGACTCATGGAGGAGTATGTTATAAGGCCATAGGAGCCTGTTACAACTATGGTGGAAGTGGGCATTTGCTAGAGGTTGCACTAGTGCCCGCAGATCTGGGCCTCCTACTACCACTGAGAGATCTGTCCAAGGTTCTGCTTCCAGAGGACAACAGACAACTAATAGAGGCAAAGGCAGAGGCAGGGGTAGAGGTAACACTTCTGGCAGCCAGGGCACAGTGAGCCAACCAGAGCAAAGTGGTGCACCAGTCAGGGTATACATCATGTGCCAGAGGGATGAAGCTGAGACATCAGATGTTGTGGCTAGTACTTTCTCCATTTTTGATAGAGATGTATATGTGATGTTTGACCCTGGTTCTACACATTCTTATGATAGTGCCAGTATTGCATGCTCTGTTCCTATTCCTTGTGTGAAATTGGATTATGATATGCTAGTGACTAGTCCTTTAGGACAAGAGGTTAGGGTGAACAAATTGTATAAGGATTGTCCTTTGGTGATCCAAGGACATACATTCCTGTCAGACTTAATTGACATGCCCTTCCAAGATTATGATATCATCTTGGGCATGGATTGGTTAGCCAGGCATCACGCCATGATCGACTGTAAACTGAAGACAGTCACTTTTGGTCTTCCCGAGTATGCAGACGTAGTGATACACGGGAAGAGGCAGTTATTGCCATCCAACATCATTTCAGCTGCACTTGCTAGAAAGATGATTAGAAAGGGATGTGAAGCTTATCTAGCTCATGTGATAGACACCCAGGTAGGGAGTCCAGATCTTAAAGATATTCCTACAGTATGGGATTTTCCGGATGTCTTTCCAGAAGAATTATCGGGATTGCCTCCGGAAAGAGAGGTGCAGTTTGAAATTGAGACTATGCCTGGTGTGGAGCCAATCTCTATCACTCCTTATAGGATGGCACCTACTGAGTTGAAAGAGTTGAAGGTACAATTGCAGGAATTGTTAGATAAGGGTTTCATCCACCCTAGCGTGTCACCTTGGGGAGCACCATTATTATTTGTGAAGAAGAAGGATGGTACTCTCCGCCTATGCATAGATTACAGACAATTGAATAAGTTCTTGGTATGGCCACTATGAGTTCTTGGTAATGCCATTCGGGTTGACTAATGCTCCAGCTGCTTTTATGGGCCTAATGAACACTATCTTCAGGCCATATTTAGACTAGTTTGTTGTGGTGTTCATTGATGATATTTTGGTGTACTCAAATAATGCAGAGGAACACGATAAGCACTTGAGGATAGTATTACAGACCTTGAGGGAGAAGCAGTTGTATGCCAAACTATCGAAATGTGAGTTTTGGCTAAAGGAGATTTCATTTTTGGGGCATATTGTATCTGCAGAAGGTATCCAGGTGGATCTTAGCAAAGTAGAAGCCATTCCTAATTGGAAGCCACCTAGAAATGTCACGGAAGTTCGGAGTTTCCTTGGTTTAGCTGGGTATTATCGAAGGTTTGTGAAGGGATTCTCCATACTAGCATCTCCACTGAGCAAGCTACTTAGGAAGGATGTAAAATTTCAGTGGACTGATCGATGCCAGGAAGGTTTTGATGAGTTAAAGAGGCATTTAACTGAAGCTCCAGTCTTAACCTTGCCCACTTTGGGTAAGGAGTATACCATATACAGTGGTGCTTCTCATAACGGATTAGGCTGTGTGTTGATGCAAGATAGAAACGTCATTGCCTATGCTTCACGCCAGCTTAAACCGCATGAGAGAAATTATCCTACACATGACTTGGAGCTAGCAGCCATTGTCTTTGCCTTGAAGATCTGGAGACATTACTTGTATGGGGAGAGATGTTATATATACACAGATCATAAAAGTTTGAAGTACTTGGGCACACAAAAGGAGTTAAATTTGAGGCAAAGGAGATGGTTAGAGCTGATAAAAGATTATGATTGTTTGATAGACTATCAGCCTGGAAAAGCTAATGTTGTAGCTGATGCTTTAAGTCGCAAGACTATGGCTGGTTTAAGGGTTTCTCCTTTGTCCATGGTGCATGAATTAAAGGCATTGCATGCTAATTTGGAGATTAATGAAGATGGGCAAATGGTAGCTACTTGGCAAGTGAAGCCAATGCTGGCAGAACAAATTAAAGCAGTTGCATAGAAGGATGATAAGTATGTGAAGTTAATGGAAGAGGCTCGGGATGGCAAGAAACCAGAATTATCAGTAAATGATGAGAGCTTGTTATTATATAAGGACAGAATGTGCATTCTTGATAATGTTGAACTGAGGTAGACCATTTTAAAGGAAGCACATAATTCACCTTTTGCAATGCACCCTGATGGAACCAAAATGTATAGAAGTGTGAAAGAGCACTATTGGTGGAGAGGAATGAAGAAAGACATTGCAGAATATGTTGCCAAATGCCTAACTTGTCAGTAAGTAAAGGCAGAACACCAAGTGCCTGCAGGGTTGCTACAGCCATTGCCAATTCCCGAGTGGAAATGGGAAAGAATCACTATGGATTTTGTGACAGAACTTCCACGTACCCAAAAGAATCATGATGCAGTTTGGGTTATTGTTGATAGATTGACCAAGTCTGCACACTTTTTTCCAGTGAGAATGGATTACATCATGGAAAGATTGGACAAACTGTACACTGATGATGTTGTGAGGTTACATGGAGTGCCAGTGTCTATTGTGTCGGACAGAGACCCAAGGTTCACTTCTAGATTCTGGGGTAGTCTCCAAAAAGCCCTAGGAACTAGATTGAACTTTAGTATAACATTCAATCCACAGACAGATAGCCAATCCGAAAGGATCATTCAGATTTTAGAGGATATGCTTCGGGCTTGTGTGATTGAGTTTGAAGGGAGTTGGGACACACACTTGCCTTTAATTGAATTTGCCTACAACAACAGTTATCAGTCAAGCATCGAAATGCCTCCATACGAAGCACTTTATGGCAGGAAGTGTAGAACTCCCTTGTGTTGGGATGAAGTGGGCGAGAGGAAGTTAATTGGTCCAGAATTAGTGCAACAAACAGAAGAAAAGGTTAAGCTCATTGGAGATAGACTCAAAGTTGCAACGGATAGACATAAGTCCTACATTGACCTAAAGAGAAGAGATATTTAGTATAGTGTGGGTGACAAGGTGTTCCTGAAAGTTTCCCCATGGAAAAGGATCATGAGGTTTGGTAGAAAGAGGAAACTAAGTCCTCGCTTCATTGGGCCCTATGAGGTTCTGGAAAGAGTGGGTCCATTGGCATATAGACTTGCATTGCCTCCGGAGTTGGAAAAGATTCACAATGTCTTCCATGTCTCCATGTTAAGGAGGTACAGATCATACCCCTCTCACATTTTTCTAATAAAGGAGATTGAGGTGAATCCAGACCTGACATATGATGAAGAGCCCATAAAGAACTTGGCACATGAGGTGAAGCGGCTGAGGAACAAACAGATACCTCTAGTCAAAGTGCTGTGGAACTATCATTCAGGCCAGGAGGCTACATGGGAGCGTGAGGAGGACATGAGGAGACAGCACCCATAGCTTTTCAGAGACTGAGACCAGGTAAATTTCGAGGACGAAATTTATTTTTAAGGAGGGGAGAATTGTAACACCCCGAACCTCCGAGTTATGAATAGTACCATTTTTGGTCCGTGACTAATACTATTCAAAGACACCTTGAGGACCAAAAATAAATAGAAAATTAATTGAGATAGACACAATAAAAATTCTAGTGAACAAAAAAAAAACTAAGGACTCATTGGGTATTATAAAAAGAAGGATTATGACCCGATGAGGGGCATTTTGGTCAATTCACCTCAAGAGTTGACTTTTGACCAAAATGTCAATTAAATTAAATGAAATTAATGAATTGAATTATGGGATAAAAATTGAAGAAAAATTCAAGTAAAAATATATAAGGGAAAATTTAAGAAATGAAAACTTAAACTTTCATTTCCATTATGACAAAATTAAAATGAAAGACTTATGGACTTTTGATAGTTAAATTTAATTATTTAATTAAAAGGAAAAATTAAGTGTAAATGTAAAAAAAAAAAAGGAATAAAAATTTAAGTTTAATTATCCTTATGACACAATTAAAATTTATAATTTTAATAAGCTAATTTTGGGGATAAATATATATATATATATATATATATATATATATATATATATATATATATATATATATATATATATATATATATAAGACGACAAATGTCTTCTTCATTTGTTTATTTTTCATAAGAGGCCACCACCCTCTCCTCTCTCTTTCTCTCTCTCTCTCTCTTTTTCTCTTCTTCTTCCACTTCTTCCCCTCATTGATTTCCCCTCCCAAGTTTTAATTCCCTTAAATTCCCTTCATAAATTCCATAGCCCACTACAAGAAAACATCAAAGAGATCTTTGATTGAGAGATTAAAAGCAAGGAGAACAAGAATTGGAAGAAAAGTGAAGTTGGAAAGATATCAACAAGAGTTAATTTTCTTTTCATGTTAGATTAGTTGTATAAGCTTGGAATGAAGTTAATTTATGATGAAATTTCGTAAGAAAATGAAAGAAAACATATATGGAACCTAAACTAGTGTTTCGGCCAAATGGGAGAAAAATTAGGGTTTTAAACATTAGGGTTTACTGACCAAAAATGTGAAGAAGTACTAAATGATGTCTTTGACATATTTTAAGGGAAGAAATGGTCATTTGTGACCTAATTTAGTGTGTTAGAAGTGTTTAAATCAAAGCCAAATTCGGATTGGGTATGAAGCATGACCAAAAGTCAACTTTGAGGGACCAAAAATGAAATTTTACAGGTCCAATTGGTATGGGACCAATTGGGACTAAAAATAGGCACTAAATTACACAATTTTCATTCAGGAAGCATGCCCAAAAATTGACCAAAACCTAGTGAACAAACTGACCAAACTTAAAAAACTGCAGTATGAACAGTACACATGAACAGTAATCATGTTTGGGTCATAACTCGAGCTAGGCAGGTCAAAGTGACCTGAAATTTTACCAGTAGTTATATGAGATATAGACCTAAAACTTTCATGAAGAACACAAACCCAAATTATGCCATTAACCCAATCAAATTATTGAGCAAATTTGAGTTACTGAATCTGCAAAACTGCAGAATTGCCATATGAGCAGTAAAGTTTCAATGGCTATAACTCTCTCTAGAAAACTCTAATTTAGGCGATTCTTGAATCGATGGAAACCTAAGGCATATTAGAATATTTCATATGAAGAATGTTAGGCCAAATTATAAACTTAACTAAATCAAATTGCGAAATGAATTCGGGTCACCGAATCTGCCAGAATCTAGGTACCTAAAATTGACTAAATAAACAGTAAACTTTGCAAGGCTATAACTCTCTCTAGAAAACTCTGATTTAGGTGATTCTTAAACCAATGGAAACCTAAGACATAGTAGAACATTTCATATGAAGAACATTAGACCAAATTATGGACTTAACTTGGTCAAATTGCTGAACGAAGTTGGATTGATAAATCTGCCAGAACAAAATCTGCAGCATGAATAGTGACGTGAATAGTAATGGTGCTTTGGGCATAACTTGAGCTACACAGCTCCGAATTAGGCGATTCAAAAAGGAAAATAAATTTAAGACCTAAATGAACAATTTTCATGAAGAACACCTCACCAAATTATGATCGAAACTAGGTAAAAATTGGGTTCAAAGATTGGGGCACCAAGCTGTCCCAAAACCAAAATATTCTAAAATTTTCAAAGCTAACTTGGGATGCATTAGACATGCATATAATGAGTTCTTGGCAGCAATTGAGATTGGTATTGAGGTATTCTATTTGTGTATTTTCAGTAGAAAAAGAAGTTGGAATGGACAAGGAGAAGTAGGTAACAATAAAGGAGAGCATTGAAGGTTTGTGCACAACTAACCTTTTTCTTTGTTTTAGCTTCGTAAATTGATTTGAATGAGTTTGATTTGAAATGAGTTTACTTTGACTGAAATATGATTTTTCTCTTGCATTTAAGAAATTTCGGTGTTGCTACCTTTATTTGGATATTATGATGAATTTAAATGTGTTTATTAGTTTATGAATGTGATTGTTGAATGGAAAATTTTTGGAAACTATTTTGAAACCACAGTTAGCATGACAGTCTCTTTCGGAACTCTCCAGTAGTAACGGCTACTTGGGGTTGGTAATTGATATTGATTATGTCTCCCATTAATAACGGTTAGTGGGGTAAGACTATATGAGTACTCATTAGCTAGCTAGCCCTTCCCTCATTAATAACGGTTAGTGAGGTTGAGATTGCTTTGTCGTGGTATACAACACGGCACTGATCATGAAATTTTGTGTCATGGCCTGAACTGTGTGTTGGTGTTGGCAACCCTAATGCTTTGTGAATTGTGATTTATGAAGTATGATTTCTCATTTGCAATGTTATTCAAATAAATGGCTCTTATGAACTTAGAACTCTTGTGAAGTTTTCATGCTTAAGAAAAATGTAATTTATTATGCTTTGACAAATTGTGTTTTATCTTAAGTTTTAAAGTTATTAGTTGTGCACCACTGAGTGATATACTCAGCGATAGCTTCTTTATGCTGTCGCAGGTAAGGGAAAGGAGAAGGTTGTCGAGTGAGAGACTTGAAAGCAGCATTTTGGTATTATTTGTGGGTATTTACGTTAGGTATACCCTTGTGATTCCTTTGGATGTATTTTGTACCTATATGTATAGATTTACGGATATTGAGCAGTTTGTATTTAAAAGCATTGCATTGCTATCTCATTTTGAGTTTGTAACTATTTTGTATTTTACTTTGAGACTTATGAAAATGTAACTTTTGCAATATTTAGTCTATCATTATTTCCAATGAATGTTTATATGGAATTTTAACTATTCTCATGCAGTTTTCCGCAAAAGAATTGATAAGATAAAAAGTTATGGTTTGTTTTAAAATCCTTTGTAGCATAACTAATGGGTTATCTGTAGGTGGAGTTTGGTAATTCATTAGGTATGCTACGGGAACATGTCGTGCCTTATAAGGGATAGGGTGTGACAGTCACCTCGACTCTTTCAAATGCAATACATGATGCGCACTCTATCTAAGTCCAGAAATGCTTAAATCGTGCTCTGAATGTAACCTCACTTTATTTATAATTTATTTTTAAATGTACCACCCCTTTACCCGACCTACAGTGTAGCTGTAACACCCCTCACCCGACTACAGTGTAGCTGAGCAAAGTGTGCTACATTCGGTGCTGGAGCACCCTATCTTATCTTACTTTATTCCTTTCATAATTTGATCTCATTATATTTTAATATTAATTAGTTTTTTTTTTTTTTTTTTACGGAGAAACCAGCGGAGTTTCCCCTATTTTATTACCAGTTGACGTATTTTACTATTTACCTATTTGAAAATTTCAATAATATTTTACAAATAAAATCTCATCAATTATTTTCATAACCATCTCATAATTCACATCTCATTCATATATCTCAATTTCATATTCATTTCCATGCATTAACTATATATTTCAAATCTGTCTTCGAATCCATACAATCTCATTTATGCTCAAATCACATAAGTAAAATTTTCAAATTTCTTTAATTTACATAATTTCATAATTTACATGATATATAAATTAATTACATATGAAAAAGCTAATTTATTAAATTACATTGCATTTCTATTAATTACCTGCTCATAATCTACATTATAATACAATATCTAGCATTTATACTAAATACAAAATATGATCTATATGGGCCCTATCTACATGCATTGCTGAGGAGGTGACAACCTTGAATACTTCAGGCACTTCTGCAGATCTGGACTCCAAAAATCTTAGTCAAAGTACCTGCGTGAGGAAACAAATCCATCGCGCTAAGCATTGCTGCTTAGTGGTGCAATAATAGAACAAGAAAATAAAATATACAAATAAAGAAAGAACGAAGCATAATTTGAATATTTAAGAATCAATTTAATTTAATACTTTGTGTCTAATATTAATTATCTTTTGTTCTCATTTGTTTCGCTTTGGAAGCGTTTAATTCCGAAATTCACAGTGATAATGTACAACATACAGAATTAATAAAAATACTCAGTTTATATTTATATGGCAATAGAAGGTACATTTAAAATATTTAGTTAAGTTATACCTATTTTTGCAACTCTTTTATCATTTTACTTAACAATTTTTATATGGTTTGGATCATTTCATAATTGTAACTAATTCTTTTGAAGTCTTATTAACTCATTTATTTGATTTCTAATATTTTTAATTACTAATAGTCTTAATTTTGTTTCAATAAATTACACTGCCCAAGTAACCTACGACAGGCTGACTAAACTGGATAATGGGTCGTTGGCACTGGACACCACGGTGTCTCGGGCCGTCATACCATGGGACGCAGAACGTCAACCACGTATGCAGTCAGTATGACTAAAAAGCCATGATATCACATAAACGGGCATAAAAGCCACGAATGTTGACATAAAGCCATGAATGCGGGCATAAAGCCATGAATATGGGCACAAAGCCATGAATACAGGCATAAAGCCTTTTGCAGTACTGCTAAAACAGTACCCTATTGGCATGCCAAACTATCCAATCTGACACACATGTCTAGGTAATACAAGGGCACATAATATCATTAAATGTTAATATATTGTGTTTTATGACTCCATTATTTCATGATAAATTTCAATTATAATTCATACATTCATTTGATCATTTATATGATTACAATTCACATCATGTAACACCCTCCCGGTAATCATTCCGTACATTCTACTGTTTCGGTGACCGGTGTCGGTCCGGACAGCTAGAACGTCCGGAAAAATAATTAAATTTAAGTGAGGGACCATAATTAACTCAAATATTATTAAGAAAAATTTAGTAAAAATTTTAGAAATAAAATACAACCAAGTCAAACGAGCCGGTGCCCAAGCGATAGGTAACCAGAGGTAAGTTGCGGTTCTCGCAACGAGGAGCCCTATACAAGGGGGAAAAATTATAAAATAATTTTTGGGACTCCAGAGAAGGGTTATTGAGGTTCCCATAGCATTAGAATGCCAAGAAAATACTTAGAAAAAATTTTCAATCGGTACAGACAATTTTGACCCGTTAAGCCAAACGGAGGGCATTTTGGTCATTTCGCCTTCAGAGGTGATTTTTGGCCGACTTGTCCAGTTGAGTAAATAATTAATATGACATAAAATATGACAAAATATTGCTAGAAATTAAATTGGAAATGAGTAGTAGAGGAAATAAAAGAAAAATGAAATAAAATGCCAAATATGACCTATTATGATGTCATTTAAAAAGCCTTCTCCAATCATAATAAAACAACCAATTAATTAAGTAATAAAAGGGACAAATAAAGACTAAAGGAATTAAAAAACGTGAGCAGCTCCTTCTTCCCCAAAACCAGCCGCACCATAGCCAAGGGAGAACCCCATTTCTTCTCTTCATTCAAGCTTAGGAAACTCTCAAGCTTTACCTCAAAACCCTAAGTCACTTTCTTTAAAATTCATCCTAGCACCTTGCATGACCTTTTGGCAGCCAATAAGGAGAAAGAAAGTGAGGTTTAAGGGCTTGGAAAATTCTGCCACTTGAGGTTAGTGCACTTATACCCATTAAACTTTTTATTTCCATGATTTTGGACTTGAACTTAGTAAGATTTGTAGTTTAAATGAACAAAAAAACCTATGGGTATGAATACTTGAATTTCAGCTGCCCTAGTAAAAGAATATGTAGGAATGTTTTTGATGAGCTTGAAGTGAATTAGAAACCATTTTTGAAGTTATAAACATATGAGTAATGCCTTAGTAGCTAGCTAAAGTAAATGGCATAAATTATGAATTTGAATTAGGGTTTTGGGGAGTGAAAAATTGATTTGGCTTAGGAAATTGTTAGAGCACATTTTAATGGTCAATTAGTGACCATTTTAGGTATGTTGACCATAATTAGAACTGAAAAATGGTATGGCAAAGTCAAGGTATAAATCGCCTAGACAAGAAAGATAGGGACTGAAAATACAGTCCCTTTGCACTGCCATAACTTGGGCTGTGTTAGTCCAACTGAAGTTTGGCCAATTGGACATGAAACTAGGCTTATAATGGCACATTTTTGCTGAAGAAACCATGCCCAAAGGACCAAAGCAAGAGGACCAAAACTTGGCCCCAATCCGGATACCCTGCAGCTAGTTCTGCAGAATTGACCAAATGAACAGTTCATTTGGCCATAACTCACTGTAGATTTGGTCAATTGACCTGAAATTTTTACAGCAATAAGTTAAGACATAGACAAACAACTTTAATGAAGGAACCTACCCAAAATTATGGCCAGAACCTAACCCAAATGGCTATGGCAGTCATTGTTCATGCTACTGTAGATATGGTATTTTCTGCATAATGCAAATCCGGCCAGCCTGGGTTTTTGGGTCATATCTGGAGCTACAAAACTCCAAATGGAGTTATTCGAAAAAGGAAATTCAACTAGACAAAATAAGGAACAACTTTTATGTTTTACATTTCTTCAAATTCCCACGATGTGATGTCCAATAGAACAGTGAAGTTGACTCACCAAAACTGAAAATTCTGCTTGTGTTGAGTTACACTTTGAAATGGTATTAACACTTAATGCCAACAAGTTTTAAACACCAAATGTGGTATGTTGGGAGTGCCAAAGTCAATGTACACATTTTTATTCTAAAATTCAACATTTTTGTTGACCAATGATGAATAGTGACACCAAAAATTTGAAATTCACAAATTGAAGAATTTAAAAGTTTCAAATGCCCTAGTATACCTAACAAGATTGGTTTGGATAGTTTGGCATGCCAATAGGGTTCAGTTAGCAGTACTACACATGGAAATATGCCATTCCATGATTTCATGGCTTTTAGCCATTCTAACTTTATATTGAGACTTGGCCTTGTGCCTGATATTATTCTGACTTGTTAGTGCGGTGCCTGGGAGATGCATATGTGACCGATGGTGTGACGGCCCGAGGTACTAGGTACCCAGTGCCAGTTTACCCGTTATCCAGTCCAGTCGTCTAGTGTAGGTTACTTGGGGAAACCAAATGAATAAAAGTGAACAACGTTAACGAAATAATGGATATACCAATACCAAACAAAGAAAGCATACACATTATATACACATTCATTTTCTTGCTATTTTCTTCTATTATATTATTGCACCACTAAGCATTATTGCTTAGCGCGTTGCTTTGCCATGCGTAGGTACCGGAGATCCCGATCGTGAGCCCGTGAGACCGCAGGTAGGTGAGTTCATCCTGTAGATCCGCACGATGTCCGTGTCACCTCACTACTGCGATTGCATTGGTAGGGCACTAGGTGTCATTTGTCATTTTGATATTTTGTAGCAAATTTTTACTTTCTCATATGTATTTGAACTCATGTAATATATTTTGATGTTCATGTAAATAATGAAAGTTATGACTATGAATGCAAAAATTTGAGCATGTATTTATCGCTTGTATATGAGAAATGGATGTTTGAGAAATGAAAAGATTATTGAGAATTGAAATTGAGAAATATTGTTGAGATTTTGGATATTGGAATTTGAGATGATGAAATACAAATATTGGAAGTGTTTTTAACAGGTTCCGAAGAACTGTTTTCTCCATTTTTAGCGGTACTCATGGATTTTCTTTAAAATCTTCGGAACCTCAAATGAATAATGCTTTTGATAAATGGTTAAAATAAATCATATTTCATAAATTAACTTCAAAAGCATGATATAAATGAATTGAGGAATATTATAGTGTGCCAAGACAGTGTGGCATTACTTACTGGGTATCTTGTACACGGGTAAGGGGTGTCACATTTAGTGGTATCAGAGTACGGTTTAGGCGTTTCTGGGCCTAGATTGAGTCCATACCATGCATTGCATTTGTAAGGGTCGAGGTGACACTAACGCAGATCTGTTTATCTTTCTTATTTTGAATAGGATATGGATCCTTCATCTCAGAGAGCCGTTGAGGAGGAAGTGGAGAGTCATGCTCCACTGCGCAAAGCGAGGCCGGGGCATGAGAGAATCGCTCCGCCCGGCTCAAGCGAGCACCTTTCGGCCTCCACAGGTCATGTTCCAACAAATGGCCGACTTCTTTAGACAAATGGCCGGGGTAATGCCAGCACCACCACCACCACCAGCTCCACAGCAGAAATCACACCTGGAAAGGCTAAGGAAGTTTGGAGCTGTGGACTTCTATGGCAAGAGAGAAGATGACTCATTGCGTAGAATTTGTTGAATGCAAGCAGAGTACTAAAACAACTCCATTGCACTCGAGCAAAACACGGAAGGCGATATCTCTTTACTGCAAGATGATGCATATGAGTGGTGGGACACCGTGTCCAGCGAAGTGCAACCAGAAGCTGTAACTTGGGACTTCTTTCTCTCTGAGTTCAAGAAGAAATATGTGGATACTGTATACCTGGAAGAGAGAAGAAGATAATTTATTAACCTGAGGCAGAGACAATTGTCAGTGGCTGAGTATGAGAAAGAATTCGTCCGATTAAGCCGCTATGGAAGGGAGATAGTCCCAAATGAAGCTGAAAGATGCAAGAGATTTGAAGAGGGACTAAATGACAACATCAAGATCCAGCTCACTGCCTTGGGAATCACAGAATTTACCAAGTTAGTGGAAGCTGCAATAAAGGTGGAAAAAGTAAGAATTAGTGAACAGACCAGAAGGGATAGACAGCAGAAGAGGGGACCAGGTCAGTCTAGTTCCGCTCCTGGATTTGGGAAGAAGTTTAAGGGTCCTCCTGCACAGAGTTCGGGTCAGCCACAGGGTCAGGGTCAGTCTCAGGGGCCCAGGCCACAGTTCACCCCTAGGAGAGGTCAGTCCACACCATCAGTGGGCAGCTCTCCAGGAATGCGGTTCGAGGACCAGCCCAACATCTTACGCATGTCCACACCGAGAAATGGCATAAGGGGAGTGTTGGAGAGTGACGGTGCTCGCTTGAGGTGTGGGTCAACAGAGCATCGGTTGAAGAATCCCACGCAGAACTACTACATTTGCTCCAACACAAGCGAGCACACTCTGCACCACTAAGGGGTAGAAGGTCCGTAAATCCGGCCGTGGGACCATCTCGAGGCCTGCATCGAGCGATGAGAGGCGGATAACAGACCACCTGCCAGAAATTATGCCTTGAGAGCTCAGGAGGAGCAAGATGCCCCGGACGTCATCAGGGGTACGTTCTCCCTCTACACTACACTTGTGCACGCATTGGTGGATCCAGGATCCACTCATTCATACATCTGTATCAATCTACTCGTAGAAAGGGGCATACTGGTAGGGGAGAGTGACCAAGACATTCTGGTCACTAATCCATTGGGTCACAGTGTGGTAGTGAACAAGGTATACAAGGGTTGTCCTTTAAGGATTCAGGGGTATGAATTCTTGGCAGACTTGATTGAGTTGCCTTTCCATGAGTTTGACGTGATTTTGGGAATGGGTGGTTGTCACGTCATCGTGCAATAGTTGATTGCAAATTGAAGAGAATTTCTTTGAAAACCCACGAGGGTAATGAAATTACAGTTGTGGGTGAAAGGACAGATTTTCTGTCTAATGTCATCTCAGCCACAGTTACAAGAAGAATGATGAGAAAAGGCTGTGAAGCCTACCTAGCACATGTGGTGGATACTAGGCAGGCTAAGCCAAACATGATTGACATACCCACAGAAGAGACTTCCTGAGGTATTCCACGAAGAATTGCACGGTTTGCCACCGAGAAAGGGAAGTTGAATTTGCTATTGAGACAACTGCCGGCACAAGACCCATTTCCATTGCTCCTTATAGGATGGCACCCACTGAATTGAGGGAGTTGAAAACTCAATTGCAAGAGTTTCTTGATAAGGGGTTCATACGCACCAGTGTGTCACCATGGGGAGCTCCAGTGCTGTTTGTGAAAAAGAAGGATGGGACTTTGAGACTATGCATCGATTCTGGCGATTGAATAAAGTGACTGTGAAGAACAAATATCCGTTGCCTAGAATTGATGATCTGTTTGATCAGTTGAAGGGAGCAGGAGTATTTTATAAGATTGATCTCAGATCAGGGTTTCATCAGTTGAGGGTGAAAGATGTAGATGTGCCCAAGACTGCATTCAGGACCCAGTATGGGCATTATGAGTTTCTGGTGATGCCCTTTGGCCTAACAAATGCACCAGCGGCGTTCATGGACCTTATGAACTGTATCTTCCATCCATACCTAGATCGGTTCATAGTGGTTTTTATTGATGATATTCTGGTGTACTCCAAGACCAGGGAAGAACATGATGAACATTTGAGGATTGTTCTGCAAACCCTGCGGGAAAAGAAGCTGTATGCTAAGTTGTCCAAGTGTGACTTTTGGCTGAATGAGATTGCATTCCTTGGACACATAGTGTCAGCTGATGGAATTAGGGTGGATCCCAAGAAAATAGAAGCAGTGATGGAATGGAAGCCTCCCAGGAATACAACTGAGGTCAGAAGTTTCTTGGGGCTAGCTGGGTATTATAGAAGATTTGTGAAGGGATTTTCCTTAATAGCTGCTCCAATGACCAAGTTGTTACACAAGAATGTCAGATTTGACTGGAATGACAAATGTCAGACCAGTTTTGAGAAGTTGAAGGCTATGTTGACAGAGGCACCCGTGTTAACACAGCCAGTGTCAGGAAAAGACTTCATGGTCTACAGTGATGCCTCTCATAATGGGTTAGGGTGTGTATTAATGCAAGAGGGGAAAGTGGTCGCTTATGCTTCCAGACAGCTAAGGCCACATGAACAGAATTACCCTACCCATGACCTAGAGCTTGCAGCAATTATCTTCGCACTGAAGATATGGAGGCATTACTTGTATGGTGAAAAGTGCTACATTTACACAAACCACAAGAGTCTAAAATATTTGCCAACTCAGAGGGAGCTCAACCTTAGACAGAGGCAATGGATTGAGTTCCTGAAGGACTATGATTGTGTAATTGACTACCATCCTGGGAAGGCAAATGTAGTTGCTGATGCTTTAAGCAGAAAATCCATGACAGCCTTGAGATCATTGAATGCTCGTCTATCTTTGGTTCGAGATGGAGCTATTTTGGCTGAGTTACAAGTGAGGCCAAACCTGCTACAGCAGATTTTAGATGGGCAAAAAGTAGATGAAAAGTTACTGGCTATTATGAGCAAAATCCCAGAGGGAAAAGCAGCTGACTATGAGGTGAAAACAGATGGGTGTCTATATTACAAAGGAAGACTGTGTGTACTAGATGATGGGGAATTGAAGGCCAATATTCTGAAAGAGGCACACACTAGTGTATATGCTATGCACCCAGGAAGTACAAAGATGTATCATGACCTGAAGCTTCAGTATTGGTGGCCTGGTATGAAGAGGGACATAGCTGACTATGTGACTAAATGCTTGACATGTCAGCAAGTCAAGGCAGAACATCAAGTTCCATCGGGTTTGCTACAGCCTATACGCATACCTGAATGGAAATGGGATATGGTCACCATGGATTTTGTAAGTGGCCTACCTCTCACCCGGAAGAAGCATGATGCAGCATGGGTAATAGTGGATAGATTGACCAAGTCAGCACACTTTACGCGATTAGGGGACTACTCACTAGAGAGGTTAGCGAATTGTATATCGCTGAGATAGTTAGGCGCATGGAATTCCACTTTCCATCATATCAGATCGACACAGAAGGTTTACATCCTGAGTTTGGAAGAAGTTGCATGAATCCTTGGGTACACAACTCCATTTCAAAGACTGACTTTCCATCCTCAGACGCATGGGCAATCTGAAAGAGTAATCCAGGTAAATAATTGAAACCAATGAAATTGATACAAATATTGAATTGAAATGATAACAATAACGTGAAATACTTGTCAGGTCCTTGAGGATATGCTGAGGAGTTGTGTCATTGAGTTTGAGGGAAGTTGGGATAGATACCTCCCACTGGCAGAATTTGCATACAACAATAGCTACCAAGCTAGTATCCAAATGGCCCCGTATGAAGCGCTGTATGGGAGAAAATGTAGAACTCGGTGTCTTTGGACTGAATTGGCGAAGACAAGCGGTAGGGCTGGACACGGTGAAACAGGCTGAGGAGAAGGTGAAATTAATCAAAGCCAACTTAAAGGTTGCCTCAGACAGACAGAAATCCTATGCCAACTTGAAGAGAAAAGAAATAGAATATGTGGTTGGCGACAAAGTGTTCCTCAAGGTGTCACCATGGAAGAAAGTACTGAGGTTTGGAAGAAAAGGTAAGTTGAGCCCTAGGTTCATTGGCCCATATGAAATCATCGAACGTGTGGGTCCAGTGGCCTATAGGCTAGCTTTACCACCAGAGCTGGACAAGATCCACAATGTGTTCCACGTGTCTATGCTCAGAAGATACCACTCAGATCCTTCACATGTCATCTCCAGAGAAGAAATTGAAATACAGCCGGATTTGACATACGAAGAAGAACCTCTACGGATCTTGGCTCGGGAAGTGAAAGAGTTGAGAAACAAGCAAATTCCATTGGTGAAAGTGCTATGGAGGCATCACAACACCGAGGAGGCAACTTGGGAAAGTGAAGAGAGGATGAGGCAACAGTTCCCTCAACTGTTTGCATCAGGTAAATTTCGAGGACGAAATTTAAATTAGAGGGGAAGAGTTGTAACACCCTCCGGTAATCATTAGTACATTCTCTTCGTTAGATGACCGGTGTCGGTCAGGACAGCTAGAACGTCCGGAAAAATAATTAAATTTAAGTGAGGGACCATAATTAACTCAAATATTAATAAGAAAAATTTAGTAAAAATTTTAGAAATAAAATACAACCAAGTCAAACGAGCCGGTGCCCAAGCGATGGGTAACCAGAGATAAGTTGCGGTTCTCGCAACGAGGAGCCCTATACCCGGGGGAAAAATTATAAAATAATTTTTGGGACTCCAGAGAAGGGTTATTGAGGTTCCCATGGCATTAGAATGCCAAGAAAACAATTTTGACCCGTTAAGCCAAACGGAGGGCATTTTGGTCATTTCGCTTTCAGAGGTAATTTTTGGCCGACTTGTCTAGTTGAGTAAATAATTAATATGACATAAAATATGAAGAAATATTGCTAGAAATTAAATTGGAAATGAGTAGTAGAGGAAAGAAAAGAAAAATGAAATAAAATGCCAAATATGACCTATTATGATGTCATTTAAAAAGCCTTCTCCAATCATAACAAAACAACCAATTAATTAAGTAATAAAAGGGACAAATAAAGACTAAAGGAATTAAAAAACGTGAGCAGCTCCTTCTTACCCAAAACCAGCCGCACCATAGCCAAGGGAGAACCCCATTTCTTCTCTTCATTCAAGCTTAGGAAACTCTCAAGCTTTACCTCAAAACCCTAAGTCACTTTCATTAAAATTCATCCTAGCACCTTGCATGACCTTTTGGCAGCCAAGAAGGAGAAAGAAAGTGAGGTTTAAGGGCTTGGAAAATTCTGCCACTTGAGGTTAGTGCACTTATACCCATTAAACTCTTTATTTCCATGATTTTGGACTTGAACTTAGTAAGATTTGTAGTTTAAATGAACAAAAAACCTATGGGTATGAACACTTGAATTTCGGCTGCCCTAGTAAAAGAATATGTAGGAATGTTTTTGATGAGCTTGAAGTGAATTAGAAACCATTTTTGAAGTTATAAACATATGAGTACTGCCTTAGTAGCTAGCTAAGGTAAATGGCATAAATTATGAATTTGAATTAGGGTTTTGGGGAGTGAAAAATTGATTTGGCTCAGGAAATTGTTAGAGCACATTTTGAAGGTCAATTAGTGACCATTTTAGGTATGTTGACCACAATTAGAACTGAAAAATGGTATGGCAAAGTCAAGGTATAAACTGCCCTAGGACAGCAGCATAGGGACTGAAAATTCTGTCCCTTTGCACTGTCATAACTTGGGCTGTGTTAGTCCAATTGAAGTTTGGCCAATTGGACATGAAACTAGGCTTATAATGGCACATTTTTTCTGAAGAAACCATGCCCAAAAGACCAAAGCAAGAGGACCAAAACTTGGCCCCAATCCGGATACCCTGCAGCTGGTTCTGCAGAATTTACCAAATGAACAGTAACTGTTCATTTGGCCATAACTCACTGTAGATTTGGTCAATTGACCTGAAATTTTTACAGCAACAAGTTAAGACATAGACAAACAACTTTAATGAAGGAACCTACCCAAAATTTTGGCCAGAACCTAACCCAAATGGCTATGGCAGTCACTGTTCATGCTACTGTAGATATGGTATTTTCTGCAGAATGCAAATCCGGCCAGCCTAGGTTTTTGGGTCATATCTGGAGCTACAAAACTCCAAATGGAGTGATTCAAAATAGGAAATTCAACTAGACAAAATAAGGAACAACTTTTATGTTTTACATTTCTTCAAATTCCCACAGTAACAGTGTCCAATGGAACAGTGAAGTTGACTCACCAAAATTGAAAATTCTGCTTGTGTTGAGTTACACTTTGAAATGGTATTAACACTTAATGCCAACAAGTTTTAAACACCAAATGTGGTATGTTGGGAGTGCCAAAGTCAATGTACACATTTTTATTCTAAAAGTCAACATTTTTGTTGACCAAAGATGAATAGTGACACCAAAAATTTGAAATTCACAAATTGAAGAATTTAAAAGTTTCAAATGCCCTAGTATACCTAACAAGATTGGCTTGGATAGTTTGGCATGCCAATAGGGTTCAGTTAGCAGTAATACACATGGCAATATGCCATTCCGTGATTTCATGGCTTTTAGCCATTCTGACTTTATATTGAGACTTGGCCTTGTGCCTGATATTATTTACAGCTTGTTAGCTGTTCTGGTGCACACCGAGAGATGCATATGTGACCGATGGTGTGACGGCCCGAGGTACTAGGTACCCAGTGCCAGTTTACCAGTTATCCAATCCAGTCATCTAGTGTAGGTTACTTGGGGCAACCAAATGAATAAAAGTGAACAACGTTAATGAAATAATGGATATACCAATACCAAACAAAGAAAGCATACACATTCTATACACATTCATTTCTTGCTATTTTCTTCTATTATATTATTGCACCACTAAGCATTATTGCTTAGCGCGTTGCTTTTGCCATGCGTAGGTACTGGAGATCCCGATCGTGAGCCCAGTAGACCGCAGACTGGGTGAGTTCATCCTGTAGATCGCACTTGTCCGTGTCACCTCACTACCTGCAGTGCATTGGTAGGGCACTAGGTGTCATTTTGTCATTTTGATATTTTGTAGCAGATTTTTACTTTCTCATATGTATTTGAACTCATGTAATATATTTTGATGTTCATGTAAATAATGAAAGTTATGACTATGAATGCAAAAATTTGAGCATGTATTTATCGCTTGTATATGAGAAATGGATGTTTGAGAAATGAAAAGATTATTGAGAATTGAAATTGAGAAATATTGTTGAGATTTTGGATATTGGAATTTGAGATGATGAAATACAAATATTGGAAGTGTTTTTAACAGGTTCCGAAGAACTGTTTTCTCCATTTTTAGCCGGTACTCCGCCGGATTTTCTTTAAAATCTTCGGAACCTCAAATGAATAATGCTTTTGATAAATGGTTAAAATAAATCATATTTCATAAATTAACTTCAAAAGCATGATATAAATGAATTGAGGAATATTAGAGTGTGCCAGTACACCGTGTGGCATTACTTACTCGGGTATACTGTACACGGGTAAGGGGTGTCACACATCAATTATCATTTTATACCATTGTACTCAAAATACTTCTCCTCTCTACAAAAATGAGAACTAATGTCTCATTCATACATTAATATGGTTCATTTATTCATTCATTATGTTATTCATATTGATCACAATTCTAAACAATGGTTCACATTTACCATTGTATTCAAAACATTTTTCCTTTCTCATTTATACATTCAAGAATCTACTTTTGTAATTATAAATTTTATATTTCAAGTTGAGTTACTAATATTTTATGAATTCCATTTGTGATGGGCATATAAGCCCTAGCTATCTATGCACATCAATTAGGTGACTTATTTTTCATGTTTCAAGTAATCCATGAATATTTCATGGATTTTAAATTTATGGCCTTAATTTCTTTTTTTAACAATTTTGACTAGGATGCATAGTCTACATTTTGAATGTGCGGAAGCGTGAAAAACACAAGTTTATACCATTGAATTCAAAAATTTTCACCTAGGGTCACATGCACCATGCAAGATTTATTTTTATCTATTTGATTTCAATGATAAACAACATATTAAAACTCTTTTAATATGTTTTTGGATCTGTATTTGCCATTTAAGATTTTAAAATTAATCAGATTAATTTTAGAACCCTAGATTAAATCAAGAACGATTACACTAACCTCTTGATGACACGGATGTTGTCCCTCTAGCTTGTCCACACCAAGAACACCTATGGCAGCCCTTGAACAGCTTCTAAAGCCTTTTCTATTAATTAGAAATTCAAGTTCTGCCTTTTAAGAGATTAGAGATGCGAGGACACTAGAAACAATTTCTAGTGTTCTTAATTCAAGAGATTGATGGCTAATCTCTTTGAATTGATGAGAGATGAAGAAGAATGGCTGGAGAGGCTCAAAGTGGCGTGACAATTGAGAGGAGAGGCTGCTGGTTATGTTTTCCATTCATAACCACACTTAAATAGCTAGGTTAACACATTAAACCCTAGCCACATGTCACCTTTTGATTAGCTCTAGGTTTAAGTGACCCAATCACATTGTGCCAAGTGTCAAACCTATATTTAATCTTGATTTTAATCATCTTACATGATTAAAAAAACATTTGGCAAGCTTATGTGTTATGCCATGTGTCACCATCTCATGGTGCCACGTGTCTGAAATGACGAAAATGCCCTGTGTCTTAATTTTGAGTTCTTAACCCAAAATAATTATTTTCTTCTTCTAATTAATTTATATCAAATATAAATTAATTAATTAATCTCTATTAATTAATTTCTCATCAATTAAATTCATATTTAAACACTTTAAATATAAATTTAATTTATACTACACATCCAATAATCTAGATTTGGTTTCAAGTCATGCTAGGGACTTTGTAATTTTATTGCAAACCAAATCTATTTAATTAATCAATTAAACTCTTTAATTAATTAATTAAATCATATTTAAATAGGTGATAACTTGTGTATGTGTGTGACTTACTAGGCTCATCACTAATTGGCAATGAGAAATGATATCAACTCTTAATATCATCAGAACTCTTTCTTACCATAAATGATTTCTCTAAATCATTTTATGAACCTCATAGACCATGGTTAACACCTAGCATAGCATGCCATGGCCACCCAATTAGTAATAAGGTTTACCTTAAATGAACCTATAATCATATGTTACCATGCACTAGAATCTCAAAATCCCAACTCAGTCATGGTTTATGTCAAACTCCATTTGCTATGAATATTATGTTCTCTTTTAATTCCAGTTCTTGATTAAAAGATTTTCTCATCGAAACTCTTTAATAAATCTATCTGAACTTGAAACATCAAGAACAATTAAATGAACATAGGATTTTATCTCTATTTACTTAGAGGAACAGACGATTCCATCTTGATCAACACCTACCTCCATATATAACTAGCGAGCCAACACATGCCCATATACCCATACATAGTATAAGTATGAATCAAACTCAAACTACCTATATACAAGATATATCTCAGTCTAAAGATTATATGCACTGATATGATTTATGACAAAACATTGACAAGAGTAAACTCCATGTGCTTGTCATTTATAAGTACCTATCATGTTTGTTATATGGCATGAGACTCACCATTCCATCTTATTTATATCTCATATAAATAACTTGGGAACAAACATGAATACAATCTTGTTGGATAAGTCATGTCCTTATTATGAAGTATCCTCGATTGTGAACCTATTTATGATACTTTGTGCTAGAAATATTGTCACTCATATTCTTAACAACTTAAGAATAATATTTCTAACAAAATATCAATGGACCTTTTCTATTACACATAAATATATTATGTAAACGGAAAAGTGGAAATGCCTTTTATTATTAAAAATATGTACAAGATACATACTAAATGATATGCTCTAGGCATACTACTAACAATCTCCCACTAGCACTAGAGCCATTCATTACAATACCTTAGACCCATCTTCTCAAGATGGACAAAGGCTTAGTGAATGGATTTGATGTTATTTGCATGGCTATATCGCCTTGCCCAACTATATCTGATAATGTTTCTATGTGTTTGGATTTTGGGTGAGACCTGCTCCATTGTTGTCAGTGGAACTACTCAATGGAAGGAAGAACTTCTTTATCCAAAGAATCTATACTCACTAGTGGAATGGATCGCAATGTGCTCGCTTGGAACTCTTCCAAGCACCTCCATTACAAATGAACACATATCCGGTAGACTTTCTATCATCGATATGATTGGAAATATAACCATCCAATTGCAAGCCTCCACCTCCATAAATCAAGAATAAATCCTTAGTTCTTCTCAAGTACTTAAGGATATTTGTTCCAAACTGGATTGGATTGATACCGCTAGTCAAACTAACCTAGTATACAACATTGCATACATTAAACTTCCAATAAGCATATGGAATCGCCATCTTATCTCTTTCTTGGTGTCTTTGGAGACATCTCTTTAGAAAGATGGATACCATGTCTCACTGGTAACAATCCTCTCTTGGAATCAAGCATGTTAAACCTCTTTAACACCTTTTCCAAGTATAGACTTTGGGATAAACCAATTATTCTTTTCGCTCTATCTCTATAGAAGATAATCCCAAGAATATAGGTTGCCTCCCTAAGTCTTTCATGGAGAATGTATTTGACAACCATACCTTTATACAACATACCGTATCATTACCTATCAACAGATGTCATCCACATATAAGATAAGGAAAGTGATAACTAACCTTCTTATATACACATGGCTCATCCTCATTTTTGATAAAACCAAAGGATTTAATGGCTTCATCAAAGCGGATGTTCCAACTCCTCAAGCTTGTTTCAACCCATAAATGGATCGCTTTAGCTTGCATACCTTGGAACCATCTTGGGATTCAAATCCCTAGGTTGTTCCATGAAAATGTTTTCTTCAATGTATCCATTGAGAAATTTTGACATCCATCCGCCAAATCTCATAATCATAGTATGCACTATTGCTAATAAAATCCTAATTGATTTAAGCATGCACAAGCGAGAAAGTCTCCTCATAGTCTATTCCTTGCCTTTGGCGAAACCCTTCGCTACTAGCCTTGCCTTATAGGTCTCTACCTTTCCATCGAACCAATTTTCTTCTTGAAAACCCATTTGTTCCCTATAGGTACAATACCTTGGTGGGTCAACAAGATCCCAAACTAGATTCTTATAAAAGGAATAAATATCGTATTTCATAGAATAAATACATTTAGAAGAGTCTATATCCGATATAGCTTCTTCATAGGTAAGTGGATCATCTCCATGATCTACTTCTTCATGAGTAGACAACTCTTGTTCTTCTTCATGAAGAAAACCATATCTCACCGGGTGGGTGAGATTTGTTCTACGAGAGATGTTTCATCAATGGGTATAGGTTGACTAGATGGATCTATATCCATAATTCTAACTCTATTTGCCTTCCTTTGCCTCCTTCTTGAACAATTGTTCAAGAAATGTGGCATCTCTACTTATCACAACCTTTTGTGAAGTAGGCAAATAAAAATAATATCCAAAACTATCTTTTGGATATCCAACAAATCGACCTTTGGTCTCCAATTTATCGTGTTCGACTTTTTGATTTAGGACAACCCCAAATCTTAACATGCTTAAGACTTGGTTTTCTTCCATGCCATATCTCATAAGGTGTGGAAGAAGATTTTGATGGAATCTATTTCGAATATATAAAGTGATTCTAATGCAAATCCCCAAAAGGAGATTGGCATATCAAGATAGCTCATCATACTCATATCCAATAGGTACGATTTCTCCTTCAGATACACCATTGGACCGAGAAACAATGCCATGCTCTCTCAAGTATTCATCAAATTACTCAAATATTCACCTCCACGATCGATCGAAGAACTTTAATATTCTTTCTGTTTGATTTTCTACTTGATTTAAATTCTTTGAACTTTTCAAAGATTCATGTTTGTATTTCATCAAATACAAATACCCAAACCTTGATTTATCATTAGTAAAGGTAATAAAATAATGAAAGCCCCCTCTAGCCTTTTCTTTAAATGGACCACATACATCACTATGTATTAGCTCCAAAATATTTTCACTCTTAGCCCTTGTCCAACAAAGGGTGATCTAGTCATTTAAGGCAAGATTCACAAGTTGGAGTAGGCTCGAGCCCAATGAGGATAGAATCCCCATTTTCTCCAATTTTGCAATCCTATCTTCGCAACATGACATAACCTTAAGTGCCAAATGTATTTTGAACTTGAGTTGGTTTTCACCATGGCATTGCATTCATTTAGATTACTATACGGAAACATTTTCTATCGACAAATGAAACTTTCTGCTGGCAATGGAAACACTTTCCTTTGCCTTCATCACTTTAGTCTTCTTTTTAGCTATTTTCTTGGAAGGACCGGAGAGGTTTCTTTTTCTTATTGCCCTTCTTCTTGTTGGACTTTCCAGGTAAGAAGATGCAAAAAGCTACCTCTTTTCCTTTATTGCATATTCTTTTGGGCAATAAATGTTGAGTAATTGGTGCATTCTGTTTAGTCATATGGAAATTTATCACAAAATTCCCAAAAGACTAAGGATCAAATCCGTTTGTAGTTGGAAATCCATGTTGAAGTCAAGATGTTCCAAATCATCTTGTGGACATGATCCCCAACATACATCCTCCTAGATATCTCATACCTAGCATGCTCACCATACAACTCTTATAGGTGAAGGAGGATCTCACTAGCACTCTGCATGTTCTCATGTTGCTTCTGTAACTCATTACTCATGGAAGCAAGCATGTAACAAATAGCTCTCATATCATGCTCCTTCCACTTGTCCAAAGTATCATGTTCCTCTTGTGTGGCCTCTGGAGGTAAGGGACCAGGAACATTTGAATCTAGAACATATCCTATATGTTAACAAGTTTCAAATTTCTTAGCCAGATCAAGTATGCTTGCAAGGATATTGGATGGTGGTGGTTGTTTTGTGCTCATTTTAAATTAGCAAAAATAACCAGATTAATTAGTAAATGTATCATGAAATTAAACAAAAATGATTATGGTCTTTAAATCAAATTGGTCCTCCCACTAACTAAGCGAAACCTACAATACCAAATAACACAAAGTAAATCCTAGTAGGATGGATTTATAGTGGGTGATTGAATTCTTATAATTCTATTGATCATCCTCAGTACATCCATTATTGGAATTACAATAAACTATAAGTGAGCAACTCCTTGCCCATCACATCTCATGTGAGGTTCAATCCTTTAGCCCCTAATGCTCAAAATCTACATCCAATATTGACTTATCTTGCATTAGTTAAGTTGATCCATTATGCAAATAATTTTAATGTCCTCAGGTACATCCAATATTGGCCACCAAACCATTTACATATTTACAACATCTCATGCTTAACAATTATTCTTAAGAAAATCTCTTAAATTAATTGCATCTCATGCAACTATTTAAAATTTCTTAAAATAATTGCCCCAATGGAGGGCTTATGTTATAATTACTTTAATTATAGCATTTCCAACTTAATCATTTGTTTGGAAGATTTTATAGCCATCCTAATTACTATTAAGGTCTCACTTTGCACATTATCCATTTAGCATGCATATATCATATAATTGCATACATTCCCATACATCTCATGCATTCATGGATAAAATATGGTATGATCATGGACTTTCTGGATTCATTCAACGAGCCACCAAGAATTGAATCAGGCATTCCTAGGTGCATTTCATTCATTCATTTTACAAGAGTTGCTGAAGGAGTACATAATCAACACTTGATATTGAATTGAACTTCTTGCAATCCAATATTACATAGTAATCAATTTACAAGAACTTAAATAAATGAAATTACAACCCAAAAAATATTACAAACTTAATAATACATGCCCAAAATAAATTAAAATAAATTAATTAATTTACAATCCCAAAGAAACATAAAAGAAATAAATCCAATCACATTGGTCTTTTATAGTCCATGATCATCCATCATGCATATCACTATTTAACAATTAAATAAAATATACATTCATAAATTAAATTGAATATCTCATATTCAACTTAAAAATCCAGATTTGAATATGATTCAAATAAATTTAAAAATTCAGATTTGAATCTCAGTCAAACAAAGTTAAAAAGTCAGATTTGAATCACATTCAAACAACTTCAAAGATTTGAATCACATTCAAACATTTTTTTAAAAATCAGATTTGAATCACATTCAAATATTTTTTAAAAAATCAGATCTGAATTTTATTGAATCAATTTTAAAAAATCAGATTTAAATATGATTCAAACAACTTTAAAAATTCAGATTTGAATCTCATTCAAACAACTTTTAAAATTGATTTGAATCACATTCAAATATTTTTAAAATTCTGATTTGAATCATAATTTAATTGTGTGATTAAAACAACTAATTAAACACTTTAATTAGTCAAAGAATAGGCCTTAGATCATACAACAATTGCAGAATTAAAAGCCAAACCTTGAATCACCCATGGAACCATTGTTGCCGCCACCAATGGTGGCTTCTCCATGTGTGACGCCACATCTCATGAACCAACCAGCAATGAATCTCTTGATCTCATGATCAAACACACAATTAAATTATATAATCAACAATCTAAATGGCAAATATAGTGGCTCGATACCAATTGAAGCGTGAAAACACAAGTTTATACCATTGAATTCAAAAATTTTCACCTAGGGTCACATGCACCATGCAAGATTTATTTTTATCTATTTGATTTCAATGATAAACAACATATTAAAACTCTTTTAATATGTTTTGGATCTGTATTTGCCATTTAAGATTTTAAAATTAATCAGATTAATTTTAGAACCCTAGATTAAATCAAGAACGATTACACTAACCTCTTGATGTATGTTGTCCCTCTAGCTTGTCCACACCAAGAACACCTATGGCAGCCCTTGAACAGCTTCTAAAGCCTTTTCTATTAATTAGAAATTCAAGTTCTTTTTTAAGAGATTAGAGATTAGAAACAATTTCTAGTGTTCTTAATTCAAGAGATTGATGGCTAATCTCTTTGAATTGATGAGAGATGAAGAAGAATGGCTGGAGGCTCAAAATGGCGTGACAATTGAGAGGAGAGGCTGCTGGTTATGTTTTCCATTCATAACCACACTTAAATAGCTAGGTTAACACATTAAACCCTAGCCACATGTCACCTTTTGATTAGCTCTAGGTTTAAGTGACCCAATCACATTGTGCCAAGTGTCAAACCTATATTTAATCTTGATTTTAATCATCTTACATGATTAAAAAAACATTTGGCAAGCTTATGTGTTATGCCATGTGTCACCATCTCATGGTGCCACGTGTCTGTCTTAATTTTGAGTTCTTAACCCAAAATAATTATTTTCTTCTTCTAATTAATTTATATCAAATATAAATTAATTAATTAATCTCTATTAATTAATTTCTCATCAATTAAATTCATATTTAAACACTTTAAATATAAATTTAATTTATACTACACATCCAATAATCTAGATTTGGTTTCAAGTCATGCTAGGGACTTTGTAATTTTATTGCAAACCAAATCTATTTAATTAATCAATTAAACTCTTTAATTAATTAATTAAATCATATTTAAATAGGTGATAACTTGTGTATGTGTGTGACTTACTAGGCTCATCACTAATTGGCAATGAGAAATGATATCAACTCTTAATATCATCAGAACTCTTTCTTACCATAAATGATTTCTCTAAATCATTTTATGAACCTCATAGACCATGGTTAACACCTAGCATAGCATGCCATGGCCACCCAATTAGTAATAAGGTTTACCTTAAATGAACCTATAATCATATGTTACCATGCACTAGAATCTCAAAATCCCAACCAATTTGGAGTCATGGTTTATGTCAAACTCCATTTGCTATGAATATTATGTTCTCTTTTAATTCCAGTTCTTGATTAAAAGATTTTCTCATCGAAACTCTTTCTGAATAAATCTATGAACTTGAAACATCAAGAACAATTAAATGAACATAGGATTTTATCTCTATTTACTGGAGGAACAGATTCCATCTTGATCAACACCTACCTCCATATATAACTAGCCAACACATGCCCATATACCCATACATAGTATAAGTATGATCAAACTCAAACTACCTATATACAAGATAGTCTAAAGATTATATGTATGATTTATGACAAAACATTGACAAGAGTAAACTCCATGTGCTTGTCCTTATCATTTATAAGTGCCTATCATGTTTGTTATATGGCATGAGACTCACCATTCCATCTTATTTATATCTCATATAAATAACTTGGGAACAAACATGAATACAATCTTTCTGGATAAGTCATGTCCTTATTATGAAGTATCCTCGATTGTGAACCTATTTATGATACTTTGTGCTAGAAATATTGTCACTCATATTCTTAACAACTTAAGAATAATATTTCTAACAAAATATCAATGGACCTTTTCTATTACACATAAATATATTATGTAAACGGAAAAGTGGAAATGCCTTTTATTATTAAAAATATGTACAAGATACATACTAAATGATATGCTCTAGGGCATACTACTAACACATTTGTCATACAATTCTAAGCATTTAAGCTTATAATTGATTCTAGGTTTTCATCTTAATTTACTAATCATTTTGATTACTATTCACCTTACTAGTCAACCAAAATGTTGACTTTTTCATACTTAGTGGATATATTAATTCTAATTACACCAAGATCCCACATTTTGAGTTTTACATTTGCTAGTATTAATTGCCAATTGCAATTTAAAGTCCCCTAGGTGCATCTCTAATTTCAAACTTTGAGTTTCAAGTTTTGGTGTCACTATTCACCTCATTGGTCAACAAAAATGTTGACTTTTGGATAGAAAATAGGTACATTGGTTTTAACACTCCCAATGCACCCCATTTTACATTTAAAACTTGTTGGAATTGATTACCATTACCATTTCTAAGCTTAACACAAGAGAGCAGAATTTCCAGTTTTTGAAGCTTAACTTTACTGTTCCATTAAGCACTGTTGCAGTGGGAATTTGAGAAAATGGCAAAAACATGAAAGTTGTTCCTTATTTTGTCTAGTTGAATTTCCTTTTTTGAATCACTCCATTTGGAGTTTTGTAGCCCCAGATATGGTCCAAAAACCACAGCTGGCCGGATTGGAAAAACTGCAGAATTACCAAATCTATAGTACAATGAACAGTGACTGTGACTGCCATTTGGGTTAGGTTCTGGTCATAATTTGGGGTAGGTTTCTTCATGAATGTTGTTTGTCTATGTCTTAACTTGTTGCTGTAAAAATTTCAGGTCAATTGACCATATCTACATTGAGTTATGGCAAAATGAACAGTGTCATTTCTGCAGGTGCTGGTTGCAGGGTATCCGGAATGAGGCCAACTTTTGGTCCACTTGCTTTGGTCTTTTGGGCATGGTTTCTTCAGCAAAATTGTGCCATTATAAGTCTATTTTCATTTCAAATTGGCCAAACACTAATTGGACCTACACAGCCAAAGATATGGCAGTCCAAACAGGCTGGACTCACATCCTCATTTCTGCTGTCTCTAGGCAGCACATCTATTTCAGTTTTCCATGCATTAGTTCACTCCAAATTATGATTAACTTGCCTCAAATGGTCACTAATTGACCATTAAAATTTCCATTAATCAATTCATAAGCCAAGCCAAATTTTCACTTCTCAAAACCCTAATTTCCATATGAGTTTTCACAACATGCTTTAATTAACTATCTCATTCACTATCCACATGCATACATGGTTTAAACATAATCTCTAATCCACTTTAAGTCCATCAAAACACTCCATTATTGTTCCTTCAATAGGGCTGCCGAAATCCATGGTATGTATACACATAATTTTTGTTCATTTAAGTTACAAATCTTCACTCAATTCAAGTCACTATCATGGAATATAAGAGTTTTAAGTAAATAGGTGCACTAACCTTTAGGTGGCAGATTTTTCAAGCTACCCAAACTCCTTCTTTCTTCTTCTTTTGGCTGCCTAGAGGTTGCTCAAGTTGCTAGGTTAATTTTTTGTGAAGCTAGGTTATGATTTTGTTGGGTAGAAATGGGTGAATCAAGCTTTGAAAAGCTTGAATATACTTAGCTATGGAAGAGAGGTCACGTATTGAAGGAAGAAGAAGAAGAAGAAGAAGAGCAGAATTTTTAGGTCCATTTGTCTCTTTTAAGTGATTTAAGAAAGCTTGTTGAATGGTGATTGGTTGGGAGAAAGTAAATGACATCATCATGTCATAAATGGGCATTTTCTTGTATTTTTCTTTTCTTTTCTTTTCTACTAGCTTCAAATTAATTTTTCATCAATATTAATTCATATTTTATGTCATAATAATTATTTACTCAACTGGACAAGTCGGCCAAAAATCACCTCTGAAGGCGAAATGACCAAAATGCCCTCCGTTTGGCTTAACGGGTCAAAATTGTCTGTACCGATTGAAAAATTTTTCTAAATATTTTCTTGGCATTCTAATGCCATAGGAACCTCAATGACCCTTCTCTGGAGTCCCAATAATTATTTTATGAATTTTTCCCCGGGTCTAGGGCTCCTTGTTGCGAGAACCGCAACTTCCCTCTGGTTACCCATCGCTTGGGCACCGGCTCGTTTAACTTGGTTGTATTTTATTTCTAAAATTTTTACTAAATTTTTCTTGTTAATATTTGAGTTAATTATGGTTTCTGACTTTAGTTTAAATATTTTTCCAGACGTTCTAGCTGTCCGGACCGACACCGGTCACCGGAACAGTAGAATGTACGGAGTTGCTACCGGGAGGGTGTTACAGTAGCTGATCAAGGAATGCTATATTCTGTGCTGGAGCACCTCACTTTATTTATAATTTATTTTTAAATGCCATTTTAAAACTCAATTGTTATACTTTATTCATTTTTTTATTTTATTTTCCTTTATTATTTATTCAGAATGTTTAAATGGGGAAAACGGACAGAGTTTCCCTTGTTTTATTAACATTTGGCAAGTTACTCTATTCACCTATTTCAAAAATATTCCTTATAAATTCATATGCTCATCAACATTCTTAAATTTAATTCATAATCTCAATCCATAATTCTCAATTTCAAGTCATCAATTTCATTCCAATTTTCATCCATTCATGCTCAATTTATACATGAAATTTTCCACTTTTTTAATTACATCATATACAAATTTAATTATATGAACTCATAATTTACATTACAAACTTATGTTTATATACAAGGTACAAAATAACTAAAATAGCCTAGCAGGTCCTACCAAAATAAACTGCGAAGTGAGGTGACATGCTAGACACTGGCTGCAGATTTGTACTCTCAAAAATCCCAGTTTAGAGTCCACTGGGTTTTATCTTCAGTACCTATGCGTGGCAAAAAGTAACGTGCTAAGCATTTATGCTTAGTGGTGTAATAATACAATTAGAAATATAATATACAAATAAATGTAATAATTTCATGGTTGTAGTGCTTATAAGGAAAAATGCATATTTAATAAATTATGGATTAGTTGAAGGCTAATTAAAATTTATGATATCAACTCTCTTACGCATCTTATTAGTTAGTCCTATAATGATCTTAAACATCATTTTTCATTTTCTTGATCTTTGGAGACATTTATTTTATTGCGATCTTTCTTTTTCTTTATTTTAATATTCAATTTCCTTTTTCCGTTTCAACATATATTTAATCTCATTAATACTTTTCACTGCTCAAGTAACTTATAACAGACTGATTGGACTGGATAAGCGGGTAAACTAGCACTGGACACACTTGTTTCGTGGGCCGCCATTCCATGGGACACATAATGTCAACCAGGTATGCAACAGAATGGCTAAAAAGCCATAGTAGAAATCAGGCATAAAGCAATATACATCATCATGCAACAAAATGGCTAGAAGCCATGATAACAGAATGGCATAAGGCCATAAGCAGTATTGCAAATCAGAACCCTATTAGCATGCCAATCTATCCAACCCACCCATAAAGTTTAGGCATACATGGGCACATTAATGCATTAAGCATTTGTTCTTTACATTATGTCATTGCATTTACTATTCATTGTACTATTCATGTAAACCCCTCACCCGACTACAGTGTAGCCGAGTAAGGCATGGTACATTCAGTGCCGGAGCACCATAACTTATCTTACTTTATTTATTTTATAATTTTAAACTCGTTATATTTTAATATTAATTATTTTTCTAACAGAGAAACTAATGGAGTTTCCCCTATTTTATTATCGTTTGACATGTTTTACTATTCACCTATTTGAAATCTCAATAATATTTTCAAATAAAAATCTCATCATTTCATACATCTATTATATATTTCAATTTACTATTCAAATCCAAACAATTTCATTCATATCCATTTCCATACATTCCCATTCATGCTCAACTCATATATGAAAATTTTCAATCTTCATTAATTTACATGATATACAATTTAATCACATATGAATTAACCGATTTATTAATTTATATCACATACCTATTAATTACATTTTCATAATTTACATTACAATACTATAACTAAGCATTTTATACAATATACAAATTATGACCTATATGGGCCCTATCTATATGCATTGTTGAGGAGGTGACATCCTTGAATATTTCAGACACTTCTGCAGAATAGAATTCCAAAATCTCTATTTAATATTCGCTGGGCTTTACCTTAAGTAGCTGCGCGAGGAAATAATTCTATTGCGCTAGCATTGCTACTTAGTGGTGCAATAATATAACAATAAAATAATATACAATAAAAAGAAATGGATCAAAATTTGGATACTCTGGAATTTAATCTAATTTCATATAATACTTCTAGTATTAACTATCCTTTATTCTAATTTATTCCTCTTCAAAAGCACTCAATTCTTTTATAATAATTAAATATTCTTACTCATTTATTTAATTGCTAATATTTTCGGTTGCTAATATTCTTAACTTATTTCAATAAATTTCACTGCCAAGTAACCTATGACAGGCTGACTAAACTGGATAACGGGTCGTTGGCACTGGGCACATGTGCCTCGAAATCATACCATGGGACGCGGAACGTCAACCACATATGCAGCCAGTATGGCTAAAAAGCCATGATAACACATAATCGGGCATAAAAGCCATGAGTGCGAGCATATAGCCATGAGTACGGCCATAAAGCCATGAATATGAGCATAAAGCCATGAATATAGGCATAAAGCCTTTCTCAGTACTGCTAAAACAATACCCTATTGGCATGCCAATGTATCCAATCTGACACACGTGTCTAGGCAATACATGGGCACATAGTACCATTAAATGTTAATATATATTGTGTTTTATGACTTTATTATTTCATGACAAATTCCAATTATAATTTATACATTCATTTGATCATTCATATGATCGTAATTCATATCAATTATCCTTCTATACCATTGTACTCAAAGTATTAGTTTTTTTCACAATAATGAGAACTAATGTCCCATTCATACACTCATTTATTCATTATACTATTTATATAATTATCATTCATATTCCAATTGATCCATGACCATTTCATGGATTTTAAATTTAGCTTAAATTTTGTTTATATCCTAGAGCCACTCAATTTCAAAATTAAAATTCATTAATCACATTATATATTGATGATCATATTAGCTTCTCTAATTTATTTTACTATTTCCTAAATCATTGGGGTCACTATTCACATTATTATTTACTCAAAATGTTGACTTTTTTCTATATAATAGGTATGTTAATTCCAATTGCACTAAGATCCCACATTTTGGGTTCTACATTTATTGGCATTGATTGCCAATTTTAATTCAAAGCCTCCTAAAAACATTTTCAAAAATTCAATTTTTATGTCCTAGGTTTACTGTTTCATTGGTCTATGCTAAAGTGAGAATTTGGCTAAACTTTCTTCATGAAAGTTATTCCTTTATGTATCTAGTTTAATTCTGTTTTTAAATCACTCCATTTGGAGTTTTGTAGCTCAAGTTACGGTCAAATAACCATAACTGGTTCATTTCCTAATTCTGTCTCTTTAATGAGGCAGATTTTGGCATTACCTTTTTCCAATTTAATTGGACATGTTGTAGTTACTTTTAGGCTTAGTGTTCTTCATTTAATTTGTTTCCCTATATCTCATAATCACTCTCAAATTTTAATTACAACTTTCTAACTTTTGTAGAATTAATTATACTAATTCAATTGGCCTAGACTCCAGTACCCTGTGTCTTCAGGGTCCCAGGTTCAGGTCAGTAAATTTGACCTCCATTTTAGGGTTCTTATGTTCATAATTTGAGGAAAATGTCTAAAACAAAGTTGGAGCCCTGTTCTTAGGGTTTCAGATCAGTATGGCTCAACCTAATTAGAGTTTCCTAGCAGGAGATATGCTATAAACACTATTCTGGGGTCAATTGTGATTTGGTCAAACTCCAAGTTTTAATGTGTTAATTTCTTCTAACCATTTGCCTAGTTCCTTTAGGTTCTGGGTTTTGGTCAAAAGACCAATATTGTAGACCTATGTCTTATAAAACTTTTTCCATTGGTTTCATTGCATTTAAATTTTTATAGACCAAGTTATGGCCATTTTGCCAAAACTAGTCGGGTAGTCTATGTCCAGAAAATTCTGGGCAGAATGGTTCAAATCAATTTGGTGTCCTAATTTGAGTCAATAATTTCATTAGGTTAGAGGCATTTCTGGGCTTGGTGTTCTCAATGAAAGTTTTAGTACTATGCCTAATCTTTCCAATGGTATAAAATTCAGGTCATTTGGACCTGTCTAAAGAGAGTTATGGCATACTGTTCATTTGGTCATTTTTTCTAGGTTCAGTGTTTGGATATCCGGATTGGACCAGCAAATTGGTTAACTTATGGACAGAATTTGGGCAGGGTTTGTCATGAAAAATGGGGCATTTTGAGTCTAGTTTCACCTCCAATTGGCGTCATACCAATTGGAGTCACACAACTTCAGTTATAGGTCAAACAAGACCCTGGACTCATAGGTCTGAATTTCTTGCATAAGAGAAGCACTCCCAATATTCAATCTACCAACTCCCTTACTTCAATTGACATATATGGCACTTCAAATGATCAACACACAAGCTTAATTAGGTCAATTTCCAACAATTACACAAAGCCTTAATTCATGATTACAAACCCTAAATAAAAATTTTCAATTTATGCACACCACATGTAAATCACCATCCTAATCACATTCATTTGTTAATCAGCACTTGTAACCACAAGTATAACCTTCATTTCATCAAAATCCCATTATTTCTTATGGCTGCCGAAAATTTAATCCCTCACAAAGTTGTCATTTTCTTTTTATTTTAAGTAATTTCAACTCTTCATAAGTCCAAATCAAACATGAAACAAAAGAGTTAATGAGATTAAGCACTAACCTTTAAGTGGCACTTCATGGACTTGTGAAAAACCTTCTTTTTTCCTCTTTTCTTGGTTTTCAATAGCTTAGTCTAGGTGTGGAATTAATTTTTGATGGAAGGAGTTATGGATTTTGGTGGAAGAATGAAGGAGAAATAAAGCTCAAGCTTGACAAAAATGGTGAAAGCTCACCATGAAAGAGGTTCGGCCATCTTGAAAAAAAATGAAGAAGATGGCTTTTAATTTTTAATTTTGTCTTCTTCAACTCTCTCTTATCTTCTTATAGGTGGTTGTTTAATTTTTATTGGTCAAAATATTTTAATTATGTCATTGCATGTTGTCATGCTTACATCATAAATGCCTTTCCTTTCTTTTCTTTTCTCAATTTTTTTTCTATTAAATTTTTAGCAATATTTATTCATATTTTATGTCATAATAATTATTTACTTAACTAGACAAGTCAGCCAAAAATCATCTTTGAAAATGAAATAACCAAAATGCCCTCCGTTTGGCTTATTGAGCCAAAATCGTTTGTACCGATCGAAAAATTTTTCTAAGTATTTTCTTGGTATTCTAATGCCATTGAAACCTCAATGACTCTTCTCTGGAGTCTTAAAAATTATTTCATGAATTTTCTCTCGGGTTTAGGGCTCCTAACTATGAAGACCGCAACTTCCCATTAGGTTACCCATCGCTAGGGCACCGGCTCATTTAACTTGGTTGTATTTTATTTCTAAAATTTTTTCTTAATTTTTCTTATTAATATTTGAGTTAATTATGGCTCCTCACTTTAATCTAAATATTTTTCTAGACGTTCTAGCTGTTTAGACTGACACCGGTCACCGGAATAGTAGAATGTACGGAATTGCTCTGATGAGGTGTTACAATTCATGCTCAATCTTGGTTTTATCCTTCATAATGGGGACATAAGTCCCAAATTCATATTCACCCCACATTTTAGTTCATTAAGCTATTGCCATTAATTGCCAACCACAATTTAAGTCATTGTAGGAGTATTTCAAAAATTTCAAAATTTGTAACTTAAGTTCACTATTACATTAGGCTAATCTACAATAGAAGTTTGACCTCACTTTCTTTATCAAAGTTATTCCTTTATGTGTTAACTTTAATTTTCTTTTTGAATCACTCAAATTGGAGTTTTGTAGCTCAAGATATAGTTAATTTACCAAGACTAGTTCACTAACCCTTTACTGTCCCAGAACTTGACAAATTCTGGAACCTCACTTTGTCCAACCATTTGATCAATTTTTTAGGTTTTCAGGTTTCCACCTCAATTTTCTATTCCACATTTGGGGATCTTACACCTAGAATTTGTAGCCCTAGGTCTTAGGTTTCTAGAACAGTTTAGATCATCTCAATTAGAGTTATACATTGTAAGTTATGCTTTTTTTAGTACACGGTTATCACAAGGTATTTTGCTAGAATTATAGGAATTCCAGATTCAGCTACTCTACTTTGGTCTAGCAATTTAATCAAGTTGCTCAAGGATTTTTGTAACACCCCTATATGCATAGTTTTGTGCATTTCACTGTTCTAGTGACTGGTGTCGGTCTGGACAATTAAGAGGATTAGAACCATATTGAAGTCATCTAGAAAGCCCTAAAAAAAAATAAATAAATAGCAATTACATGAAGGTAAAAAGGAAATAAAGAAAACAAAACATAATGGATTAAATGAGCCAAGGGTCACAGTGGTGGGTGACCACAATCGAAAGCGACTGCGAGGCCAATTATAACTCTATTTTTGTATGGGGCATTATGACACCGCAGGCCTAAGAATAATTGCGAAGCTAGGGGAAATGTGAAAATCACAGAAAAAGGTAGAGAACCAGATCAAATAATTAGAACAGGGTTTCGGAAGAAATACTGAATTATTGGTAAACCTGATAAGACCGATGGGGGGGGAAATTGGTCAATTCACCCCTAGAGGTGACTCATGGCCTAACTATCCAATAAAATGTAAGAAATTAAAATTGTGAAATATAGAATTAAATTGAAGAAGTTATGGAAAAAAAAATGAAAGTTAAAACAATTGATGACATCATCATAATGATGCAACTATGACTTCATAATTAATTTTAATTTAATTAACTAATTGACTAAGTCAAATTAAGGAATAAAAACAAAATTAAAAGCTAAATTTTTATCTTCTTCTACTTCCATTTGCCATGGCCTCTCATCTCTCTCCCTTTTCTCACTAAATCCTCCATAGCTACTTAATTTCAAGTTTTTAAAGCTTGAATCAATCCCATAAATCCCACAATTTTCCTAAATAAAACTTGTTCTTGGATCTTGGCAAGCCTATTGAGAAGGAAATTTGAAGGAAAATAAAGGGAAATTGAAGCTTTAGGAAACTTCACAAGAGGTTAGTGACAAATTCTTCAATTATCTATTTGAATTCTTGTTTAAGTAATTGAAGTCAGTTATAAATTGTTGTAAATAAAACAAACACTATGTTAGGGATATAGAGGAAATTTGAGCCAATATGTGGAGACTAGGGTTTGATGAGTTCAATTGAATTAAACTTGTTTTATGGGGGTGTATGAGGTATAAGACTTGATTCATGGAGTGAATTTGGTGTGAATTATGAAAATTGAGAAATTAGGGTTCTTGACCCTTAGGGAAATCAGAGAAAATTTGGAAATTTTTGAAATTGAGACAAATTGATCTAATTGAGACTCAATTTAGTCAATTAGGACCAATTAGGGTGTGTTAGAATGGTGAGAAGTGAAACCAAATTCGGATTGGTAGGGGTCCAATTCTAGACAACAAGACCAAGGTCCACTTCAGGGACAAAAACTGTAATTTTGCTACTGTAATTGGCATGAGGCCAATTGGAGATAGAATAAAACACATAATGCCACAATTTTCATGTAGAAATCCTACCTTGAAAATGACTTTAAGTTAGTAAAAAATTAGGTCAAACCGGAATTGGCATACTGCCACTGTATAGAAATGACTAAATAAACAGTGTTTGTTCATTTAGCCATAACCTAGTCTAGGCAGGTCCAAATGACCTAATTTTTAAACCATTAGAAAGCTGTGACATAGTACTACAACTTTCATGAAGAACACAGACCCAAATTCTGCCCATAACCAAGTCAATTTGTCAGCCAAATTTGGGTCACGAAAACTGCCAAAACCAGAATTGTGCCCAGAATTCTGGGTTGTTACCAATCCAGTCAGCCTTAGAAAAATAGGCATAACTTGAGCTACAAAACTCCAAATAGAGTGATTCAAAAAGGAAATTAAAGTTAAGACAATAAGGAACAACTGGAACAACTTTAATGAGACACTTTCAGCCAAATTTCCACTGTAGACAGACTAATGGAACAATAGAATAGAGTGAATCAAAATTGAATTTTTGAAATTTCACCTAGAGAAATTAGAAATTGAATTGGCAATTAATGCCAATAAATTTGACAATCAAAATGTGGTATGTGGGTGTAATTGGAATTCACATACCTATTAAGAAGGAAAAAGTCAATATTTTGACTTAAATAGTGCCACTATACACAAAAATATAAAGGACCCGACTTTATAAATCGTAATGGGTAGGATAAGTCTGTAAAGAAATTTTTTGGAATTAATTATTAGAAATGGATTGATTGGATACTGAAGCACTTTAAATTTATATGCTTCAATTAGAAAGGAATCTTCAAAGGAAAAACGAAAATTGGAGTAAACAAAGTCATCAAAGAGGTTTGTGCACAACTAGTTTTCAATTTAGAAGGTTTTGCATATTTTATTTGATTAAATCATTTTATTCTCTTTATGTATTATGTTTATCAAGAATTGAATTTATTTCAACGATTATTGAAATGTGTTACAGTATGAATGAGTTTAGTTTTGAGAAATAGATAAGTTATGATTTTATTTTTGTTATGGATCGAATAAAATTTGCTTTGGAAAAATTTTAATTGGAAAATGATTTACATGAAAAAAGGACAAATTTTGCTTTGAATTATGATGGGCATGGAAATTATCGGTTATTGGAATTGGCATTGAATTGAATTGTATTGTGATTTTATGCTCACAAAAAGGATAATAAAATTTATGATATTGTTTTATATCTCACTACAAATGCTCGATATGTTATTATCCGTCCCTAATTTGTTGAGGAGACACTAGAGTTAGCTTTGTTTTGGTTACCATGGTATGTGCATATGCTTAGATCTTCCTCTTATCAGAGGTTAGATCTAAGTTAAACTTGGTCCTTTTCAAAAGTAATTTATTATGGATGTAATGTGCACAATTCGATCTCCCCGACCATAGGGAGTGAGAATCACTTTGAAGATTGACCCTTACGAATTAGTCCTGCATAAAGTTAGTGAGATTAAGAATGGTTTTTGGAAAAATGAGCATTGGTGATTTTAAAATGAGATTTGTGCATAATTGATTTTAGTGAAATTTACTCTTTATTTTCATAAATTAATGGCATTATTTTAAATGTCTAATTATGATTTGATAAATTGTGATTATTGATCAAGGTCATTTGAACAAATAATTTATATTATTGGCAGCATTTATTTTGATTTTTTGAATTTTGATTAATTTAAAGATTTCCAAATTCTTGTTATAATTTTTTCAATGTATATTGTATTACATTTTAAATTATAGTTGTGTACCACTGAGTTCACCACTCAGTGATAGCTTTGTATGTTGTCGCAGGTGAAAGTACGGATAGAGCAGCTGAGTGAGATCACTTGAAGCTGTGCCTTGTAAACATAGTGGGACTTTCTCTGGGTATATCATAGGTATACCCTTGTGCATTAAATTTTGATGTGCTCATGTAATTATATGTATGAAATTTTATTTGAGCAGTTATACAAAAACTATTGTAATGTTATTTTGGTATGTAATTAAATGCAAATTATTGTAATGTAAATTTGAGATTTTATTTACCTATATAGTTTTGTAATATTAATTTTATTACCCTAATGAATGTCATGTTCAAGTTTCTTCCTGAGTTCTGTAATTAATGAAATGTTTCCTTCATGATGAGTTTGGCTTGAAAATGAATTGAGTTGATTGCTATGAATGATTTATTAATTGCTGAGATTGAATTGTGAGGTGAAATGGATTTTATTGGAGTTGTGGTGGAGAAAATATATTGGGAGTGTGTTTCTTTTCAGGTTTTGAAGAATTTTTTTCTCAAAATATAACCGGCACTCTATCAAATTTTTTGTAAAATTTGCGGAGATTTTAAATACCTAAAAATTTAATTTAAGATTTGACTTCAAATAAATGTTTTTAATATCTGTAAAAAAAAAAATTATCCACCACTTTAAAAATGAACGAAAATTGTTTTAAAATCCCTTGTAATAAATTTAATGGGTTACCGGTTAGCGAAGTACAGTAATTTATTAGGTGTACTACGGCAGTATGTTATGCCTTACGGAGGGGTAAGGTGTGACATGTTTTATTAATGTAAATTTTGAATTGTGAAATTGAAATATTTTTCGATAAGTACAACTGCTCAAATGATTGATACATATAGTACATTTGCATCACAAATATGAACTAACGGGGAGAAACCTCCTTGTGTTGGTTGTTCAGAAGATAGAAAATCCTGTGAAAAGATATGGAAAAGAAAAATGAGAAAATAGAACAGTTTGTGATGGTGGAAGTACAAGGTTAAGCCTCAGCTCCTCAGAGTGTCGAAGGCCTGACTGTACTTGTTAGTAGTATGCCCTAGAGCATATTATTTAGTATGTATCTTGTACATATTTTATTAATAAAAAGCAATTTCACTTTTCCATTTACATAATGTATTTACGTGTAAGAGAAAAGATCCTTTGATATTTTGTTAGAAATTATATCCTTAAGTTGTTAAGAATATGAGTGACAGTATTTCTAGCATAAAGTATCATAAATTGGTTCACAATCGAGGATACTTCACAATAAGGACATGACTTATCCATAAATATTATAATCATCTTTGTTCCCAAGGTATTTATATGAGATATAAATAAGATGGAATGGTGAGTCTCATGCCATATAACGAACATGATAGGCACTTATACATGATAAGTACGTCGAACCAGTGACGCATTTGACAAGCACATGGAGTTTACTCTTGTCAATGCATTGTCATATATCATATCAGTGCATATAATCTTTATACTTGAGATAACACAGTTATCTTCTATATAGGTGGTTTGAGTTTGATATTACTTTCATACTTGTACTGTGTATGGGTATATGGGCATGTGTTGGCTCCTACTAGTTATATATGGAGGTAGGTGTTGATTAAGATGGAATCTATTACCCTAAGTAAATAGGGATAAAGTCCTATGTTCATTTAATTGTTCTTGATTTTTCAAGTTCCTACCCAGGATAGAAAGATTTAGTCAGAAAAGAGTTTCTAACAAGAAAATCTAATTAATCAAGAACTGAAATTAAAAGAGAACATAATATTCATAGCAAATAGGGTTTGACATAAACCATGACTCCAGCTCAAATTGGGATTTTATAACAGAGAGATTCTAGTGCGTAGTTACATATGATTATAGGTTCATTTAAGGTATTCCTTATTACTGATTGGGTGGCCATGGCATGCTATGCTAGGTGTCAACCATAGTCTATAAGATGCCTAAAATGATTTAGAGAAATCATTTATGGTAAGAAAGAGTTCTGATGATATTAAGAGTTAATATCATATCTCATTGCCAATTAGTGATGAGCCTAGTAAGTTACACACATACACAAGATAATCATTAAGTAAAATGTGATTTAATTGATTAATTTAAGAGTTTAATTAATTAATTAAATATGTTTGATTTGTAATAAGATTGCAAAGTCCCTAGCATGGCTTAAAACCAAATCTAGGTTATTGGATGTATAGTATAAGTTAAATTTATATTTAAAGTGTTTAAATATGAATTTAATTGTGAAAAGTTAATTAATGGAGATTAATTAATTTATATTTGATATAAATTGATTAGAAGAGGAGAAATAATGATTTTAGGTTAAGAACTCAAAATTACAACATAAGGGTATTTGGTCATTTCACATGATGACATGTGGCACCATGAGATGGTGACACATGGCACCATATTAGCTTGCCATTTGTCTTCCTATCATGTAAGATGATCAAAGTCAAGATTAAGTCTAGCTTTGACACTTGGCTTAACGTGATTGAGTCAATTAAAAATAGGATGCAATGTGATAGTAACATGTGGCATAGGGTTTAAGTGACTTAATAACCTAATTATATAAAAGAGAAAAGAATGAAAAATAAAACAATAACACTCCTCTCCTCAAAGGTGGCAGCAGCCAATATTCTCCCTCTCCTCTTCTTCTTTTCTCATGATTTCAAAGAGAATTGCCCAAATTTCTTTGAATTAAAATTGCTAAAAATTGTTTTTAGTGTTCTATACATACATACTACCTCTATAAAGGCAAAATCCTAATTTATAATTGGTTGGCAAAGGCTTGAGAAGCAAATTGGGGGCTGCCCATTGGTGATCTTCATGTGGACAAGCTAAAGGGATAACACTTGGGATCCTAGGTGCTTCCTAAAGGTGCCAATCGTATCCATAGTGCATCAAAGAGATTAGTGCTCTAACTCCTCTTTTAAACTAGGGTTTAAATGAATTAATTTGTTAATTCACAATCTTGAATGGCAAACATAGATTCTAATACATATTAAAAGTTTTTTAATATACAATTGAGCATTGAAATTAATTAGGCACATAAGAGATGTGGTATGATGCATGTAACCCTAGAAGAAAATTTTTGAAATTCAATGCTCTAATGAACAATTTTCATGCTTCTGCTCCTTCAATTGGTATCAGAGCCACTATATTTGCCATTAAAGATTTAATATGAGATTTAATTGTGTGATTTAATCAAAATTTGATTGATTCAAGGCTGTTTGGATCACTATAAGCGGCGGCATGTTCGTATGCTCCATGGGTGCGCAGGGCTTGGGCCCTTCCAAGTGTGCGCATGGTTATGGGTTTCATTGTGCAATTGTTGCATGATCTAAGGACCATACTTAGTTAAACTGTTTAATTAAGAATTTGAATCACACAATTAAATTTTGATTCAATTATTTGAAGGAGATTCAAATATGAATTTTTAAATTTGTTTGAATGAGATTCAAATCTGAATTTTTTAGTTGAATATGAGATATTCAATTTAATTTTAGTATGTATGTTTTATTTAATTATTAAATGGTAATAAGCATGATGGATAATCATGGATATTAAAAGACCAATATGATTGGATTTATTTCTTTCATTTTTCTTTGGGTTGTAAAATAATTAATTTTATTTTTGGTGGCATGTATTATAAGTGATGTAATACTTTGAGTTGTAATTTCATTTATTTAAGGACTTTAAAGTCCATATTCTTATAAATTCACCTTGGTATGCTAAGGATTACAATGTAATTGGATTGTAAGAAAATCAAGGAGGTCAATAGCATTGGTGGGACCAGTGGGAGGAATTCAAGATCAAGTGTTAATTATGTACTCCTTCAGCAACTCTTGTAAAATGAATAAATGAAATGAACCTAGGAATGCCCTGATTAAATTCTTAGTGGCACAGAATTGAATACCTTAGAAAGTCCATGATCATACCATATTTATTGTTTATCCATGTATGCATGAGATGTATGGGAATGTATGCAGGTATATGATATACGCATGCTAATTGGATAATGTGCAAAGTGAGACCATAATAGTAATTAAGCCGACCACTAAATCTTCCAAACAAATGATTAAGTTGGAAATGGTATGATTAAAGTAACTATATCATGGGCTCTCTATTGAGGCAATTAGTTTAAGAAATTTTAATTACTTGCATGTGATGCATTTAATTTAAGAGATTTTCTTAAGAATAATTGTTAAGCATGAGATGTTGTAAATATGTAAATAAGTTGATGGCCAATAATGGATGTGCCTGAGGACAATAAAATTATTTGCATGTTTACCAGCTAAATGGGATCAACTTAACTAATGCAAGATGAATTGCTCACTTATAGTTTATTGTAATTCTAATAATGGATGTGCCTGAGGATGATCAATAAGACTATAAGAATTCAATCACCCACTAGAAATCCATCCAACTAGGATTTTCGTTTCCTACGTTGGAAGTATAGGATTCGCCAAGTTAGCGGGAGGACCAATTTGATTAAAAGACCATAATCATTTTGGTTAATTACTTGATATATTTACTAATTAATCTAGTTATTTTCTACAGTTATTCTTCTGATAATAATGAGCACACAACAACCACTACCATTCAATATACTTGCGAGCATACTTGATCACAATAAGTTGACAGGACCTAATCTTTCAGATTGGTTAAGAAATTTAAAACTTGTCCTGAACCTAGAATGTATTGGATGTAACAACCCTAATTGCTTTCACTATTCCAGTGACTGGTGTCGGTCCAGACAACTAAGGGGATTAGAACCATACTTAAGAAAACTAGATAAGCCCTGAATACAAATAATTAGTAATTGTCAATTAGTTAAGTATAAATAAGAAAAACAGAACATAAGAAGTTAAACGAGCCGAGAGTCAAAACGATGGGTGACTTTCTCGAGAAGGATTACGAAGTCGATTTAAACTCAAATTTTGAATCGTAAAATGTGACGCCGCGGTCCTTAGAACTATTGTGAACACAGTGGAAAAGAGAAAATCACAAAAAAGAATTGTTAAGCCTATCAAATAATTAGGTTAGGGATCCAGAGGAAATCTTGAATTATTTACGAATCGGGTTGAACCGGCGAGGGACAATTTGGTCAATCGACCCTGAGAGCTGACTCCTGACCTAACTGTTTAGTAAAATTGAAGAAAAGAAAATTTTGGAATCGAGAATTAAATTAAAGAACTAAAGAAAAATATATGAAAAAGAAAAAGAAAAAAAATTTGGAAAAGGTGAAAAAGCTTATTACATCAAGCGTGATATCATGCATGATGCAATAAACTTAATAATTAAAAATTTAAATTTTAGGGTAATTTTGTCTTACTAAATATTTAGAAAAACACATAAAATGAAAAAAAAAAAGACCCATCTTCTTCCATTCCCGTAGCTCTCTTTCTCTCTTTCTCTCAAACTCTCTCACCCTTAAAACCTCCATGAAAGCTCATCTTTGAGCTTGAAAAACCCAAAAACCTCACCATAGAAAATTGTCCTACCATAGACAAAACTTGTTTGGGCAACTAGAAAAGATGATCCAAGGGAAAGAAGGAAAAGAAAACTTGAAGGAAAGGAAGAAGAAAATTCTGCACTCAAGGTTAGTAAATTCACCTTAAATTTTTAGTTTAATCAATGTATTTATAGCATAAAGAACTCATAAATATACTTAAAATGAAATGGAAACATCTTTGGGGGACAAGAGTAAATTCATCCAGCCTATGTAGGGGTGAGAATTGCATGTATTTGATTGAATTAAAAGTAAAAATGAGCTTGAATGAGTTGAGTAAGTAAGTTTATATGTGTTGAATTAATAAAACATAACAAAAATTGTGAGTTAGGGTTTTGGACCTAGGGTTTGGGAGACAAAAGGTGGAGAAATGGTGAAGTGATGTGGTTGACCTAGTTTGAGGTGAGAAATGGTCATTTGTGACCAAATGAAGTGTGTTGGAAGTCTTGGAGTTGAGGTTAAATTCGGATTCAATGTGGTCATGCTGCTGGCAGCAGGACCAAGGTCCCTTTGAGGGACCAAAACTGAAAATTTACAAGTCCAATTTGTATGAAACCAATTGGGAATGAAAATAGACACAAAACGACAAAATTTTCATTTAGGAAACATGCCCAAAAAGTGACCAAAACCTAGTGAAAAAATTGGCCAAATCTGAAAATTCTCAGTCTGACCTGTACAAACTTACTAAATGAATAGTATTTGCTCATATGGTCATAACTTGAGCTAGGCAGATCTAAATGACCTGATATTTTACCAGTGGACAGATGAGATATAGACCTAAAACTTTTATGAAGAACACAAACCCAAATTATGCCAATAACCAAGTCATTTGGCCACCCAAAATTGGTGACCTAAAACTGCCAGAACCAAAATTTGCCCAGAAATCTGGGTTAAGTATAATCCGGCAGCCATGGTTCAAATAGCTATAACATGAGCTACAAAACTCCAATTTGAGTGATTCAAAAAGGAGAATAAACTTAAGACAATAGGGAACATTTTCTATGAAGAAAGTTTTGCCAAATTATATCAGTAAAATGACCAATGGAACAATGCAACACAAGACACCAAAACTGAAAATTTACAAGTTTTGAGAAAACAACCAAAACCAACAAAATAGGGAACCAAAATGTGGTATGTGGGTGAAGTTGAAGTTCCCATACCTATTAAGCCTTAGAAATTCAACAAATTGACAAGAATAGTAACTCCAAAATGAAAATTTCCAAGAATGTTAGTTTAGGCATATTTGTGCTACAATGAAGTATTTATAAATTAATTATTGGATTTATTGTGAAATAAGATACTGAAACACTATAAATTTTGTGTTTTAGCTGAAAAAGACCCGAAAGGTATAAGGGACTAAGTCAAGGCCTAAAGGCGACTCACGTCAGGTTTGTGCACAATAAACTTAAAATTCTTTGTTTCTACTTGACAATTCTTGAAATAAATGTTGTGAATAAATTTAATTGTTATGGCTTTGAAAATATTATTTGAAAAATAGTGTGTTGCCTACTTTATAAATGAAAAGTTTAGAATGAAATATGATTTGTGAATTGTATAAAATATTTGAATAACTTGATTTAAATTGTTTTTAATTCACACTTGGCATGATAATATTAATATGTTCCTCCTCCACTTGTGGGGTGAGTTTGATATTTGATCACTTTCCTCCCTCTCTGACTTTTCAATCTGAGGAACGAGTTTGGATGAGTACTCATTAGCTAGCTAGCCACCTCCCTCATTGATTTCAATTAGTGGGGTGAGTTTGCCTTGTCGTGATGTATACACGACATGTTCGGAAAATTTTGTGTCATGGCTCAAGTTGTGTTATTGTTTGGCAATACTATGTTTATTAAATTGTTTGATCAAGTTGTGCTATATTAAGCTTTGAAAATTATGATTTGTTATAAATGTGATTTGAGAAAAAAATTGTGAAATACGATTATGAGATTTTTGAATGATGATTTATTCATAAATGTTTTATATTATGCATTTTATGCTTTATTGTGCACCACTGAGTATTTATATACTCAATGATAGCTTTAACTTGCTGTCGCAGATAGAGAAAAGGACATAGCAGCAGAGAGAGCTACTACAGTTAGAGAGGAGAACAATTGAAGAAATTTTATATGGGTATTTGTCTATACCGTAACAACCCTGAAAAAAAAAAAAAAAAAAAAAATGAAAGTGATCTGACTGTTGGCGTGTGACAGTGGGTTTCCCACTGTCACTGCCAACATTTATTAAAAAAAAAAAAAAAAAAAAAAAAAAAATTTCAAAAACGGGAGGAGGAACTTTCCCTCCCCCCATTTCTCTTCTCTCCCTTTCCTTCCCTCTCTTCTTCTTCTTCCTTTCTCCGGTGACCGGCCGGCGACGTCCCAAGCAGCTCCCCACCGGCCGGCGACCCTCTGGCAACCACCGGGACCACGAAGCGGCGAGAGGGAGAGGAGAGAGAAAGCAGCAGCGCCTGATGGGCGCGGCTTTCGGCGCGATTCGGCTTCATCCGACGTCCGATCGAGGCGATTCGGTGGCGTTGGAAAGCTTGTTCCGAGCTTTCTTTTGACACCAATTTTGAAGCAAATGGAGGTCGGATGAGTGAGATATGGAGGAGAGAAGTTTCGGGTTTTCAAGCTTTTTCGGATCTCGGACGATCCGACCGTTGGATCGACGATCGAGACCACATATGGACTGAGGAAGAGGAGAGGAACATGGTGGTATGATCAGTTCGCAAATGTCGCGTGATGTGCGGCCCGCCACCGTGGTGGTGGCCGATGAGCTATGGAGATGGTTCAACTTCGAGGCTTCCTCATAAATTTTGGAATTTTGAGACACGGATAAACTTTGGGTAAGACAATTTTTATTATTTCTCTCTGTGGAGCATAAATACGATGTTTCTTAAACAAGAAAAATTGGAGAAAAATTATAAGAAAAATATATGATGAAAGTAAAATTATTTGGAGATATTCTATGGTGTTAGTTGAATTTTTGGGTGATCGTAGAATATTTTTGAGAAATATGGATGGATTTTAGTTATATTTTTAGCATGTGGGCATATAATATTAATTGAAATTAAGATAATTAAATTTTATATAATTGGTTGAAGCTTGAGGATGGAGGTTTAAATATGTGAATATTTAATTGGGTTGAATTAGGAATATGTTAGCTGTTGGAAACTTATGGAATTGAGTAAAATTCTTGAATAAAATATTCATGGGTGACTAGAAAATTACAATTCATTTTGCAATAGCCTTATAATATTATTAAGGACCGCGGGGCAAAATTTTAGAATTTTTAGAGCTTGTTTGAGTGGATTTTTGAAAAATGTCAATTATAGGGACTAAAACGTAATTTTCAAGATTTTGAGTATTGTCTGATTTGGAGGGCCCAGGAGGGGCCATGTGATATTGATGAGATGTGATTGTGGGAATTGAGAATTTAGAAGTGTTATTTGAGCATTTTTGCAGGTTGGGTAGGTCCCAGGTATAGGGGAGACTCTGCCGGATTTTCGGCATGAATTAGGCTGTCTATTGCCTCTTTAGAGTTTTATCTTAACTTAGTACTAATAAATTTATAATTTAATTATTAGGTGATCGAGGTCAGCTATTTTCTGCATCCAGCAGCCACAATAGTCATCGGTGTACAGGTTGTAGAATATTAATTTTAATTGTAATTTCGATATTATTATATGTTCAAGCATGCCCATGCATCACTTATATGCATATATTTATGTAGTTAAACTCTAGGCACGATTTATGTTGCACTCATAATTGTTGATGTGCCATGGATGTTGTTGTGGTAATTTGGAGCAGTGTGCGTGCGTTGGCGTGCGTATGATGTGGTGTGGACTATGGATAGGACGGGGTAGTCACGGCTTGAGTAATTCGCTGGGACCCGATCCTTCGAGGGGTAGTCACGGCTTGAGTAATTCGCTGGGACCCTCGATTTGGTTATTAAGTGGAAGTCCGAGCTTGAGTAATTCGCTGGCACCAGGTTGGATTTAAGAGAGCTGTATAGGGGATCAACTCCCATATGTTATGATTGATACTACAGGGTGTGTGAGTGCTCCAAATTACCTTTTTGATGCTATGATGTGAATTTATTGTGATGTTGCACTTCATTTCACGAGTTGCATTAGTTTTAGATAGTTATAGAGATTATGGTTAAAATTGATATTTTACTCTCGAGTCGAACGCTCACTCTGTTCAAAAATTTTTTCCAGGCCACGGGAGGAGTTATTTCTGAGCAACCTGTTTTCTTCCTCGCGAGTTTAACATCAATTATTTAATTGTTTTACTATCTTTTATAAATTAAAAATCTAGAACTCCGCATGTGTTAGAAATAGTGTGGACCTTGGTAGAGGTTGTGTTAACTTAAATTTTTAAGATTAATAAATGAAGATTTGTATGGTATTTAAACAGTTTGTAAATGAGGTATGAGGTTGAGTGGGCTCCCGATTTTAGTTTACGAAAATTTACAGGGCTAAGTTGGCGAAATAAAATTATATGATTTGATTTAAATTATTTTATATGCATATTGGGCCTAAATTGTGGGCACAGGTTATGGATTTGAGGAATAGTTAGGCTTACTACGGGCCTCGGGGCTTTAAGTGGCCCAGTCCTAGTCTTGGTCAGCCCATAGGTTGGGTTGTGACAAAGTTGGTATCGAGCTTAGGCTCGATTCATAGGAAAAATCATCTAAGTGTTGGGAAGAGTCTACTAGGAGTCACATGCGGAGTATAGGATTACATTTCGTCTTTTCTGTAATTCTTTGTTTCTAGATTCTACGTTATACCTCGGGAAATATAAGATTACCTCAGTTAGTGTCTTGATTTTCGTGGAGTACATAGAAATGTGAAATAGAGTTAATAGACATGTGAGGTCTATCATGAGGATACGTACTCCAAGAAATGTTATATTTTTATCAGTATGGGTTTAAATGGTGTGCCCATTTCGTGTAAGGCACGAGTACATAAAAGTGAGTCTTAAAAGTACAGTTGCCCTAGATAAGGATGAGGATACCACTACTGGCAGTCATCAGTAGATGACCCAGTCAGAATAAGTTTGTGATAATAGAAGATTCAGGAGAGAGACGAAATTAGGATACCTCGTCTGCCAGGACGTATCGTAGTAACTATACAATGTTCTCGATGTCTGCTCTGTAAGCTGCAGATTCTGATGTCGACATGAGATTATTGTGTAGAGGCTGCGTGCATCCCCATGGTGCTCCATAATGAGGGTGTTTGAGATGGCTTGTTTTGGTACGATTATGCCATATGAGTTACGTATTTGCAGAGGAGTTGGGAACTCTTGGTTAAGAGTCTAGAGTTAGAATATTGAAAGGTCACGGTTGGGTGATAACTAGAGTCGGTGACTCGATTACTGACATGAGCTAGAGTTACATCAAGAGTTGCCATCAGACCAGAAGTTTCGGACTAGTTGCAAAGTAAAGGTGACACTTATAGAGTGAGAATAGTATACCTTGTGTGTATCAGTATGGAATAAAGTACAACTCTACTACCTAGAGAAGGTCGAAACTATGAATTGATGATTTATAGATCTATGATATGATAAAAGAGTCATTAACTTGACATGGTTCTGGCAAGGTGGTAGATGTAGTACCTTTGTTGCAGCAAGTTAGGATATAGTCCTATCTTTTCAGAATGGATCGAAGGTTATTACTGATAATGATGACTTATGGAATAGTGTCCCAGATGGGACTGTAGAGTGTGGTAGAGAGTAGTTGGCTCGGGTATCCTGGAGAGGATACAAGTTCCATTATAGAAATCATATATAATCAGATCACGATGGATGTAAACCCTTTGAATTGGATGACGGGTTTGGGTGCTCGAAATCTTAAGTTTTGGAATTGAGTAAACATGGAAAATAATAATAATAATAATAATAATAATAATAATAATAATAATAAATAAAATTACTGCAGAATCAGTTCTCGAGGTAGTAAGGGTATTATGTAAGCTAAAGGATAAGAATAGAGATCATACAATAAAAGTATGACTGTAATTTGCTGAGTTCCTTTCTAATTTCAAATTATTCAAAACAATAGTATAATCTAATTATAATAGTGTTAAGAGTAATAAATTAGCGAAGATAAATCACAGAAGGCCAATAGATAAAGAAAGTGCAGAATGAAAGTTTGGGCAATTGATTGCAGATACAATATAATCTAAATGCTAGTGGAAGTACTAGCTAGAGTGGTCAAAGGACCAAATCTGAGTAGCACAGACATATGATAACGCGATAGAGACTCTGAAAGATATAGTTAGCAAGTACAGCTATTATGTTAGGAAGAAGAATGGAACCAGGGATAGAATAGTCAAGTTCTATTTTGGGTAAGACAAAGGAAATAAATGAAAGGACAACCTAAAGAGCGCAAAAAAAAAAAAAAAAAAAAAAAAAAAAGGAACAAAGTTAAGATATAGGGTAGGCTAAGTGTTATTTTTGGCAAGGTGAATGACAAGGATGGAAAACCCAAAATGGAACCACATTAGTGAGAAAAGTGATGGAGGTATGGAATACAATAATAATGAGTAAATGTTAGAAGGTGTGCGATGGTATTGCGGACTACCTAAATAGGTAGAGAAAGAGAAGTTAGTAAGCAGTAAGTTGAATAAAAGTCAGTCTAAGGGATCAAATAGGTATGATGAGAGGAAAAGAATGATAGATAATGACACATAGGTTTTAGGTTAGACTTTTGAGATAGTGAGAAGGTAGTTAGAGGTTCGTTATGAATGTCAGGCAAACATTTTTAGTGTGATCAACAGAATCACTTTGTAGTGAAGCAATAACGACAGGACAATAGTAGGGTAGAGCGAAAAGTGACAAGTGCGGATGGTTATAAATCACTAGAAAGTTCAAGGATCAAATTAATGACCCTAGATAAGGGTGGAATTAGTGTTGGAAGAATTTATTAGTGAGAGAAATCTTTCAGGAATCAACAAAAGTTAAGGGCACAATAAAAACGATGATAGATATGAATCATAGGTCGAGTATAAGTAAAGTTAATAAATTATAAAATATTATGTCAAGAAGGAAAATGGTACGGTAAAGGGTTCATGCAGATGATACCTTATAGGTAGAGCATAATTGTGCTAGGAGATGATGAAATTTGGAGAGAAAGACCAAGAAACTTAGGTGAAACGTTATAATATGACAATCGGGTGTAGTTGAATATAAGAGGATATTTTCTTTCTTTTCAAGTTTAGCTTGTGCTTTTGGTTCTAGAAGGTTATATAAGGAACAGAAACTGAGTCAAGGAGACCGAGTTATTTGAGAGTTTGGTAGGCACCAATTCATATACAATTTCCTGATATGAGAATGACAGTAAGTGCATACCTAATGTTAAGTATGAAAGGACGTTCAGAGTAATGGCAGGAGTTAAATTGAGTTAGCTACTAAGGCTTACGACTGTTTTAAACCATGAGCTAGATGAAGTACTATTTATGGATGAGTTTCAATAGATGAAATTGTTGCTGATGGATAATTTGAGGTTGAAGTTTAGAAAGCTATAGGCAGTATATGTGATTATATTAAGGAGAATGAACACATGAAGTATTTTATTTAGAATTAAGGCATGGTACACATTTCCCACAGCCGTGTTAGTTTAGATGGAACTTATAGTTTCAGGGGCTCCTATCCATCCAGGATGAGCAATTTCCTACTGAGGCTGGTAGAGAATGATAATGTTCTGATAGTTAAGTTGGAAAAAGGGGATACCAAAAGAATTTTCTATGGTTAATTATAAGTGTTACAAAGGGTGAAGAATGTGCTGGTAGGAGTAAATTGTAAGGTTAGAATTCTCGAAGTAATAGAACTAGTAATCAAGATAAGACTAAGAAATAAAATGAAAGTTGAAGTTGATGATGGGATGGACATCCTTGAAGGATAAAGTATAAGAATGAGAGAAAACAAAGGTTCAAGAATAAGTACAGCAGGTTGAAAAGATATCGACAATACTAGAAATAGGAAAAAGGAAGTGGATAAGATCCAAAGGACAGGAAGAAAGCTCGGTAGAGCTAGTTATAATGATGAGGATAAGGAAGAATAGGTATGCTAGGAACACACTAAGAGATGTTTAAAACAAGTTATTATGAGATGATAGATTAAAGGAGTAGTAGAGCCTCGATCTGAGTGCCAATGTGTCAGAAGTAGGCCACATACTAAGAAGCTATAGGAAGAAGTCTAGATATTTATATTCCAGAGAAGGAGTGAAAATTGATAAGTCGCATGGGTTGAGTTGTCAGAGAATATAAACACTTTTGTTACCTAGAAGGAGAGACCCAGTTTACTTTCCAATATTGATAAATGATACACTTGGCCCTTGGAGGAGACTCTACCTGACTAGTTACATAAGATCGATAGAGGTTGGTCTAAGTACCTTAGTAATGACACAAAAGAGATTAAAAATTTAAAATATAATGGGAGTGAGAAGATTTATAGGTATTAACCACTGAAGTCATAAGAAGAGTGAAGATCTCGAACAAGATGCCTAGATTAGGTGCTACAGGAAAGCTACTCATAGGATATCATGGAATAAGGAACATAAGTTATGTCATTGGGAAAGCAGATTATTAAAACAAAGGAATGATGACTGAAGTCACCAAGAGACATGTTGGGGCGTAATAAAAGTGAGGTAAGCACTAAAGTTGATTGAAGTTATGAGACATTAAGTCAAGAACAGTGAGGTATAGCGAATACTTGAAATGTCAGAAAAATGGTCAATGAATAGTTACGAGATAAGAGCATCTCTAGAAAGAGATGATGACAAATAGGACACTATAGTAGAATCAGAGGGCGGTAGAATGCCATATATAATATACGAAGAGTTTGAAGAATAAATGTTTTACCCATCTCTGCATAAATTTGGAGGAGTAATGATTTCACTTTTTACGATAATCTTCTTTTCCATATTTCTTGTTTATTCGAAAATTCGAGGACGAATTTTTCTTAAGGGGGGAAGAATGTAACAACCCTGGAAAAAAAAAAAAAAAATGAAAGTGATCTGACTGTTGGCGTGTGACAGTGGGTTTCCCACTGTCACAGCCAACATTTATTAAAAAAAAAAAAAAAAAAAAAAAATTCAAAAACGGAAGGAGGAACTTTCCCCATTTCTTGTTTCTCCCTTTCCTTCCCTCTCTTCTTCTTCTTCCTTTCTCCGGTGACCGGCCGGCGACCTCCCACGCGGCTCCCCACCGGCCGGCGACCCTCCGGCGACCACCAGGACCACGGCGGCAAGAGAGGAGAGGAGAGAAAACGCAGCGCACGATGGCGCGGCTTTCCGGCGCGATTTCGGCTTCATCCGACGTCCGATCGAGGCGATTCCGGTGGCGTTGGAAAGCTTGTTCCGAGAGCTTTCTTTTGACACCAATTTTGAAGCAAATGGAGGTCGGATGAGTGAGATATGGAGGAGAGAAGTTTCGGGTTTTTCAAGCTTTTTCGTCAGATCTACGACGATCCGACCGTAGGATCGGCGATCCGAGACCACATATGGACTGAGGAAGAGGAGAGGAACATGGTGGTATGATCAGTTCGGCAAATGTCGCGGTGGCCGGTGGCACCAGTGTGCGGTGTGCATGCGGTGGCGATGAGCTATGGAGATGGTTCAACTTCGAGGCTTCCTCATAAATTTTTGGAATTTTGAGACACAGATAAACTGGGTAAGACAATTTTTATTATTTCTGCTGCATGGAGCATAAATACGTGTTTCTTAAACATTAAAAATTTGTTAAAATTTCTAAGAAAATTATATTATGAATGTTAAATTTTTTGGAGATATTATATGGTGTTAGTTGAATTTTTGGGTGATCGTAGAATATTTTTGAGAAATATGGATGGATTTTAGTTATATTTTTAGCATGTGGGCATATAAGATTAATTGAAATTAAGATAATTAAATTTTATATAATTGGTTGAAGCTTGAGGATGGAGGTTTAAATATGTGAATATTTAATTGGGTTGAATTAGGAATATGTTAGTTATTTGGAAACTTATGGAATTGAGTAAAATTCTTGAATAAAATATTCATGGGTGACTAGAAAATTACAATTCATTTTGCAATAGCCTTATAATATTATTAAGGACATGGGCAAAATTTTAGAATTTTTAGAGCTTGTTTGAGTGGATTTTTGAAAAATGTCAATTATAGGGACTAAAACGTAATTTTCAAGATTTTGAGTATTGTCTGATTTGGAGGGCCCAGGAGGGGCCATGTGATATTGATGAGATGTGATTGTGGGAATTGAGAATTTAGAAGTGTTATTTGAGCATTTTTGCAGGTTGGGTAGGTCCCAGGTATAGGGGAGACTCTGCCGGATTTTCGGCATGAATTAGGCTGTCTATTGCCTCTTTAGAGTTTTATCTTAACTTAGTACTAATAAATTTATAATTTAATTATTAGGTGATCGAGGTCAGCTATTTTACGCATCCAGTGACCACAATAGTCATCGATTATGCAGTTGTAGAATATTAATTTTAATTGTAATTTCGATATTATTATATGTTCAAGCATGCCCATGCATCACTTATATGCATATATTTATGTAGTTAAACTCTAGGCACGATTTATGTTGCACTCATAACTGTTGATGTGCCATGGATGTTGTTGTGGTAATTTGGAGCAGTGTGCGTGCGTTGGCGTGCGTATGATGTGGTGTGGACTATGGATAGGACGGGGTAGTCACGGCTTGAGTAATTCGCTGGGACCCGATCCTTCGAGGGGTAGTCACGGCTTGAGTAATTCGCTGGGACCCTCGATTTGGTTATTAAGTGGAAGTCCGAGCTTGAGTAATTCGCTGGCACCAGGTTGGATTTAAGAGAGCTGTATAGGGGATCAGCTCCCATATGTTATGATTGATACTACAGGGTGTGTGAGTGCTCCAAATTACCTTTTTGATGCTATGATGTGAATTTATTGCTGATGTTGCACTTCATTTCACAGGTTGCATTAGTTTTAGATAGTTATAGAGATTATGGTTAAAATTGATATTTTACTCTCTGAGTCGAACGCTCACTCCTGTTCAAAAATTTTTTTTTCAGGCCACAGGAGGAGTTATTTTACAGAGCAACCTGTTTTCTTCCTCGCAGGTTTAACGTCAATTATTTAATTGTTTTACTATCTTTTATAAATTAAAAATCTAGAACTCCGCATGTGTTAGAAATAGTGTGGACCTTGGTAGAGGTTGTGTTAACTTAAATTTTTAAGATTAATAAATGAAGATTTGTATGGTATTTAAACAGTTTGTAAATGAGGTATGAGGTTGAGCTGGGCTCCACGATTTTAGTTTCAAAATTTCAGGCTAAGTTGGCGAAATGAAATTATAACAGTTTGATTTAAATTATTTTATATGCATATTGGGCCTAAATTGTGGGCCTGGTTATGGATTTGAGGAATAGTTAGGCTTACTACGGGCCTCGGGGGCTTTAAGCTGGCCCAGGTCCTAGTGCCGGTCCGGCCCATAGGTTGGGTCGTGACACTGGTAGTTTAGTTTGATGTAAATATGATAGTATGCATATGTATCTCTGTAATTTGAGCAGTTGTACATATATAATTATAATAATATTATTTTTGAGATTTTCCATCTGTAAATTAACTTATGATTGTAAATTAATGATTTAAAATTTAATGTGCACGAGTTATGAAATGTTTTGAGATATTAATTCTTGATTTGAAATTTGAAATTTGAATTGAAGTGTTGCTATTACTGTTGATTTGAAGTTTGGTGGTTGCAAATGGAGTTGTGATTGAGAAATATATTGGGAGTGTTTCTATTTTCAGGTTTTGAAGAACTGTTTTCTCAAAATATAAACGGCACTCTGCCGAAATTTTTGTAAAAATTGCAGAGATTTTAAATATCTAAGAATTTAATTTATGTTTGGACTTTAAATAAAGGTTTTTAAAATTTGAAAAAAAAAAAAAAATTTACCCACCAATTCAAAAATGAACGAAAATTATTTTAAAAAGCTTTGCAGTATATTTAATGGGTTACTGGTAGGTGAAGTACGGTAATTCATTAAGTGTACCACAGGAACATGTTTAGTGGTGTCAGAGCAATATTTTAAAATAAATTTTGAACTGTGAATTTGAAATATTTTGACAGTAAATACAACTGCTCAAATGTTTGATATATATGACATATTTACATCATGAATATGCACTAACAGAGGTCAACCTCCTTGTGTTTGTTATCAGAGAGTAGAAATTTTTTGGAAAATGGAATGGAAGAGGAAGGTCATTCTCTAGAGCAATCTATCGAGGCTGAGGCCCGAGGAGAAGCCCCAGCACTCCAAAATGTGAGTGGGTCAGCCACTCCAGCTCCTCCTAAAGCCCCGCAGTTCCCTGCTCAGTTTGCACAGCAGATGGCTGCGTTCTTTCAAAAAATGGTGGGAAATGTGCCACCTCAACACAGACACAATTGAAGGAACGGAAGCGTGAAAAACACAAGTTTATACCATTGAATTCAAAATTTTTCACCTAGGGTCACATGCATCATGCAAGATTTATTTTTATCTATTTGATTTCGATGATAAACAACATATTAAAACTATTTTAATATGTTTTTGGATCTGTATTTGCCATTTAAGATTTTAAAATTAATCAGATTAATTTTAGAACCCTAGATTAAATCAAGAACGATTACACTAACCTCTTGATGCACTGCAGCGTGTCTGCGCCTTTGAGATTCGTCTTCAGGACACCAGATGTTGTCCCTCTAGCTTGTCCACACCAAGAACACCTATGGCAGCCCTTGAAAAGCTTCTAAAGCTTTTTCTATTAATTAGAAATTCAAGTTCTGCCTTTTAAGAGATTAGAGATGTAAACAGGACACTAGAAACAATTTCTAGTGTTCTTAATTCAAGAGATTGATGGCTAATCTTTTTGAATTGATGAGAGATGAAGAAGAATAGATGAAAAGCCTCAAAGTGGCGTGACAAAGGAGAGGAGTGGCTGCTGGTTATTTTTCTTTTCATAACCACACTTAAATAGCTAGGTTAACACATTAAACCCGTGCCACATGTCACCCTTTGATTAGCTCTAGATTTAAGTGACCCAATCACATTGTGTCAAGTGTCAAACCTATATTTAATCTTGATTTTAATCATCTTGCATGATTAAAAAACATTTGGCAAGCTTATGTGTAATCCCATGTGTCACCATCTCATGGTGCCACGTGTCACACTGTGAAATGACCAAAATACCCCTGTGTCTTAATTTTGAGTTCTTAACCCAAAATAATTATTTTTCTTCTTCTAATTAATTTATATCAAATATAAATTAATTAATTAATCTCTATTAATTAATTTCTCATTAATTAAATTCATATTTAAACACTTTAAATATAAATTTAATTTATACTACACATCAAATAATCTAGATTTGGTTTCAAGTCATGCTAGGGACTTTGCAATTTAATTGCAAACCAAACCTATTTAATTAATCAATTAAACTCTTTAATTAATTAATTAAATCATATTTGAATAGGTGATAACTTGTGTATGTGTGTGACTTACTAGGCTCATCACTAATTGGCAATGAGACATGATATCAACTCTTAATATCATCAGAACTCTTTCTTACCATAAATGATTTCTCTAAATCATTTTATGCACCTCATAGACCATGGTTAACACCTACCATAGCATGCCATGGCCACCCAATTAGTAATAAGGTTTACCTTAAATGAACCTATAATCATACGTTACCATGCACTAGAATCTCTCTATTACAAAATCCCAACTCAAGCTGGAGTCATGGTTTATGTCAAACTCCATTTGCTATGAATATTATGTTCTCTTTTAATTCCAGTTCTTGATTAAAAAGATTTTCTCATCAGAAACTCTTTTCTGTATAAATCTATCTGTCCTGGCCAGGAACTTGAAACATCAAGAATAATTAAATGAATATAGGATTTTATCTCTATTTACTTAGAGGAACAGATTCCATCTTGATCAACACCTACCTCCATATATAACTAGTAGGAGCCAACACATGCCCATATACCCATACATAGTACAAGTATGAAAGCAGTATCAAAGTCAAACTACCTATATACAAGATAACTGTGCTATCTCAGGTCTAAAGATTATATGCACTGATATGATTTATGACAAAACATTGACAAGAGTAAACTCCATGTGCTTGTCATAAGTGTCACTGGTTCGGCCTACTTATCATTTATAAGTGCCTATCATGTTTGTTATATGGCATGAGACTCACCATTCCATCTTATTTATATCTCATATAAATAACTTGGGAACAAATATGAATACAATCTTTCTGGATAAGTCATGTCCTTATTATGAAGTATCCTCGATTGTGATCCTATTTATGATACTTTGTACTAGAAATATTGTCACTCATATTCTTAACAACTTAAGAATAATATTTCTAACAAAATATCAATGGACCTTTTCTATTACACATAAATATATTATGTAAATGGAAAAGTGGAAATGCCTTTTATTAATAAAACATGTACAAGATACATACTAAATGATATGCTCTAGGGTATACTACTAACAATCTCCCACTAGCACTAGAGCCATTCATTACAATATCTTATACCTATCTTCTCAAGATGTCGGTCTAACTGAGTCTGTGACATAGGCTTAGTGAATGGATCAGCTGGATTTTCAACTGATGCTATTTTCTGCATGGCTATATTGCCTTGCCCAACTATATCTCTCATAATGTGGTAGTGCCTTTCTATGTGTTTGGATTTTGGTGAGACCTTAGTTCCTTAGCCTGTATGACTGCTCCATTATTGTCACAGTGTAGTGGAACTGCTGACTCAATGGAAGGAACTACTATAAGTTCTGTCACGAACTTCTTTGTCCAAACAGCTTCCTTTACAGCATTTGATGTAGCAATATACTCAGCCTCTGTAGTGGAATCTGCAGTCGTGCTCTGTTTGGAACTCTTCCAACTGACTGCACCTCCATTACAAATGAACACATATCCAGAGGTAGACTTTCTATCATCGATATCTAATTGGAAATCAGAATCAGTATAACCATCCAATTACAAGTCTCCACCTCCATAAATCAAGAATAAATCCTTAGTTCTTCTCAAGTACTTAAGGGTATTCTTGACGGCTATCCAGTGTTCCAAACCTGGATTGGATTGATACCTGCTAGTTAAACTAACAACATATGCGATATCCGGCCTAGTACATAACATTGCATACATTAAACTTCCAATAGCCGAAGCATATGGAATCATGGCTATCTTATCTCTTTCTTCAGGTGTCTTTGGAGACATCTCTTTAGAAAGGTGGATACCATGTCTCACTGGTAACAATCCTCTCTTGGAATCAAGCATGTTAAACCTCTTTAACACCTTTTCCAAGTATAGACTTTGGGATAAACTAATTATTCTTTTCGCTCTATCTCTATAGATGCGAATCCCAAGAATATAGGTTGCCTCCCCTAAATCTTTCATGGAGAATGTATTTGACAACCATACCTTTATAGTCGTCAACATACCTGTATCATTACCCCTCAATAGTATGTCATCCACATATAAGACAAGGAAAGTGATAGCACTATCACTAACCTTCTTATATACACATGGCTCATCCTCATTTTTGATAAAACCAAAGGATTTAATGGCTTCATCAAAACAGATGTTCCAACACCTTGAAGCTTGTTTCAACCCATAAATGGATCGCTTTAGCTTGCATACCTTGGAACCATCTTGGGATTCAAAACCCCTAGGTTGTTCCATGAAAATGTTTTCTTCAATGTATCCATTGAGAAAAGCTGTTTTGACATCCATCTGCCAAATCTCATAATCATAGTATGCAGCTATTACTAATAAAATCCTAATTGATTTAAGCATGGCAACAGGGGAGAAAGTCTCCTCATAGTCGATTCCTTGCCTTTGGCGAAACCCTTTCGCTACTAGCCTTGCCTTATAGGTCTCTACCTTTCCATCAGAACCAATTTTCTTCTTGAAAACCCAATTTTTTCCTATAGGTACAATACCTTCGGGTGGGTCAACAAGATCCTAAACTTGATTCTTATACATGGAATCAATCTCAGATTTCATAGCATCAATCCATTTTGAAGAGTCTATATCTGATATAGCTTCTTCATAAGTAAGTGGATCATCTCTATGATCTACTTCTTCATGAGTAGACAACTTTTGTTCTTCTTCATGAAGAAAACCATATCTCACTGGTGGGTGAGATACCCTAGTTATTCTACGAGGAACAGCTGTAGATGTTTCATTAACGGGTATAGGTTGACTAGATGGATCTATATCTATCTGATCTGTTAGTTGGTCAGAATTCTCCAATTCTAACTCTATTTGCCTTCCTTTGCCTCCTTCTTGAACAAACTGTTATTCAAGAAATGTGGCATCTCTACTTATCATAACTTTTTGTAAAGTAGGCAAATAAAAATAATATCCAAAACTATCTTTTCGATATCCAACAAATCGACCTTTTCTCGATCCGTCTCCAATTTATCGGTGTTGACTTTTGATATAAGCTGGACAACCCCAAATCTTAACATGCTTAAGACTTGGTTTTCTTCCATGCCATATCTCATAAGGTGTGGAAGAAACTGATTTTGATAGAATCCTATTCAGAATATACAAAGCTGATTCTAATGCAAATCCCCAAAAGAAGATTGGCATATCAGTATAGCTCATCATACTACGTACCATATCCAATAGGGTATGATTTCTCCTTTTAGATACACCATTTAGTTGTGGCATTCCTGGAGGAGTCAGCTGAGAAACAATGCCATGCTCTCTCAAGTATTTATCAAATTCAGTACTCAAATATTCACCTCCACGATCTAATCGAAGTGCTTTAATACTCTTTCCTGTTTGATTTTCTGCTTCAGATTTAAATTCTTTGAACTTTTCACAAGATTCATGTTTGTATTTCATCAAATATAAATACCCAAACCTTGATTTATCATCAGTAAAGGTAATAAAATAATGAAAACCCCCTCTAGCCATTTCTTTAGATGGACCACATACATCACTATGTATTAGCTCCAAAATGTTTTTAGCTCTTAGCCCTTGTCCAACAAAGGGTGATCTAGTCATTTTGCCCTGAAGGCAAGATTCACAAGTTGGAGTAAGCTCAGAGCCCAAAGAGTATAGAATCCCCATTTTCTCCAGTTTTGCAATCCTATCTTCTGCAACATGACATAACCTTAAGTGCCAAAAATATTTTGAACTTGAGTTGGTTTTCACCATGGCATTGCATTCTTTTAGATAGCTATGCTCTGGGCAGTGGAAACACTTTCTTACTGGCAATGGAAACACTTTCCTATTGGTAATGGAAACACTTTCCTTTTGGTAGTGGAAACACTTTCCTGTGCCTTTTTCAGCTTTGGTCTTCCTTTTCTGTTTAGCTATTTTCTTGGAAGGACCAAGAATTTGACGTTTCTTTTTCTTATTGCCCTTCTACTTATTGTACTTTCCAGCAGAAGAAGATGCAATCAAAGCTACCTCTTTTCCTTTATTGCCCGGCATATTCTTTTGGGCAATAACTAGCATGTTGAGTAAACCAGCTAAGGTGCATTCCTATTTAGCCATATGGATATTTGTCACAAAATTCCAAAAAACTCAGGAAGGGACTGAAGGATTAAATCCGTTTGTAGTTGGAAATCCATGTTGAAGTCAAGATGTTCCAACTGCTCAATCAGCCGAATCATCTTGTGGACATAATCCCCAACATTCTGTCCCTCAGACATCCTCATACGGAATAGCTGTCTAGATATCTCATACCTAGCATTCCTGCTGTGCTCACCATACAACTCTTGTAGGTGAAGGAGGATCTCACTCGCACTCTGCATGTTCTCATGTTGCTTCTGTAACTCATTACTCATGGAAGCAAGCATGTAACACTTAGCTCTCATATCATGCTCCTTCCACTTGTCCAAAGTTTCATGTTCCTCTTGTGTGGCCTCTGGAGGTAAGGGACCAGGAACATTTGAATCTAGAACATATCCTATATGTTCAAGGTTCAGGACAAGTTTCAAATTTCTTAGCCAATCAGACAGATTAGGTCCTGTTAACCTATTGTGATTAAGTGTGTTTGCAAGGCTATTGGATGGTGGTGGTTGTTTTGTGCTCATTTTTATCAGAAAATTAACTGCAGAAAATAACCAGATTAATTAGTAAATGTATCATGTAATTAACCAAAATGATTATGATCTTTTAATCAAATTAGTCCTCCCACTAATTTTGTGTCATGGCCTAAGTTGTGTTATTGTTTGGCAACACTATGTTTATTAAATTGTTTGATCAAGTTATGCTATATTAAGCTTTGAAAATTATGATTTGTTATAAATGTGATTTGAGAAAAAAATTTTGAAATACGATTATGAGATTTTTGAATGATAATTTGTTCATAAATGTTTTATATTATGCATTTTATGCTTTATTGTGCACCACTGAGTATTTATATTCTCAGCGATAGCTTTAACTTGCTGTCGCAGATAGAGAAAGGGACATAGCAATAGAGCGAGCTGCTACAGTTAGAGAGGAGAACAATTGAAGAATTTTTGTATGGGTACTTGTCTATACCCTGGTAGTTTAGTTTGATGTAAATATGATAGTATGCATATGTATCTCTGTAATTCGAGCAGTTGTACAGATAAAATTGTAATAATATTATTTTTGAGATTTTCCATCTGTAAATTAACTTATGATTGTAAATTAATGATTTAAAATGTAATGCACATGAGTTATGAAATGTTTTGAGATATTAATTCTTGATTTGAAATTTGAATTTTGAATTGAAGTGTTGCTATTGCTGTTGATTTGAAGTTTGGGGGTTGCAAATGGAGTTGTGATTGAGAAATATATTGGGAGTGTTTCAATTTTCAGATTTTGAAGAACTGTTTTCTCAAAATATAGACGGCACTCTGCCGAAATTTTTGTAAAAATTACGGAGATTTTAAATATTTAAGAATTTAATTCATGTTTGGACTTTAAATAAAGGTTTTCAAATTTTGAAAAGAAAAAAATTTTACCCACCAATTCCAAAATGAACGAAAATTATTTTAAATTCCCTTGTAGTATATTTAATGGGTTACTGGTAGATGAAGTACTGTAGTTCATTAGGTGTACTACGGGAACATGTTACATCTTACGAGGAGTAGGGTGTGACATTGGATGTGTTCTAGACTCAAAGGTTCCTGGTCCCTTGTGACACCCCTTAGCCGTCTACAGAGTAGCTGAGCAAGATATGCCACGCAGTGTACCGGAATACCCTATTTTAATTCAATCATTTTTTTTATTCTTCCTATTTTTTTTTTCATAGTTATGTAGTACAATTTGTGAAATATAATTCATTTAAGTCATTTATTGAAATTATAATTTATTTGAGGTTCTGAAAATTTGATAGAAAATTCGGCAGAGTACCGGCTAAAAATAAAGAAAACAGTTCTTCGGAACCTGTGAAAAACACTTCCAATAATCATTTCCAATCATTCTCACACTCCAATAACCATTAACATGGTCTCAACATTAGCAATCATTTCAAGTTCCCAACATTAATCCACAATTTCATTCAAATTCAAAATCAACTAAAATTTCATGAAGATATTCTCAAATTATATTAATTAACAAAATTCTTCAAAATATGTACATCAACATATGATTACATAAATTTACTATTTACATGAGTTCATAATTTACAAATCACAAACTACTACCTAATACAAAATGCAAAAACATAATTTCAAAAGGGACCTAAAGGTCCCACCACTGATGCACTGTAGATGAGAGGTGACTCTGACGCTAGGCAGATCTGTGACCTCACCCAGTCTGTAGTCTGCTAGGCTCTCTGTCTGTCTCTCCAGAACCTACGTGTGGCAAAAAGCAACGCGCTAAGTAATAATGCTTAGTGGTACCAATAATTAAATAAAAAGAACTAATAAAAAAAATAAATATGCAGTGAGCGTATTGATGTCTCATGCAGATAAATTTTTTATAATTATTGGTAATCTTATTTATTTGGTACTTTTTATATTCATTATTTCATTAAATTTATTAACTTTCATTTTTGGTTGCCTAAGTAACCTATACTGGATGAGTGGAGTGGATAAATGGGTAAACTGGCACTGGGTATTAAGTACCTTGGGTCATCACACCATTGGTCACATGTGTGTCTCCCGGTGTGCAACAGAACAGCTAATAAGCTGTAATAACATTAGGCACAAGGCCACATCTCAACACAATGTCAGAATGGATAAAAGCCATGAAATCACAGAATGGCATAATGCCATGTGCAGTACTACTAATTGAACCCTATTGGCATGCCAACCTTTCCATACCAATCTTGCTAGGTGTACTAGGGCATGTTACACTTTTAAACTTTTCAATTCTTGAAATTTAAGTTTAGGTGTTACTATTCATTTCATTAGTCAACTAAAATGTTAACTTTTGCATAGACCATAGGTACATTGGTTCTAATACTCCCAACATACCACATTTTGCATTCTAAAATTGTTGGTATTGGTTGCCAATACCATTTCTAAGCTTAGTGCTAGTTGTTCAAAATTTTTAGATTTCAAGCCTTGTGTTTACTGTTCCATTGGTCTTTTTTACAGTAAGAATTTGGCAAAATTGTCTTCATGAAAGTTGTTCCTTATTTTGTCTAGTTACATTTCCTTTTTTGAATCACTCCATTTGGAGTTTTTTAGCTCAAGTTATGGCCTAAAAACCATAACTGGCCGGATTGGATAGAATCCAAAATTCTGGGCAAAACTAGTTCTGCCAAATTTGGTAACCTAAGTTTAGTTGGCAATTTGCTAGGTTATTTTCAGAATTTGGATTTGTGTTCCTCATGAAAGTTGTAGGTATATGTCTCAGCTTTCTTCTGGTAAAATTTCAGGTGAATTGGACCTTTCTACACTAAGTTATGACCAAATGAATAAGCAATGTTCATTTGGTCATTTTGCCCAGGTAGTATGCAAGTCACCCAAATTAGGGCAATTTTTAGGTCAACTTGGTTTGGTTTTCTGGGCAAGGTTTCTTCACCAAAATTGTGTCATTATGTGTCTAGTTTCATGTCCAATTAGCCTTGCACCAATTAAACCTCTACAACTCCTGTTATTGCTGCCCAAACCTGCTGGACTCATACTCAGTCCTGCGCAGCTCACCTAAACTCAAATCCAACATCCTTACTCACTTCAATTCCTTCTCACACACATTCAAATGGTCACTAATTGACCATTACAAGGTTAATAACCCATTACATGAGAAAACCCTAGCTGCCAAAATTTTTAGAGAGCACACACACACATTTTTATCTTGTTTTCTTACATTTCCTACTTACTGCATGCCATTAAACATGAATTAAATCAAAATAGCAAAAGTTTGGACACTAACCTTGATTTAGCTAATTCCCAAAGATTGAGAACTCCTCTTTTTCTCTTTCTTTTTGCTGCCAAATACTTGCTCTAGGTGTAAGGGTAATTATTTGTGAAGGGAAGCTAGGGTTTTGGGTTGATTTGGGTGGTGAACTCAAGCTTGGTGAAGCTTTAATGGAGTTTTCCTTCCTCTCTCTCTCTCTCTCTCTCTACATTTTTGGCTGCCCCAAAGGTTGAAAATGGCTGTTTAGTTCTTTAATTTTTATCTCCTTTTATTCATTTTTATGTAGTTTATAATGATATGTCAAAATTTAGTTGGGTGGGAGGATGTTTAATGACATCATAATGATGTCATAATTCAAATTTCTTTCATTTTCTTTTCTTTTCTTGTCTACTTAATTTCAACATAATTTTTAGCAATATTTATTCATATTTTGTGTCATAATAATTATTTACTTAACTGGACCAGTCAGCCAAAAATCACCTCTGAAGGCGAAATGACCAAAATACCCTCCATTTGGCTTAACAGACTAAAATTGTCTGTACCAATTGAAAAATTTTTCTAAGTATTTTCTTAGCATTCTAATGCCATAGGAACCTCAATGACCCTTCTCTGGAATCCCAAAAATTATTTTATGAATTTTTCCTTGGGTCTAGGGCTCCTAGTTGCGAGAACCGCAACTTCCCACTAGGTTACCCATCGCTAGGGCACCAGCTCATTTAACTTAGTTATACTTTATTTCTAAAATTTTTCCTAAATCTTTCTTATTAATATTTGAGTTAATTATGGTTCCTCACTTTAGTTTAAATATTTTTCCGAATGTTCTAGCTGTCCGGACCGACACTGGTCACCAAAATAGTGGAATGTATGGAATTGCTACAGTGAGGGTGTTACAACTCTTCCTCTCCAATTTAAATTTTATCCTCGAAATTTACCTGATGCAAACAGTTGAGGAAACTGTTGCCTCATCATCTCTTCACTTTCCCAAGTTGCCTCGTCAGTGTTGTGGTGCCTCCAAAGCACTTTCACCAGTGGAATCTGCTTATTGCTCAACTCTTTTACTTCCTGAGCCAGGATCCGTATGGATTCTTCTTCATATGTCAAATCCGGTTGTACTTCAATTTCTTCCATGGAGATAACATGTGAAGGATCTGAGCGGTATCTTCTTAAAATTGATACGTGGAACACATTGTGAATCTTGTCTAGCTCTAGTGGTAAAGCTAGCCTATAAGCCACTAGACCCACACGTTCAATGACTTCATATGGGCCAATGAACCTAGGGCTTAACTTACCTTTTCTTCCAAACCTCAGTACCTTCTTCCACGGTGACACCTTGAGAAACACTTTGTTGCCAACCGTATATTCTATTTCTTTTCTCTTTAGGTCGGTATAAGATTTTTGTCTGTCTAAGGCAACCTTCATATTGGCTTTGATTAGCTTTACGTTCTCCTCAGTCTGTTTCACCAGGTCTGGCCCTACCAGTTTATCTTCGCCTAATTCAGTCCAGCACACTGGAGTTCTACATTTCCTCCCATACAGTGCTTCATACGAGGCCATTTGGATACTAGCTTGGTAGCTATTGTTGTATGCAAATTCTACCAGTGGGAGGAACCTATCCCAACTTTCCTCAAGCTCAATGACACAACTCCTCAGCATATCCTCAAGGACCTGCCATATATTTCATGTTATCATTATCATTTCAGCTCAATATTTGTATTAGTTCAATTGGTTTCAATTGTTTACCTGGATTACTCTTTCTGATTGCCCATCCGTCTGAGGATGGAAAGCTGTGCTAAAGTGGAATTGTGTACCCAAGGATTCATGCAACTTCTGCCAAAATCTCGATGTAAACCTTGGGTCTCGATCAGATATGATGGAAAGTGGAATTCCATGCAGTCTAACCATCTTACTGATATACAATTCTGCTAACTTCTCCAATGAGCAGTGTAACACCCCTATGTTCTGTAGTGCGTTCTACTATTCCTGTGACCAGTGTTGTCCGGACAGCTAGAATGCTTAGAACTACATTTAAATATTGATGAGGAGACATAAAATAATGAAATACAAGAAAAGAAAATACAAGAAAAACAAAGGAAAAATAATAGCAATGAAATGTAACCAAGTTAAACGAGTCGAGAACCCTAGCGATGGGTGACCGCACCGAAAAGTTGCGGCGTGAACCGTTGACTAGCCCTGGACTGTGGGGAACCCTGAAAAATATTTTTAAGACTTAAATAAACACCTATTGAAGTATAAATATCATTAGAAATATCAAAGAAAAATTAATTAATTAGTACAAAGAAAAGTGAGAAATCGAGAAAATGACAAAACTCGGTGTTACCGAAAAATCGGGAATGCAACCCGAACAGGGGCATTGTGGTCATTTGACACCCCGAGTTGTCTTTTGACCTAAATGTTCATTAAAAATACATGATATTACACTTGGAAAATGTCATGAAAAATTAAATTGGTGGTACCTAATGTAAATAGCAAAAGATAGGAGTTAAATGTGGAATTTGGAAACCTTAGGACAAATAAACATTAAATTTCTACTTAGTGCTCCACTCACCTCACTTAAGTGGACCACTAAACCTTCATTTGGATAGAATATACTTCATCTTCCTCACCTCTCAAAGACCAGCCGAAATGCTCCCAAAGAAATCCTCCACGGTCGAAATACACAAGCTCCTTGCAACCGCGAATTCCACCTCCATTCCACTTAGTTCCTTCACTAAAGTTGTTCTACACAACTTAGGCAGTAGATAGGCAGCAGGAAGATCAAGTTTTGGTGAAGTTTTGAAGAGTTTCAAAAGTGGTAAGTATATATTTTTTATTATTGTTTCATTAAACCTTGTGAGGATGTTATGGGTAGTTGAATTGTGGAAGGATTTTTGAAGTTTGATGAGTTAAGGGAGAGGTATGTTTTTGGCAGCCATGGAAACTCCATAAGAACAGTTTATCCTTGCATGTAAATGGTGGATTAAAGTGTTGATGAAGTGTTTATGTGTATAGGAATAAATTGGGTGATGTATACTAAATGTATGTGAATGTACACTTGATTTTGGAAGCTTGGAAGTTAATTGAGAGAGATGCATGAATCGGTAACTTGAAGTGTGAACCAAAATATGTTATTTCATGGTTTGGTTTATGGAATTATATGGTTGAATTATGGTGCTTGTTATGGTAGCTTGTACATGTGTATAAAGGTTTGAGTTTGGACATGTAAATGAGCTAGGTTATGTGGTTAAATTGTTTGTAATTTGAACTTGGAAAATTATGGACTATAATGTGCATATTGAGTGTGGTTATAAGCTGCCAAAATGACAAAAAATGTGTTGTGAAATGTGTTTATGTTATGGTACAAAACAGAAATGGCATGAAAGAAGTGACTTGGTAAGTGTTGAATGTGCCCTTTGGTATGTAATGAAGAGTATGTTGCAGGGCAGTGTATATTTTGGCTTAGAACCTTAAGTGTGTGGCTCCAATTGGTATGAGACCAATTGGAGGTGAAACTAGGCACAAAATTTGCCAACTTTCATGGAGGAAGCTTACTAAAATTCTGTTTGGAAAGTGACTTGAAAAAATGACCAAATCTGGATTAGTGCATTGAAAGACTGAAAATTGACCATTTGGGCAGCAGTTAGTGTTTTGGCCATAACTCACTCAAAACAGGTCCAATTGACCTGAAAGTTTTACCATGAATAGTTGAGACATATATCTACAATTCTTATGAAGACATAAAAGCCCAGAAATGGCCAAAACCAAGCCAAATAGCTTGCACAAGTTCAGGTCCAAAAACTGACTGAACCAAAAGTGACCTAAAAATTACCTAAAATGACTATTTTTGTACATTCTGACCAGCAATAGTAAAATGACCATAACTTGGGCTAGTAAACTCAGAATGACCTGAAATTTTGCCCCTCATGCAATTAGACATAGACCTACAAGTTTGCAGTTTTGACCGAAACCCAAAAACTAAAGGAACTAGGTTATTCGGTTAGGTCAAATTAGTATACCGAAATCCGACAAATTGCAATAAAATGCACTATACATGGAAATGAATTGGGTAACATGTACCAACACTAAAAGGATATAAAATGTGACATATTGGTAACATTAAAACCTAATTCACCTAGACTGCATCGAGGTTCAACATCTTAGGTTGACTAAGGAAATGATAGAATTCAATAAATTGAGTATTAAGCCTTATTGTTAAAGACGGTTTAAATGAGTACTGAAACACTTCAAATTGTGTGTTTTAGTTAGCAAAGACTCAGGAAAGGGGAAGGAAACACTGAGTTAGAGCCAAGAGACATATATCAGAGGTTTGTGTACAATAGTTATTTCTTTTGAATTTTTCAATTGAAATAAATTATGATTATTTGTATGTTATTATTTTAAATTGTGTATGTGCCCAATACTTTTTATATTCACTGCTTTTACTAAAAAATTTATTTGGAGAAATGAGTTATGAATAATTTTTTATTATTTTAGCTTTGAGAATCTTATTTGGAAATTATTGTGTTGCCTACTTTGCAAATGGAAATTTTGAGATAAAATGTGATTTGAGAATTGTATGAAATATTGTAATTTGGAATTGATTTAATTCACACTTGGCATGACACTGTTATTAAATTCCTCCCTCTTTGACTTATCAGTCTAGGGTGAGTGTGATTATGTTCCTCCCTCTTTGACTTGTCAGTTTGAGGTGAGTGTGGATGAGTTCTCATTATTTAGCTAGCTTCCACCCTCATTGATTTTGATTGTTGGGGTGAGTGTGTCTTGTCGTGGTGTATAACCCGGCATGTGTGGAAAAATTATGTCATGGCCTAAATTGTGTTATTGATTGGCAACACTGTATTATTTAGCTATTTGATCAAATGGTATTATTGATTGGCAACTCTGTATTATTCAGTTATTTGATCAAATGGTGTTATTGATTGGCAAAACTGTATTATTCAGTTATTTGATCAAATGGTGTTATTGATTGGTAAAACTGTATTATTCAGTTATTTGATCAAATTGTGTTATTGATTGGCAAAACTGTGTTATTCAGTTATTTGATCAAATTTGTGCTATATGAACTTTGTAAATTGTGAAATGGAATTATGAATTATTTGATTTGTGAATTGTCAATAAAAGATTTATATATCACATTTCAAATTATTATTGTGCACCACTGAGTAAATTTTACTCAACAATAGCTTTTCATTACTGTCGCAGGTAGACAGACTGACAGAGCAGCAGACTAGGCTGCTAGTACTACATTGAGAGATCATCGGGTATATTGAGTATACCATAGTTTGCATTTTGTATTGTAATGTATGTTCACTGTATGTATATAGTGTTCTTGGTTTTGAGCAGTTGTAAATTAAAATTGTACATTAAAATTGTAAATTAAATTTGTAAATTATTTTAGTTTGTAAATATTGTGATATATTTCTTTTATCTCAGCTTTTGAAAACACTAGAAAATTATTGTGAATTGAGTAGACAAATGTTGAGAAACTTATTGTGTTGATTTGGATGTTGGAGTTTGAGATTGAGAAATATATTTGAAGTGCTTTTTACAGGTTTTTAAAGAACTGTTTTATTCAAATTACAGAGGGCACTCAGCCAAAATTTCTGCAGAAATTGTTAATTGTTCAAATGTGTTAGCTGTTCCACTTCAGTTCAAAAAATTTTTTAACACCTGTAAATAGTGCTCACCACTGTAAAAAGAAGTAAGAAAAGTTTTAAAATCCCTTGTAGTGTATTTAATGGGTTATCAGGAAACGAAGTTGGTAATTCATTAGGTATACTACGGGATCATGTTATACCTTACGGAGGGGTAGGGTGTGACATGTTTTAGTGGTATTAGAGCCTGCCTTTTAAATTTTGTTTTCACCTATAATTTGAATACTTTTTCTTCATAGTACAACTACTCAATGTCACTGTTTGATGCATACAGTACATTACAGTATAAATATGCACTAACGGGAGGAAATCTCCTTGTGTTATCTGTTCAGGAGGTCTAAGATCCTCGCATTGACTATGGAAGAGGGTGATCGTTTAGTCGATCAATCGATAGAGGCTGAGGTGCAAGGGGATGCCCCAGCCCTACAAAATGTCAGTGGAAGTCGTACCAGCCCCCTCAGTACTGCAGTTTCCTACTCAGTTCGCTCAGTAGATAGCTACAATGTTCCAACAGATGGCTGGTAACATGCCTACTCAAGTCCCACTACAGACACCAGTAGTACAACCATAGTCTTCTGCTAGGCAGTATGACAAATTGATGAAATATGGGGCTATTGAGTTCAAGGGGATAGTAGATCCTCTAGAGGCAGAACATTGGTTAGAGAGAATGCATAGGGTGTTCAAGAAACTGCACTGCACAGAGGAGCTCAGATTTGAATATTCAATGTCTCTGCTATAGGGGGATGCATATGACTGGTGGAAAACCATTCCCCATAGTCTGGTAGAACCTTCAGTGCTAACATGGAATGATTTCCTATGGGAGTTCAGACAAAAATATATCCCAGATGCTTATGTGGACCAAAAGCTTCAAGAGTTCCTAAGTCTGAAACAGGGGAGTAGACCAGTGGCTGAATATGAAAGGGAATTTTCCCGCCTAAGCCATTATGCAGTAAGTCTACTTTAAACCAGCAGGGAGAGATGTAACAGGTTCGAAACCGGCTTGAAGCCTAGTATCATATTATAAGTTATCAGATTCAAACATAACAACTTTTTTCAGCTTATTTCTCAAGCACTAGAATTAGAAAGAATTGAATCTGAAGCAGCCCCTGAGAAAAAGAAATCAGAGAAGACAGAAAAAGAGAGAAAGTCAGTAGAACAGAGTTCCAGTGGTCCTAGTGGAAAGAGGAAAAACTTTGGGGGACACAATAGAGGTGGTAAGAAGTCCGGTAGAGACTGAAACCACCCCAATCGGTGTTAGTAGTATGCCCTAGAGCATATCATTTAGTATGTATCTTGTACATATTTTTATTAATAAAAGTCATTTCCACTTTTCCGTTTACATAATATATTTATGTGTAATAGAAAAGGTCCATTGATATTTTGTTAGAAATTCTATTCTTAAGTTGTTAAGAATATGAGTGATAGTATTTCTGGTACAAAGTATCATAAATAGGTTCACAATCGAGGATACTTCATAATAAGGACATGACTTATCCAGAAAGATTGTATTCATGTTTGTTACCAAGTTATTTATATGAGATATAAATAAGATGGAATGGTGAGTCTCATACCATATAGCAAACATGATAGGCACCTATAAATGATAAGTAGGCCGAACCAGTGACACTTATGACAAGCACATGGAGTTTACTCTTGTCAATGTTTTGTCATAAATCATATCAGTGCATATAATCTTTAAACCTGAGATAGCATAGTTATCTTGTATATAGGTAGCTTGAGTTTGATACTGCTTTCATACTTGTACTGTGTATGGGTATATGGGCATGTGTTGGCTCCTACTAATTATATATGGAGGTAGGTGTTGATCAAGATAGAATGTGTTCCTCTAAGTAAATAGAGATAAAATCCTATGTTCATTTAATTGTTCTTGATGTTTCAAGTTCCTGGCCAAGACAGATAGATTTATTCAGAAAAGAGTTTCTGATGAGAAAATCTTTTTAATCAAAACTAGAATTAAAAGAGAACATAATATTCATAGCAAATGGAGTTTGACATAAACCATGACTCCAGCTTGAGTTGGGATTTTATAGTAGAGAGATTCCAGTGCATGGTAACATATGATTATAGGTTCATTTAAGGTAAACTTATTACTAATTGGGTGGCCATGGCATGCTATGTTAGGTGTTAACCATAGTCTATGAGGTTCATAAAATGATTTAGAGAAATCATTTATGGTAAGAAAAAGTTCTGATGATATTAAGAGTTAATATCATATCTCATTGCCAATTAGCGATGAGCTTAGTAAGTCAGACACATACACAAGTTATTACCTAATTAAATATGATTTAATTAATTAATTAAAGAGTTTAATTGATTAATTAAATAGGTTTGGTTTTGCAATTAGATTGCAAAGTCCCTAGCATGACTTGAAACCAAATCTAGATTATTGGATGTATAATATAAGTTAAATTTATATTTAAAGTGTTTAAATATGAATTTAATTAATGAAAAATTAATTAATAGAGATTAATTAATTAATTTATATTTGATATAAATTGATTAGAAGAAGGGAAATAATTATTGGGTTTGACACTTGATATAAATTGATATAATTATATTTGATATAAATTGATTAAATATAGGTTTGACACTTGGCACAATGTGATTGGGTCAATTAAACCTAGAACCAATCAGAGGGTGACACGTGGCAAGGGTTTAATGTTGTTATGAATTAAAAATAAGACAACCAGTAGCCACTCCTCCTTTGTCATGCCATTTTGAGGCTCTCCATCTCTTCTTCTTCATCTCTCATGAATTCAAAGAGATTAGCCATCAATCTCTTGAATTAAAAATACTAGAAATCATTTCTAGTGTCCTATTTACATCTTTAATCTCTTAAAAGACAGAACTTGATTTTCTAAATAATAGAAAAAGCTTTAGAAGTTGTTCAAGGGCTGCCATAGGTGTTCTTGCTGTGGACAAGCTAGAGGGACGACATTTGGTGTCCTGAAGACGCATCTCAAAGGTGCAAATACACTGCAGTGCATCAAGAGGTTAGTGTATTTGTTCTTGATTTAATCTAGGGTTCTAAAATTAATCTGATTAATTTTAAAATCTTAAATGGCAAATACAGATCCAAAAACATATTAAAAGAGTTTTAATATGTTGTTTATCATTGAAATCAAATAGATAAAAAATAAATCTTGCATCATGCATGTGACCCTAGGTGAAAATTTTGAATTCAATGGCATAAATTTGTGTTTTTCACGCTTTCGTTCCATCAATTGGTATCAGAGCCACTATATTTGCCATTTAGATTGTTGATTATATGATTTAATTGTGTGTTTGATCATGAGATGATTTATCCATTGCTGGTTGCAATGGATATGTGGCAGCATGCTTGAAGAACACCATCAATGGTGCGCATGGTTTGGCTTTATGGGTGGTGCAAAGGTTTGGCTTTTTAATTTGCAATTGTTGTATGATTTAAAAGCTCATCCTATGTTTAATTAAATTGTTTAATTAGAATTTTAATCACACAATTAAATTTTCATTGAAATCAGAATTTTAAAAAATTGTTTGAATGTGATTCAAATCTGAATTTTAAAAGTTGTTTGAATCGTATTTAAATCTGATTTTTTAAAGCTGTTTGAATAATATTCAGATCTGAATTTTTAAAAATTGTTTGAATGTGTTTCAAATCTGAATTTTTATGGTTGTTTGAATGTGATTCAAATCTGAATTTTTAAATTTGTTTGAATGAGATTCAAATCTGAATTTTTAAATTTATTTGAATCATATTCAAATCTGGATTTTTAAGTTGAATATGAGATATTCAATTTAATTTAAGTATGTATGTTTTATTTAATTGATAAATAGTGATATGCATGATGGGTGATCATGGACTATAAAAGACCAATGCGATTGGATTTATTTCTTTTTATGTTTCTTTGGGATTATAAATTAATTAATTTATTTTAATTTTTTTGGGCATGTATTATTAAGTTTGTAATAATTTTTTGTTGTAATTTCATTTATTTAAGTTCTTGTAAATTCGCCTTGGTATGCCAAGGATTACTATGTAATATTGGATTGCAAGAAGTTCAAGGAGGTCAAGAGCATTGGTGGGACTAGTGGGAGGAATTCAAGATCAAGTGTTGATTATGTACTTCTTCAGTAACTCTTGTAAAATGAATGAATGAAATGCACCTAGGAATGCCCTGATTCAATTCTTGGTGGCTCAGAATTAAATCCCTTAAAAAGTCCATGATCATACCATATTTACTACTTATCCATGAATGCGTGAGATGTATGGGAATGTATGCAATTATATGATATATGCATGCTAAATGGATAATGTGCAAAGTGAGACCTTAATAGTAATTAGGATGACTATAAAATCATCCAAACAAATGATTAAGTTGGAAATGCTGTAATTAAAGTAATTATAACATGGGCCCTCCATTGGGGCAATTATTTTAAGAAATTTTAAATAGTTGCATAAGATGCAATTAATTTAAGAGATTTTCTTAAGAATAATTGTTAAGCATGAGATGTTGTAAATATGTAAATGGTTTGGTGGCCAATATTGGATGTACCTGAGGACATTAAAATTATTTGAATAATTACTGGCTTAATGGGATCAACTTAACTAATGCAAGATAAGTCAATAATGGATGTACCTGAGATTTTGAGCATTAGGGGCTAGGTAAAGGATTGAACCTCACATGAGATGTGATGGGCAAGGAGTTGCTCACTTATATTTTGTTATAATTCCAATAACAGATGTACCTGAGGATGATCAATAGAATTATAAGAATTCAATCACCCACTAGAAATCCATCCAACTAGGATTTCCGTTTTCTACTTTGGAAGTGTAGGATTCGCTAAGTTAGTGGGAGGACCAATTTGATTAAAAGATCATAATCATTTTGTTTAATTACTTGATACATTTACTAATTAATCTGGTTATTTTCTGCAGTTAATTTTCTGCTAATAATGAGCACAGAACAACCACCATCATCCAATATCCTTGCAAGCATACTTAATCGCAATAGGTTGACAGGACCTAATCTCTCTGATTGGCTAAGAAATTTGAAACTTGTCCTGAACCTTGAACATATAGGATATATTCTAGATTCAAATGTTCCTGGTCCCTTACCTCCAGAGGCCACTCAAGAGGAACATGAAACTTTGGACAAGTGGGAAGGAGCATGATATGAGAGCTAAGTGTTACATGCTTGCTTCCATGAGTAATGAGTTACAGAAGCAGCATGAGAACATGCAGAGTGCGAGTGAGATCCTCCTTCACCTACAAGAGTTGTATGGTGAGCATGAGGGAATGCTAGGTATGAGTTATCTAGGTAGTCATTCGCATGAACATGTCTGAGGGACAAAATGTTGGGGATCATGTCCACAAGATGATTCGACTGATTAAGCAGTTGGAACATCTTGACTTCAACATGGATTTCCAACTACCGATGGATTTGATCCTTCAGTCCCTTCCTGAGTCTTTTGGGAATTTTGTGACGAATTTCCATATGACTAAACAGGAATGCACCTTAGCTGGTTTACTCAACATGCTGGTTATTGCCCAAAAGAATATGTCGGGTAATAAAGGAAAAGAGGTAGCTTTGATTGCATCTTCTTCTACTGGAAAGTCCAACAAGAAGAAGGGCAATAAGAAAAAGAAACCTCAGATTCCTGGTCCTTCTAAGAAGATAGCCAAACAGAAAAACAAAGATCAAAGTTGACAAAGGTAAAGGAAAGTGTTTCCATTACCAGCAGGAAAGTGTTTCCACTGCCAGTAGGAAAGTGTTTCCACTGCCAGCAGGAAAGTGTTTCCACTGTCCAGAGTATAGCAATCTAAAAGAATGCAATGCCATGATGAAAATCAACTCAAAATTCAAAATATATTTGGCACTTAAGATTAGGTCATGTTGCAGAAGATAGGATTGCAAAATTAGAGAAAATGGGGATTTTATCCTCATTGGGCTCTGAGCCTACTCCAACTTGTGAATCTTGCCTTAAGGGCAAAATGACTAGATCACCCTTTGTTGGACAAGGGCTAAGGGCTGAAAGTATTTTGGAGCTAATACATAGTGATGTATGTGATCCATTTAAGGAAATGGTTAAAGGCGATTTTCATTACTTTATTACCTTTACTGATGATAAATCATGGTTTGGGATTTGTATTTGATGAAATACAAACATGAATCCTTTGAAAATTCAAAGAATTTAAATCTGAAGTAGAAAATCAAACAGGAAAGAGTATTAAAGCTCTTCGATCAGATCGTGGAGGAGAATATTTGAGTACTGAATTTGATGAATACTTGAGAGAGCATGGCATTGTTTCCAACTGACTCCTCCAGGAACACCACAGTTGAATGGTGTATTTGAAATGAGCAATCGTACCTTATTGGATATGGTATGTAGTATGATGAGCTATACTGATATGCCAATCTCCATTTGGGGTTTGCATTAGAATCAGTTTTGTATATTCTGAATAGGATTCTATCAAAATCAATTTCTTCCACACCTTATGAGATATGACATGGAAGAAAACCAAGTCTTAAGCATGTTAAGATTTGGGTTGTCCAGCTTATATCAAAAAAGCTAAACACTGATAAATTAGAAACCAGATAAGAAAAGGGTCGATTTGTTGGATATCCAAAAGATAGTTTTGGATATTATTTTTATTTGCCTACATCACAAAAGGTTATGGTGAGTAGAGATGCCACATTTCTTGAACAACAGTTTGTCCAAAAAGGAGGCAAAGGAAGGCAAATAGAGTTGGAATTAGAGAATTTTGACCAATCAACAGATCATATGGATATCGATCCATCTAGTCAACCTATACCCGTTGATGAAACATCTACAGCTGTTCCTCGTAGAACAACCAGGGTATCTCACCCACCAGTGAGATATGGTTTCTTTCATGAAGAAGAACAAGTGTCACACCTTACCCCTTTGTAAGGCATAACATGATCCCGTAGAATACCTAATGAACTACCGAACTTCACCTACCGATAACTCATTAAGTACCCTACAAGGGATTTTAAAATAATTTTCTTATTTTTGATAAGTGGTGAGCATTTCTAATAAGTATTTAAAACATGTAATTAAGTGCAAGGCTAGTTGGAAATTTTGGCCCATTTTATTTTTCCGTAAATTTTATAAAAATTTTGACAGAGTTCTGTCTGTATTTTGAGAAACCAGTTCTTCAAATACCTGTAAAAAGCACTTCTAAAAATTTTTCTCAACTACTACTTCAATTTCACAATCAAACTCAATCAATTTCACAATCATGTCAATAAATTTCTCAGGTTCAAAATTCAATAATCCTTAGCATACTAGCAACACATTTCATTTAAATTAAATAAAATAGTTGTACTCATATTTCATTAGAGACAAAACAATTTATATACATTCTTACAAAATTTACATTAAGAGAGTTTCAAACTATAATATATATTACAACTTTATACAAATTTTATACAAACTGCTCAAGACCCATTTTTACATGTCCATACATTTATGTGCAATATATATACATCAAAAGAAATATTTACAGTTAGGGTATAAATTATACCCGAAGACTTCAAGCTGAACGATCCTCAATCTTCACTCGATCACTTGCTCCTCTAGTCTCTAAATCATGATAAGAATAAAGCTATCACGAGTACTTGGACTCAGTGGTACACAACATACTAAATTAATCTTTATGTAGAATATAAATCACATTTATTCAAAAATTTAACTAAACATGAGCATTAAACACAAAACGTGAATTATGAGATTTTAATGCAAACCAAATTCATTTCAAAGTATCAAAACACATTTCATAAAACCCACAGTGAGATCATGCCATTTGAAACAAATAGAATCTCAATAGCCAAAGGCTAAAGAGAAATCACATCACAAGGCTAGCTAGCTCAAATATATGGATATCCATTCACATCCTCTTCTACTGGCACACCTCAACACTTCTCCAGAGAAGGAATCAAAATTCGAAACTAATTACCCCCACTAGTCATGCTAGTGAGGTGTCCAAATATATGGTCATGACACTGTGGTTTCAAAACTTATCTTAACAATTTGCTAAACATTTTCATTTCAAATATACACAATAACTTTAACAATTTAAATCAAACATCATAAGAATGCCATAATTCAATATTTCACATTATTTAAAACAGTATGCAGAAGATAATTATAAAAAGTATACGTTGTGCACAAACGTCAAGCGAGTCGCCTCTTAGCCTCGACTCGGTTCCTCGGGTCCTTTCCCGGTATTCTTTTCCACTGAAACACACAATTTCACAGTGTTTTAGTACCATAACTTAGCATAAATCCAATAATAAATTTAACTTCACTTTTACCTAGCTCTAACGTGCTAAATTCGACGTTCTTGAAATTTTGCGTTTCGGGTTACTATTCACTACACTATTCAGGTCAAATTATTGACTTTCTAAAGCTTAATAGGTATGGGAATTTCAACTTCACCCACATACCACATTTTGGTCACTAAACTTGTTGGTTTTGGTCATTTTCTCAAAACTTAGGTCTTTTAGGCAAAATTGCCAATTTTCAGTTTTGGTGTCCCTAATTGTACTGTTTCATTGGTCAGTTTACTGTTGGAATTTGGCAAAACTTTCTTCATAGAAAATGTTCCTTATTGTCTTAAGTTTATTCTCCTTTTTGAATCACCCCAATTGGAGTTTTGTAGCTCAAGTTATAAGGAAATAATGTTTACTGTTCATGCTACAGAATTTTATTCTGGTAGATTATTGATTCCAACTTCGTTAAGCAATTTGATCAAGTTAGGTCCATAATTTGGTCTAATTTTCGTCATATGAAATGTTCTACTATATCTTAGGTTTCCATCAGTTCTAGAATCGCCTAAATCGGAGTTTTCTAGAGAGAGTTATAGCCATTGAAACTTTACTGTTCATATGGCAATCTGCAGTTCTGCAGATTCAGGTCACCAACTTTGCTCAGTATTTTGATTGGGTTAATGGCATAATTTGGATTGGTGTTCTTCATAAAAGTTTTAGATTTATATCTTATCTAACCCCTGGTAAAATTTCAGGTCATTTTGACCTGCCTAGCTCGAGTTATGACCAAATGAACAAATACTTTTCATTTGGTTAGTTTGTGCAGAGGCAGCCTGCGATTTTCCGACTTCGGCCACTTTGTTCACTAGGTTTTAGTCACTTTTTGGGCAGGCTTCCTAAATGAAAATTGTGTCATTTAGTGCCTATTTTCATCCCCAATTGGTCCCATATCCATTGGACTTGTAAAATTTGATTTTTGGTCCCTCAAAGGAGGTTTTGGTAATGTTGCCAGCACGTGACCTTATCCAATCCGAATTGGCTTTTAATTCCAACATTTCTAACACACCTCATTTGGTCACAAATGACCATTTTTCACTTCACATTAGGTCAAAGACACCATTTACAAGTTTTTCACATTTTTGGTCTCTAAACCCTAATGTTCAAAACCCTAATTCACATATTTGTTCCATTCATGCAATTTAAAGTGTGGCACTAACACCTACCCACTTAGATTGACTTGCATGCATGATTTATTGAAGTGAAACATATCACTTTCCCCCAACCCTCATGGCTGCCAAATTGTTTGTCCTTTCATAACTTATCATTTTCTTTAACTTTTCATGCAATTTAGACTCATCTTAACTTAATTTCAAAGCTTAAAGAAGAAAAGAAAGGGAAACAAGTACTAACCTCACTTGTCAAATTTTCTTGAATTGCCAAGTTTGATTTTCCTTCACTTTTCTTCCCTCCTATTCTTCTTTAATCTTCTTTTCTAGGGTAACTTAGAAGCTTTTTAGGGTTTAGGGTTGAAACTTGTGGGGAAGAACTAAGTTTTTCAAGCTTTAAAAGCTTGTTAATGGAGGAACCTTGGGAGAGAAAAGTGAGAGAGAGATGAAAACGTTTTTTGAAGAAGAAGAAATGATTTTATTTTTTTTTTTATAAATTTTTAAGTCTTATGGAAGACCAAAAGTGTAAATAAATAAAAAATTAATTATATTCTTTATGGCATCATGCATGAGGTCATGCATGATGTCATCACCTTTTGACTTTTCCTTTTTTCATTTTCTTTTTTTTTATTTTTCTATTAGTTCTTTAATTTAATTTTCAATTACGAAATTTTCTTTTCTCTGATTTTATTTGACAGTTAGGTCAGGAGTCAGCTCTTGGGGTTAATTGACCAAATTGCCCCTCGCCGGTTCATCCCGGTTTGTAATTAATTCCATTTTTCTTCCGGCTCCCTAACCTAATTATTTGACTGGCTTAACCGATATTTTTCGTGATTTTCTCTTTTCCACCGTGTTTATAAGGGTCCTAAGGACCGCAGCGTCACTTTTTACGGTTCGAAATTTGAGTTTAAAACGACTTCGCAATCGTTCCCGAGAAGATCACCCATCGCTGTGACTCTCGGCTCGTTTAACATCTTATGTTCTATTTTTTTTGTTTATACTTAACTAATTGGACATTACTAATTATTTTTGTTTATAGCTTCTCTAGTTGTCTTGAGCGTGGTTCTAATCCCCTTAATTGTCCGGACCAACACCGGTCACCGGAATAGTGAAATATACCAGGCTATGCAATTAGGGGTGTTACAACAAGAGTTGTCTACTCATGAAGAAGTAGATCATGGAGATGATCCACTTACCTATGAAGAAGCTATATCAGATAAAGATTCTTCAAAATGGATTGATGCTATGAAATTTGAAATTGATTCCATGTATAAAAATCAAGTTTGGGATCGTGTTGACCCACCTAAAGGTATTGTACCTATAGGGAACAAATGGGTTTTCAAGAAGAAAATCGGTTCTGATGGAAAGGTAGATACTTATAAGGCAAGGCTAGTAGCAAAAGGGTTTTGCCAAAGGCAAGGAATCGACTATGAGGAGACTTTCTCGCCTGTTGCCATGCTTAAATCAATTAGGATTCTATTAGCAATAGCTGCATACTATGATTATGAGATTTGGCAGATGGATGTCAAAATAGCTTTTCTTAATGGATACATTGAAGAAAACATTTTCATGGAACAACCTAGGGGTTTTGAATCCCAAGATGGTTCGAAGGTATGCAAGCTAAAGCGATCCATTTATGGGTTGAAGCAAGCTTCGAGGAGTTGGAACATCCGTTTTGATTAAGCCATTAAATCCTTTGATTTTATAAAAAATGAGGATGAGCCATGTGTATATAAGAAGGTTAATGACAGTGCTATCACTTTCCTTGTCGTATATGTGGATGACATACTGTTGATGGGTAATGACACAGGTATGTTGACAACTGTAAAGGTATGGTTGTCAAATACATTCTCCATGAAAGACTTAGGGGAGGCAACCTATATTCTTGGGATTCGCATCTATAGAGATAGAGCGAAAAGAATAATTGGTTTATCCCAAAGTCTATACTTGGAAAAGGTGTTAAAGAGGTTTAACATGCTTGATTCCAAGAGAGGATTGTTACCAGTGAGACATGGTATCCATCTTTCTAAAGAGATGTCTCCAAAGACACCTAAAGAAAGAGATAAGATGGGCAGGATTCCATATGCTTCGGCTATTGGAAGTTTAATGTATGCAATGTTGTGTACTAGGCCGGATATCACATATGCTGTTAGTTTGACTAGCAGGTATCAATCCAATCCAGGTTTGGAACACTGGATAGCTGTCAAGAATATCCTTAAGTACTTGAGAAGAAGTAAGGATTTATTCTTGATCTATGGAGGTGGAGATTTGCAATTGGATGGTTATACTGATTCTGATTTCCAATCAGATATCGATGATAGAAAGTCTACCTCTGGATATGTGTTAATTTGTAATGGAGGTGCAGTCAGTTGGAAGAGTTTCAAACAGAGCACGACTACAAATTCCACTACCGAGGCTAAGTATATTGCTGCATCAGATGCTGCAAAGAAAGCTGTTTGGATAAAGAAGTTCGTGGCAGAACCTATAGTAGTTCCATTGAGTCAACAATTCCACTACACTGTGACAATAATGGAGCAGCCATACAAGCTAAGGAACCAAGGTCTCACTAAAAATCCAAACACATAGAAAGGCGCTACCACATTATCAGAGAAATAGTTGGTCAAGGCGATATAGCCATGTAGAAAATAGCATCAGCTGAAAATCCAGTTGATCCATTCACTAAGCTTATGCCACAGACTCAGCTAGACCGTCATATTGAGAAGATGGGTCTAAGATATTGTAATGAATGGCTCTAGTGCTAGTGGGAGATTGTTAGTAGTATGCCCTAGAGCATATCATTTAGTATGTATCTTATACATATTTTTATTAATAAAAGGCATTTCCACTTTTCCATTTACATAATATATTTATGTATAATAGAAAAGGTCCATTGATATTTTGTTAGAAATTCTATTCTTAAGTTGTTAAGAATATGAGTGATAGTATTTCTAGTACAAAGTATCATAAATAGGTTCACAATCTAGGAAACTTCATAATAAGGACATGACTTATCTAGAAAGATTGTATTCATGTTTGTTACCAAGTTATTTATATGAGATATAAATAAGATGGAATGGTGAGTCTCATGCCATATAGCAAACATGATAGGCACTTATAAATGATAAGTAGGCCGAACCAGTGACACTTATGACAAGCACATGGAGTTTACTCTTGTCAATGTTTTGTCGTAAATGTTTCAAGTTCCTGGCCAGGACAGATAGATTTATTCAGAAAAGAGTTTCTGATGAGAAAATCTTTTTAATTAAGAACTGTAATTAAAAGAGAACATAATATTCATAGCAAATGTAGTTTGACGTAAACCATGACTCCAGCTTGAGTTGGAATTTTGTAACAGAGAGATTCCAGTGCATGGTAACATATGATTATAGGTTCATTTAAGGTAAACCTTATTACTAATTGGGTAGTCATGGCATGCTATGCTAGGTGTTAACCATGGTCTATGAGGTGCATAAAATGATTTAGAGAAATCATTTATGGTAAGAAAGAGTTCTGATGATATTAAGAGTTAATATCATATCTCATTGTCAATTAGTGATGAGCCTAGTAAGTCACACACATACACAAGTTATCACCTAATTAAATATGATTTAATTAATTAATTAAAGAGTTTAATTGATTAATTAAATATTTTTGATTTGCAATTAGATTGCAAAGTCCCTAGTATGCCTTGAAACCAAATCTAGATTGTTGGATGTATAGTATAAGTTAAATTTATATTTAAAGTATTTAAATATGAATTTAATTAATGAAAAATTAATTAATAGAGATTAATTAATTAATTTATATTTGATATAAATTGATTAGAAGAAGAGAAATAATTGTCTTGGGTTAAGAACTCAAAATTAAGACACAGGGGCATTTTCGTCATTTCACAGGGTGACATGTGGCACCATGAGATGGTGACACATGGCATTACACATAAGCTTGCCAAATGTCTTTTAATCATGTAAGATGACTAAAATTAAGGTTAAATATAGGTTTGACACTTGGCACAATGTGATTGGGTCAATTAAACCCAGAACCAATCAGAGGGTGACATGTGGCAAGGGTTTAATGTTGTTATGAATTAAAAATAAGACAACCAGCAGCCACTCCTCCTTTTTCATGCCATTTTGAGGCTCTCCATCTCTTCTTCTTCATCTCTCATGAATTCAAAGAGATTAGCCATCAATCTCTTGAATTAAAAATACTAAAAATCATTTCTAGTGTCCTATTTACATCTTTAATCTCTTAAAAGGCAGAACTTGATTTTCTAAATAATAGAAAAAGCTTTTGAAGTTTTTCAAGGGCTGCCATAGGTGTTCTTGGTGTGGACAAACTAGAGGAACGACATCTGGTGTCCTGAAGATGCATCTCAAAGGCGCAAATACACTGCAGTGCATCAAGAGGTTAGTGTGTTTGTTCTTGATTTAATCTAGGGTTCTAAAATTAATCTAATTAATTTTAAAATCTTAAATGGCAAATACAGATCCAAAAACATATTAAAAGAGTTTTAATATGTTGTTTATCATTGAAATGAAATAGATAAAAAATAAATATTGCATGATGCATGTGACCTTAGGTGAAAATTTTGAATTCAATGGCATAAATTTGTGTTTTTCACGCTTCCGCTCCATCAATCGGATCAGAAAACTCAATAGAAAACCAGAAATGCACTGTCAGATTGACTTTGTGAAACTTGTGGTAAACCACATAGTGGGTTATGTTATAGAGCCATGGGAGCATGTTTTAATTGTTGAGAGACTGGTCATTTTGCTAGGGATTGTGTAAATCCATGTCGTTCTGGATCATTTACTACACCAAAGGGATCAACCCAAGTTTCTACCCTAAAGAGTTCACCATCAGTTAGTATAGGCAGAGGCAGAGGTAGAGGTAGGGGTAGTACACTTAGAAGTCAGAGTACTGTGAATCAGCCAGAACAGGGTGATGCTTCTACTGGAGTATACGCTATACGGTAGAGAGAAGAGGCTGAGACTTTTGACATTGTTGTCTGTACTTTCTCAATTAGTAACTAAGATATATATATATGTATTGTTTGACCTGGAGTCTGCATACTTTTATGTAAGTGTTAGAACTATATGTTCTATTATTATTCCTTTATAGGGGAATAAATTTTGATGCATTAGTGATTAGTCCTTTAAGATAAGGATTGTGATAATACGTGAAATTAGTTTGGAAGAGTTTATCGGCGAAAAGTATTTTCTAACACACTATAAATTATAAAGCTAAATGGCAAGCCTAGTAAATGTAAGGCAAGAGGACGTAAAAGTAAGTTGTGGTAATAGACTTGCTCTAGATGAGGGCAAAGATGTTACAGTTAGTAATTATCAGTGGATATTGTAATCAAAATAAGTTTTGAATATTAGTGAATTCGAAAATGATAAAAGATAGGAAAGTTTGATCTATTGGGATATATCGTAGTAACTATGCAATGTTCTTGATGTTTATACTATAAGCTGCAAATTACAGTACTGACTTGAGATTATTATGTAGAGCTACGTACTACTCGATAGTACACCAAGATGAGAATAGTTGCCAACGGCATCTGTTTTGGTATAGTTATGCCAAGACAGAATTTAATTGTTAGAAATAAGTTTAAAAATCCTACTTAGGGATTTAAAACTCAAAAGTTAGAAAATTAAAAGGTTATAGTTTAGTACAAAAGGAAGCAAGTTATAGAATATTAATAAATAAAAAGAATTGTGGAAGTAAAAATTTGAATAGTTGGTGCAGATATAACAAAGAAATGTTACGAATGTGAGGAAGACTATTTACTAGAATGGTCAGAGGACCAATGACTTGATAAATCATTCTAACATGACCTCAAGGGTCATTCAGGAAGAAACATGAACCCAAATATTAGACAGCACAATAGTAAGAGAAGATTGGTGTTATACAAACATATTAAATGTTGTATTAGATTGTTAAAAGTCTTATACAAATTCGAGGGAAAGAAGATTATACGATCATATAGAAAGGAGAAAATAAACGTATGACTATTGTAAGATGGCTATTGAGTAAAATTTCATGGACGAAATTTATTTTAAGGGGGGGAGAATTGTAACACCCCTATGTTCGGTAGTGCGTTCTACTGTTCCTGTGACCAGTGTTGTCCAGACAGCTAGAATGCCTAGAACTACATTTAAATATTGATGAGGAGACATAAAATAATGAAATACAAGAAAAGAAAATATAAGAAAAATAAAGAAAAAATAATAGCAATGAAATGTAACCAAGTTAAACGAGCCGAGAACCCTAGCGATGGGTAATCGCATCGGGAATTTGTGGCGTGGACCGTTGACTAGCCCTGGACTGCGGGGAACTCTGGAAAATATTTTTAAGACTTCTATAAACACCTATTGAAGTATAAATATCATTAGAAATATCAAAGAAAAATTAATTAATTAGTACAAAGAAAAGTGAGAAATCGAGAAAACGATAAAACCCGGTGCTACCGAAAAATAAGGAATGCAACCCGAACAGGGGCATTGTGGTCATTTGACACCCCGAATTGTCTTTTGACCTAAATGTCCATTAAAAATAAATGATATTACAATTGGAAAATTTCATAAAAAATTAAATTGGTGGTACCTAATGTAAATAGCAAAAGATAGGAGTTAAATGTGGAATTTGGAAACCTTAGGATAAATAAACATTAAATTTCTACTTAGTGCTCCACTCACCTCACTTAAGTGGACCACTAAACCTTCATTTAGACAGAATATACTTCATCTTCCTCACCTCTCAAAGACCAGTCGAAATGCTCCTTCACTAAAGAAATCCTCCATGGCCGAAATGCACAAGCTCCATGCAACCATGAATTCCACCTCCATTCCACTTGGTTCCTTCACTAAAGTTATTCTACACAACTTGGGTAGTAGATAGGGAGCAAGAAGATTAAGTTTTGGTGAAGTTTTGAAGAGTTTCAAAAGTAGTAAGTATATATTTTTTATTATTGTTTCATTAAACCTTGTGAGGATGTTATGGGTAGTTGAATTGTGGAAGGATTTTTTAAGTTTGATGAGTTAAGGGAGAGGTATATTTTTGGCAGCCATGGAAACTCCATAAGAACAGTTTATCCTTGAATGTAAAATGGTAGATTAAAGTGTTGATGAAGTGTTTATGTGTGTAGGAATAAATTGGGTGATGTATACTAAATGTATGTGAATGTACACTTGATTTTGGAAGCTTGGAAGTTAATTGAGAGAGATGTATGAATCAGCAACTTGAAGTGTGAACCAAAACATGTTATTTCATGGTTTGGTTTATGGAATTATATGGTTGAATTATGGTGCTTGCTATGGCAGCTTGTATATGTGTATAAAGGTTTGAGTTTGGACATGTAAATGAGCTAGGTTATGTGGTTAAATTGTTTGTAATTTGAACTTGGAAAATTCTGTACTATAATGTGCATATTGAGTATGGTTATAAGCTGCCAAAATGACAAAAAATGTGTTGTGAAATGTGTTTGTGTTATGGTACAAAACAGAAATGGCATGTAGGAAGTGACTTGGTAAGTGTTGAATGTGTCCTTTGGTATGTAATGAAGAGTATGTTGCAGGGCAGTGTATATTTTGGCTTAGAACCTTAAGTGTGTGGCTCCAATTGGTATGAGACAAATTCAAGGTGAAAATAGGCACAAAATGTGCTAACTTTCATGAAGGAAGCTTACTAAAATTCTGCTTGGAAGGTGACTTGAAAAAATGACCAAATCCGGATTAGTGCATTGAAAGACTGAAAATTGACCATTTGGGCAGCAGTTAGTATTCTGGCCATAACTCACTCAAACCAGGTCTAATTGACCTGAAATTTTTACCATGAATATTTGAGACATATATCTACAATTCTTATGAAGACCCCAAAGCCCAAAAATGGCAAGAACCAAGCCAAATAACTTGCACAAGTTCATGTCCAAAAACTGGCCGAACCAAAAGTGACCTAAAAATGACCTAAAATGACCATTTTGGTACATTCTGACCAGTAATAGTAAAATGACTATAACTTGGTCTAGTAAACTCAGAATGACCTGAAATTTTGCCCCGCGTGCAATAAGACATAAACCTACAAGTTTATAGTTTTGACCGAAACCCAAAAATCAAGGGAACTAGGTCATCCGGTTAGGTCAAATTAGTATACTAGAATCCGACAAATTGCAATAAAATGCACTATACATGGAAATGAATTGGGTAATATGTACCAACATTAAAAGGCTATAAAATGTGACATATTGGTAATATTAAAACCTAATTCACCTAGACTGCATCGAGGGTTAACATCTTTGGTTGACTAAGGAAATGATAGAATTCAATAAATTGAGTATTAAGCCTTATTGTTAGAGACGGTTTAAATGAGTACTGAAACACTTCAAATTATGTGTTTCAGTTAGCAAAGACTCAGGAAAGGAGAAGGAAACACTGAGTCAGAGCCAAGAGGCATATATCAGAGGTTTGTGCATAATAGTTATTTCTTTTGAATTTTTTAATTGAAATAAATTATGATTATTTGTATATTATTGTTTTAAATTGTGTCTGTGCACAATACTTTTTATATTCACTACTTTTACTAGAAAATTTATTTGGAGAAATGAGTTATGAATAATTTTTTATTGTTTTGGCTTTGAGAATCTTATTTGGAAATTATTGTGTTACCTACTTTGCGAATGGAAATTTTGAGATAAAATGTGATTTGGGAATTGTATGAAATATTGTGATTTGGAATTGTTTTGATTCACACTTGGCATGACACTGTTATTATATTCCTCCCTCTTTGACTTATCAGTCTGGGGTGAGTGTGATTATATTCCTCCCTCTTTGACTTGTCAATCTGAAGTGAGTGTGGATGAGTTCTCATTATTTAGCTATGTCACACCCTACCCCTCTGTAAGGCATAACATGATCCCGTAGTATACCTAATGAATTACCAACTTCGTCTACTGATAACCCATTAAATACACTACAAGGGATTTTAAAACTTTTCTTACTTCTTTTTACAGTGGTGAGCACTATTTAAAGGTGTTAAAATTTTTTTTTTGTGACTTAAGTGAACGAGCTAACACATTTGAATTATTAGGAATTTCTGTAAAAATTTTGGCGGAGTGCCATCTGTATTTTGAATAAAACAATTGTTCAAAAACCTATAAAAAGCACTTCAAATATATTTCTCAATCTCAAACTCCAACATTTAATGAACAAAATATATTTATCAACTCAAATCCACAATAACTTTTCAATATTTCCAAAGGATGAGATAAAAGAAATATAGTACAAATTTTTACAAGTCAAAATAACTCATAATTATTTTACAACTTCAATGTATAATTTTAATTTACAGCTGCTCAAAACCAAGAACAATATATATATATATAGTGAACATACATTACAATATAAAATGCAAAATATGGTATACTCAATATACCCGATGATCTCTCGCTGAATGCACTAGCAGCCTAATCACGCTCTGCTCACTGTCTGTCTTCACTGCGATAAGAATGAAAAGCTATCGCTGAGACAATGTCTCAGTGGTTCAAAACATTAACCAAATACAACTTTAAATCACAAATCATAAGTCATATAAATAGTGGATACTTATGTTAGTAGTATGCCCTAGAGCATATCATTTAGTATGTATCTTGTACATATTTTTATTAATAAAAGGCATTTCCACTTTTCCGTTTACATAATATATTTATGTGTAATAGAAAAGGTCCATTGATATTTTGTTAGAAATATTATTCTTAAGTTGTTAAGAATATGAGTGACAATATTTCTAGCACGAAGTATCATAAATAGGTTCACAATCGAGGATACTTCATAATAAGGACATGACTTATCCAGAAAGATTGTATTCATGTTTGTTCCCAAGTTATTTATATGAGATATAAATAAGATGGAATGGTGAGTCTTATGCCATATAACAAACATGATAGGCACTTATAAATGATAAGTAGGCCGAACCAGTGACACTTATGACAAGCACATGGAGTTTACTCTTGTCAATGTTTTGTCATAAATCATATCAGTGCATATAATCTTTAGACCTGAGATAGTACAGTTATCTTGTATATAGGTAGTTTGAGTTTGATACTGCTTTCATACTTGTACTGTGTATGGGTATATGGGCATGTGTTGGCTCCTACTAGTTATATATGGAGGTAGGTGTTGATCAAGATGGAATCTCTTCCTCTAAGTAAATAGAGATAAAATCCTATGTTCATTTAATTGTTCTTGATGTTTCAAGTTCCTGGCCAAGACAGATAGATTTATTCAAAAAAGAGTTTCTGATGAGAAAATCTTTTTAATCAAGAACTAGAATTAAAAGAGAACATAATATTCATAGCAAATGGAGTTTGACATAAACCATGACTCCAGCTTGAGTTGGGATAGTGCATGGTAACTTATGATTATAGGTTCTTTTAAGGTAAACCTTATTACTAATTGGGTGGCCATGGCATGCTATGCTAGGTGTTAACCATGGTCTATGAGGTTCATAAAATGATTTAGAGAAATCATTTATGGTAAGAAAGAGTTCTGATGATATTAAGAGTTGATATCATGTCTCATTGCCAATTAGTGATGAGCCTAGTAAGTCACACACACACACAAGTTATCACCTAATTAAATATGATTTAATTAGTTAATTAAAGAGTTTAATTGATTAATTAAATAGGTTTGGTTTGCAATTAGTTTGCAAAGTCCCTAGCATGACTTGAAACCAAATCTAGATTATTGGATGTATAATATAAGTTAAATTTATATTTAAAGTGTTTAAATATGAATTTAATTAATGAGAAATTAATTAATAGAGATTAATTAATTAATTTATATTTGATAAAAATTAATTAGAAGAAGAAAAATAATTATTTTGGGTTGAGAACTCAAAATTAAGACATAGGGGCATTTTGGTCATTTTGCAGTGTGACACGTGGCACCATGAGATGGTGATACATGGCATAACACATAAGCTTGCCAAATGTTTTTTAATCTTGTAAGATGATTAAAATCGAGATTACATATAGGTTTGACACTTGGCACAATGTGATTGGGTCACTTAAACCTAGAGCTAATCAAAGGGTGACATGTGGCAAGGGTTTAATGTGTTAACCTAGCTATTTAAGTGTTGTTATGAGAAAATAAAAAACAACCAGCAGCCACACTCCTTGGTCACGCCATTTTGCAACCCTCCCTCTACTCTTCTTCATCTCTCATCAATTCAAAGAGATTAGCCATCAATCTCTTGAATTACGAACACTAGAAATTGTTTCTAGTGTCCTGTTTACATCTCTGATCTCTTAAAAGGCAGAACTTGAATTTCTAATTAATAGAAAAGGCTTTAGAAGCTGTTCAAGGGCTGTCATAGGTGTTCTTGGTGTGGACAAGCTAGAGGGACAACATCTAGTATCCTGAAGACGAATCTCAAAGGCGCAGACACGCTGCAGTGCATCAAGAGGTTAGTGTAATCGTTCTTGATTTAATCTAGGGTTCTAAAATTAATCTGATTAATTTTAAAATCTTAAATGACAAATACAGATCCAAAAACATATTAAAAGAGTTTTAATATGTTGTTTATCATTGAAATCAAATAGATAAAAATAAATCTTGCATGATGCATGTGACCCTAGGTGAAAATTTTTGAATTCAATGGTATAAACTTGTGTTTTTCACGCTTCCGTTCCTTCAATTGGTATCAGAGCCACTATATTTTCCATTTAGATTGTTTATTATATGATTTAATTGTGTGATTTGATCATGAGATGATTGATCCATTGCTGTTGGATCAAGAGGTGTGGCGGCATGCTTGATGAACTCCAACATGGTGCGCATGGCTTTGGAAGATCATGCTGCGCATGGTTGTTATTAATTTCTGCAATTGTTGCATGATGAAAGGTTCATCATATGACTAATTAAAATATTTAATTAGGATTTTTAATCACAAAATTAAATTATTATTCAAATCAGAATTTTAAAAAAATTGTTTGAATGTGATTCAAATCTAAATTTTAAAAGTTGTTTGAATGTGATTCAAATCTGAATTTTTAAAGTTGTTTGAATCATATTTAAATCTGATTTTTTAAAATTGATTGAATAAAATTCAGATCTGAATTTTTAAAAAATGTTTGAATGTGATTCAAATCTGATTTTTTAAAAAATGTTTGAATGTGATTCAAATCTAAATTTTTGAAGTTGTTTGAATGTGATTCAAATATGAATTTTTAAATTTGTTTGAATGAGATTCAAATCTGAATTTTTAAATTTATTTGATTCATATTCAAATCTCGATTTTTAAGTTGAATATGAGATATTCAATTTAATTTAAGTATGTATGTTTTATTTAATTGTTAAATAGTTATATGCATGATGGATGATCATGGACTATAAAAGACCAATGTGATTGGATTTATTTCTTTTATGTTTCTTTGGGATTGTAAATTAATTAATTTATTTTAATTTATTTTGGGCATGTATTATTAAGTTTGTAATAATTTTTGAGTTGTAATTTCATTTATTTAAGTTCTTGTAAATTCGCCTTGGTATGCCAAGGATTACTATGTAATATTGGATTGCAAGAAGTTCAAGGAGGTCAAGAGCATTGGTGGGACCAATGGGAGGAATTCAAGATCAAGTGTTGATTATGTACTCCTTCAGCAACTCTTGTAAAATGAATGAATGAAATGCACCTAGGAATGCCCTGATTCAATTCTTGGTGGCTCATAATTGAATCTCTTAGAAAGTCCATGATCATGCCATATTTACTGCTTATCCATGAATGCATGAGATGTATGAAAATGTATGCAATTATATGATATATGCATGCTAAATGGATAATGTGCAAAGTGAGACCTTAATAGTAATTAGAATGACCATAAAATCTTCCAAACAAATGATTAAGTTAGATATGCTATAATTAAAGTAATTATAACATAGGCCCTCCATTGGGGCAATTATTTTAAGAAATCTTAAATAGTTGCATGAGATACAATTAATTTAAGAGATTTTCTTAAGAATAATTATTAAGCATGAGATGTTGTAAATATGTAAATGGCTTGGTGGCCAATATTGGATGTACCTGAGGACATTAAAATTATTTACATAATTACTGGCTCAATGGGATCAATTTAACTAATGCAAGATAAGTCAATAATGGATGTACCTGAGATTTTGAGCATTAGGGGCTAGGTAAAGGATTGAACCTCACATGAGATGTGATGGGCAAGGAGTTGCTCACTGATAGTTTATTGTAATTCCAATAATGGATGTAGCTGAGGATGATCAATAGAATTATAAGAATTCAATCACCCACTAGAAATCCATCCAACTAGGATTTCTGTTTCCTACTTTGGAAGTGTAGGATTCGCTAAGTTAGTGGGAGGACCAATTTGATTAAAAGACCATAATCATTTTGGTTAATTACATGATACATTTACTAATTAATCTGGTTATTTTCTACAGTTAATTTTCTGATAAAAATGAGCACAAAACAACCACCACCATCCAATATCCTTGCGAGCATACTTGATCACAATAGGTTGACAGGACCAAATCTGTCTGATTGGCTAAGAAATTTGAAGCTTGTCCTGAACCTTGAACATATAGGATATGTTCTAGATTCAAATGTTCCTGGTCTTACCTCCAGAGGCCACACAAGAGGAACATGATACTTTGGACAAGTGGAAGGAGCATCATATGAGAGCTAAGTGTTACATGCTTGCTTCCATGAGTAATGAGTTATAGAAGCAACATGAGAACATGCAGAGTGCGAGTGAGATCCTCCTTCACCTGCAAGAGTTGTATGGTGAGCAAAGAAGGAATGCTAGGTATGGGATATCTAGACAGCTATTCTGTATGAGGATGTCTGAGGGACAGAATGTTGGGGATCATGTCCACAAGATGATTCGACTGATTGAGCAGTTTGAACATCTTGACTTCAACATGGATTTCCAACTACAGACGGATTTGATCCTTTAGTCCCTTCCTGAGTCTTTTGGGAATTTTGTGACAAATTTTCATATGACTAAACAGGAATGCACCTTAGCTGGTTTACTCAACATGCTGGTTATTGCCCAAAAGAATATGCCAGGCAATAAAGGAAAAGAGGTAGCTTTGGTTGCATCTTCTTCTGCTGGAAAGTCCAACAAGAAGAAGGGCAATAAGAAAAAGAAACCTCAGATTCCTGGTCCTTCCAAGAAAATAGCTAAACAGAAAATGAAGACCAAAGCTGACAAAGGCAAAGGAAAGTGTTTTCATTGCCAGTAAGAAAGTGTTTCCACTGGCTTGAGTATAGCAATCTAAATGAATGCAATGACATGGTGAAAACCAACTCAAGTTCAAAATATATTTGGCACTTAAGGTTATGTCATGTTGCAGAAGATAGGATTACAAAATTAGAGAAAATGGGGATTTTATCCTCATTGGGCTCTGAGCCTACTCCAACTTGTGAATCTTGCCTTCAGGGCAAAATGACTAGATCACCCTTTGTTGGAGAAGGGCTAAGAGCTGAAAATATTTTGGAGCTAATACATAGTGATGTATGTGGTCCATTTAAAGAAATGGCTAGAGGGGGCTTTCATTATTTTATTACCTTTACTGATGATAAATCAAGGTTTGGGTATTTGTATTTGATGAAATACAAACATGAATCTTTTGAAAAGTTCAAAGAATTTAAATCTGAAGTAGAAAATCAAACAGAAAGAATATTAAAGCTCTTCGATCAGATCGTCAAGGTGAATATTTGAGTACTGAATTTGATGAATACTTGAGAGAGCATGGCATTGTTTCTCAACTGACTCCTCCAGGAACGCCACAACTGAATGGTGTATCTGAAAGGAAAAATCGTACCCTATTGGATATGGTACGTAGTATGATGAGCTATACTGATATGCCAATCTTCTTTTGGGGATTTGCATTAGAATCAGCTTTGTATATTCTGAATAGGATTCCATCAAAATCAGTTTCTTCCACACCTTATGAGATATGGCATGGAAGAAAACCAAGTCTTAAGCATGTTAAGATTTGGGGTTGTCCAACTTATATCAAAAAGCTGAACACTGATAAATTGGAGACTAGATCAGAAAAAGGTCGATTTGTTGGATATCCAAAAGATAGTTTTGGATATTATTTTTATTTGCCTACTTCACAAAAGGTTGTGATAAGTAGAGATGCCACATTTCTTGAATAAGCTTTGTTCAAGAAGGAGGCAAAGGAAGGCAAATAGAGTTAGAATTGGAGAATTCGACCAACCAATGCATCAGGATGGATATAGATCCATCTAGTCAACCAATACCCGTTGATGAAACATCTACAGCTGTTCCTCGTAGAACAACCAGGGTATCTCACCCACCAGTGAGATATGGTTTTCTTCATGAAGAAGAACAAGAGTTGTTTACTCATGAAAAAGTAGATCATGGAGATGATCCACTTACCTATGAAGAAGCTATATCAGATATAGACTCTTCAAAATGGATTGATGCTATGAAATCCGAGATTGATTCCATAAATAAGAATCAAGTTTGGGATCTTGTTGTCCCACCTGAAGGTATTGTACCTATAGGGAACAAATGGGTTTTCAAGAAGAAAATTGATTCTGATGGAAAGGTAGAGACCTATAAGGCAAGACTAGTAGCGAAAGGGTTTCGCCAAAGGCAAGGAATCGACTATGAGGAGACTTTCTCGCCTGTTGCCATGCTTAAATCAATTAGGATTTTATTAGCAATAGCTACATACTATGATTATGAGATTTGGCAGATGGATGTCAAAACAGCTTTTCTCAATGGATACATTGAAGAAAACATTTTCATGGAACAACCTAGGGGTTTTGAATCCCAAGATGGTTCCAAGGTATGCAAGCTAAAGCGATCCATTTATGGGTTGAAACAAGCTTCGAGGAGTTGGAACATCCGTTTTGATGAAGCCATTAAATCCTTTGGTTTTATCAAAAATGAGGATGAGCCATGTGTATATAAGAAGGTTAATGACAGTGCTATCACTTTCCTTGTCTTATATGTGTATGACATACTGTTGATGGGTAATGACACAGGTATGTTGACGACTATAAAGGTATGGTTGTCAAATACATTCTCCATGAAAGACTTAGGGGAGGCAACCTATATTCTTGGGATTCGCATCTATAGAGATAGAGCGAAAAGAATAATTGGTTTATCCCAAAGTCTATACTTGGAAAAGGTTTAAAGAGGTTTAACATGCTTAATTCCAAGAGAGGATTGTTACCAGTGAGACATGGTATCCACCTTTCTAAAGAGATGTCTCCAAAGACACCTGAAGAAAGAGATAAGATGGCCAGGATTCCATATGCTTCGGCTATTGGAAGTTTAATGTATGCAATGTTGTGTACTAGGCCGGATATCACATATCTCGTTAGTTTGACTAGCGGTATCAATCTAATCCAGTTTGGAACATCGATAGCTGTCAAGAATATCCTTAAGTACTTGAGAAGAACTAAGGATTTATTCTTGATTTATGGAGGTGGAGACTTGCAATTGGATGGTTATACTGATTCTGATTTCCAATCAGATATCGATGATAGAAAGTCTACCTCTGGATATGTGTTCATTTTTAATAGAGGTGCAGTCAGTTGGAAGAGTTCCAAACAGAGCACGACTGCAGATTCCACTACAGAGGCTGAGTATATTGCTGCATCAGATGCTGCAAAGGAAGCTGTTTGGATAAAGAAGTTCGTGACAGAACTTATAGTAGTTCCTTCCATTGAGTCAGTAGTTCCACTACACTGTGACAATAATGGAGCAGTCATACAGGCTAAGGAACTAAGGTCTCACCCAAAATCCAAACACATTGAAAGGCACTACCACATTATCAGAGATATAGTTGGGCAATGCGATAAAGCCATGCAGAAAATAGCATCAGCTGAAAATCCAGCTGATCCATTTACTAAGCCTATGTCACAGACTCAGTTAGACCGACATCTTGAGAAGATAGGTCTGAGATATTGTAATGAATGGCTCTAGTGCTAGTGGGAGATTGTTAGTAGTATGCCCTAGAGCATATCATTTAGTACGTATCTTGTACATATTTTTATTAATAAAAGGCATTTCCACTTTTCCGTTTACATAATATATTTATGTGTAATAGAAAAGGTCCATTGATATTTTGTTAGAAATATTATTCTTAAGTTGTTAAGAATATGAGTGACAATATTTCTAGCATGAAGTATCATAAATAGGTTCACAATCGAGGATACTTCATAATAAGGACATGACTTATCCAGAAAGATTGTATTCATGTTTGTTCCCAAGTTATTTACATGAGATATAAATAAGATGGAATGGTGAGTCTCATGCCATATAACAAACATGATAGGCACTTATAAATGATAAGTAGGCCGAACTAGTGACACTTATGACAAGCATATGGAGTTTAGTCTTGTCAATGTTTTGTCATAAATCATATCAGTGCATATAATCTTTAGACCTGAGATAGCACAGTTATCTTGTATATAGGTAGTTTGAGTTTGATCTCGCTTTCATACTTGTACTTGTATGGGTATATGGGCATGTGTTGGCTCCTACTAGTTATATATGGAGGTAGGTGTTGATCAAGATGGAATCTGCCTCTAAGTAAATAGAGATAAAATCCTATGTTCATTTAATTGTTCTTGATGTTTCAAGTTCTGGCCGAGACAGATAGATTTATTCGTAAAAGAGTTTCGATGAGAAAATCTTTTAATCAAGAACTGGAATTAAAAGAGAACATAATATTCATAGCAAATGGAGTTTGACATAAACCATGACTCTAGCTTGAGTTGGGATTTTGTAATGAGAGATTCTAGTGCATGGTAACATATGATTATAGGTTCATTTAAGGTAAACCTTATTACTAATTGGGTGGCCATGGCATGCTATGCTAGGTGTTAACCATGGTCTATGAGGTTCATAAAATGATTTAGAGAAATCATTTATGGTAAGAAAGAGTTCTGATGATATTAAGAGTTGATATCATGTCTTATTGCCAATTAGTGATGAGCCTAGTAAGTCACACACATACACAAGTTATCACCTAATTAAATATGATTTAATTAATTAATTAAAGAGTTTAATTGATTAATTAAATAGGTTTGGTTTGCAATTAGTTTGCAAAGTCCCTAGCATGACTTGAAACCAAATCTAGATTATTGGATGTATAATATAAGTTAAATTTATATTTAAAGTGTTTAAATATGAATTTAATTAATGAGAAATTAATTAATAGAGATTAATTAATTAATTTATATTTGATATAAATTAATTAGAAGAAGAAAAATAATTATTTTGGGTTGAGAACTCAAAATGAAGACACAGGGGCATTTTGGTCATTTTGCAGTGTGACATGTGGCACTATGAGATGGTGACACATGGCATAACACATAAGCTTGGCAAATGTTTTTTAATCATGTAAGATGATTAAAATCAAGATTACATATAGGTTTGACACTTGGCACAATGTGATTGGGTCACTTAAACCTAGAGCTAATCAAAGGGTGACATCTGACAAGGGTTTAATGTGTTAACCTAGCTATTTAAGTGTTATGAGAAAATAAAAAACAACCAGCAGCCACACTCCTTGGTCACGCCATTTTGCAGTCCTCCCTCTATTCTTCTTCATCTCTCATCAATTCAAAGAGATTAGCCATCAATCTCTTGAATTAAGAACACTAGAAATTGTTTCTAGTGTCCTGTTTACATCTCTAATCTCTTAAAAGGCAGAACTTGAATTTCTAATTAATAGAAAAGGCTTTAGAAGCTGTTCAAGGGCTGCCATAGGTGTTCTTGGTGTGGACAAGCTAGAGGGACAACATCTGGTGTCCTGAAGACGAATCTCAAAGGCGCAGACACGCTGTAGTGCATCAAGAGATTAGTGTAATCGTTCTTGATTTAATCTAGGGTTCTAAAATTAATCTGATTAATTTTAAAATCTTAAATGACAAATACAGATCCAAAAACATATTAAAAGAGTTTTAATATGTTGTTTATCATTGAAATCAAATAGATAAAAATAAATCTTGCATGATGCATGTGACCCTAGGTGAAAATTTTTGAATTCAATGGTATAAACTTGTGTTTTTCACGCTTCCGTTCCTTCAACTTAAACCATAGTTAAATTCAAGAGAATGAATGTCATAAAGAATTTGAACTCCATTTCACAAATTATCAAAGCTCATAATAATACATTTTAATCAAATGGTTTAAGAAAACAGTGTTGCCAATTCACACACAACTTAAGCCATGACACAAATTTTCGATCAATGCCGCGTTGTACACCACGACAAAGCAATCTACAACCCCACTAATCAAAATCAATGAGGGAGGAAGCTAGCTATATATTGAGTACTCATCCGATCTCAACCTCAACTAGCAAGCCGGAGAGGGAGGAAAATAAACGATCTCAACCCCATAAATGGAGGTTGAATAATGTGATACTGTCATGCTAAGTGTGAACACAAAATCAATTCCAAACATTTTATTCAAATGATTTGTGAGAATCTAATAAATTTCCAAAGTCATAATTTCATTCACAAAATGGCAACTCAATTCATAATTAACTTCAATTTTCATAAATCACACTAAATAAATTTTTCTATTTCCAAAGTCATAAAGGTTGAGACGGTACCCAACATCAGGTAGGGGTGTTACAAGCTAGCTATAATGAGTACTCATTCGGGTTGCATTCCCGATTTTTCAGTAACACCGGATTTTGTCCATTTTTCGATTTCTCACTTTTCTTTGTAGTAATTAATTAATTTTTCTTGGATTTTCTAATGGCATTTATACTTCAATAGACATTTATTTAAGTCTTAAAAATATTTTCCAGGATTCCCCGCGGTCCAGGGCTAGTCAACGGTCCACACCGTGACTTCCCGGTGCGGTCACCCATCGCTAAGGTTCTCGGCTCGCTTAACTTGGTTATATTTCTTTACTATTATTTTTCCTTTGTTTTTCTTGTATTTTCTTTTCTTGTATTTCATTATTTTATATCTCCTCACTCATATCGAAGTATAGTTCTAGGCATCCTAGCTGTCTGGACAACACTGGACACCAGAACAGTAGAACGCACTACCGAACATAGGGGTGTTACAAGCTAGCTTCCTCCCTAATTGATTTCGATTATTGGGGTGAGTGTGTCTTGTCGTGGTGTACAACACGGCATGTGTGGAAAAATTGTGCCATGGCCTAAATTGTGTTATTGATTGGCAACACTATATTATTCAGTTATTTGATCAAATTGTGTTATTGATTGGCAACACTGTATTATTCAGTTATTTGATCAAATGGTGTTATTGATTGGCAAAACTGTATTATTCAGTTATTTGATCAAATGGTGTTATTGATTGACAATACTGTATTATTCAGTTATTTGATCAAATGGTATTATTGATTGGCAAAACTGTATTATTCAGTTATTTGATCAAATGGTATTTTATTTGATCAAATTGTGTTATTGATTGGCAAAACTGTATTATTCAGTTATTTGATCAAATTTGTGTTATATGAACTTTGTAAATTGTGAAATGAAATTGTGAATTACTTGATTTGTGAATTGTCAATAAAAGATTTATATATCGCATTTCAAATTATTATTGTACACCACTGAGTAAATTTTACTTAGCGATAGCTTTTCATTGCTATCGCAGGTGGACAGACTGACAGAGCAGCAAACTAGGCTGCTAGTACTACACTGAGAGATCATCGGGTATATTGAGTATACCATAGTTTGCATTTTGTATTGTAATGTCTGTTCACTGTATGCATATAGTATTCTTGGTTTTGAGCAGTTGTAAATTAAAATTGTACATTAAAGTTGTAAATTAAATTTGTAAATTATTTTAGTTTGTAAATATTTTGATATATTTCTTTTATCTCAGCTTTTGAAAACACTGAAAAATTATTGTGGATTGAGTAGATAAATATTGAGAAACTTATTGTGTTGATTTGGATGTTGGAGTTTGAGATTGAGAAATATATTTGAAGTGCTTTTTACAGGTTTTTGAAAAACTGTTTTATTCAAATTACAGAGGGCACTCTGCCAAAATTTTTGCAGAAATTGTTAATTATTCAAATGTGTTAGGTGTTTCACTTCAGTTCAAAAAAATTTTTAACACCTATAAATAGTGCTCACCACTGTAAAAAGAAGTAAGAAAAGTTTTAAAATCCCTTATAGTGTATTTAATGGGTTATCAGGAGACGAAGTTGGTAATTCATTATGTATACTACGGGATCATGTTATGCCTTATGGAGGGGTAGGGTGTGATAAGTAGTCAGTCCTTACTAGCAGAAAGTGTGTTGACTTCGTCAATCTATCTACTATCACCCATATTGCATCATGCTTCTTCTGGGTGAGAGGTAGACCACTTGCAAAATCCATGGTGACCCGATCCCATTTCCATTCAGGTATGCGTATAGGCTGTAGCAAACCCGATGGAACTTGATATTCTTCCTTGACTTGCTGACATGTTAAGCATTTAGTCACATAGTCAGCTATGTCCTTCTTCATACCAGGCCACCAATACTAAAGTTTCATATCATGATGCATTTTTGTACTTCCTGAGTGTATAGCGTAAATACTGGTGTGTGCCTCCTTTAGAATACTGGCCTTCAATTCCCCATCATCTGGCACACATAATCTTCCTTTGTAGTATAGATACCCATCTGTTTTCACTTCATAGTTAGTTTCTTTCCCGTTTGAGATTTTACTCAAAATAGCTTTTAGCTTCTCATCTGCCTTCTGCCCATCTAAAATCTGCTGTAGCAGGTTTGGCCTCACTTGCAACTCAGCCAAAATAGCTCCATCTCGAGCTAAGGATAGATGGGCATTCAATGATCTCAAAGCTGTGATGGATTTTCTGCTTAAAGCATCAGCAACTACATTTGTCTTCCTATGATGGTAATTAATCACACAATCATAGTCCTTCAGGAACTCAATCCATCGCTTCTGTCTAAGGTTGAGCTCCTTCTGGGTTGGCAAGTATTTCAGGCTTTTGTGGTCTATGTAAATGTAGCACTTTTCACCATACAAGTAGTGCCTCCATATCTTCAGTGTGAAGATAATTGCTGTAAGTTCTAGATCATGGGTAGGGTAATTCTGTTCATATGGCCTCAGCTACCTGGAAGCATAAGCGACCACCTTCCCCTGTTGCATCAATACACACCTTAACCCATTATGAGAGGCATCACTGTAGACCACAAAGTCCTTTCCTGACACCGGTCAGATTAACACCGGTGCCTCACAACATAGCCTTCAACTTCTCAAAGCTGGTGCGACACTTGCCATTCCAACAACTGCATTCTTGTGTAACAACTTGGTCATTGGAACAACTATTAAAGAAAATCCCTTCACAAATCTTCTGTAATACCCAGCTAGCCCCAAGAAACTTCTGACCTCAGTTGTATTCCTGGGAGGCTTCCATTCCATCACTGCTTCTATTTTCTTGGGATCCACTCTAATCCCATCAGCTGACACTATGTGTCCAAGGAATGCAATCTCATTCAACCAGAAGTCACATTTGGACAACTTAACATACAGCTTTTTTTCTCTCAGGGTTTGTAGAACAATCCTCAAATGCTCATCATGTTCTTCACTGGTCTTGGAATACACAAAAATATCATCAATAAAGACCACCACAAACCGATCTAGGTATGGATGGAAGATATGGATCATAAGGTCCATGAATGCTGCTAGTGCATTTGTTAGGCCAAAGGGCATAACCAGAAACTCATAATGCCCATAGCAGGTCCTGAATGTAGTCTTTAGCACATCTGCATCCTTCACCCTTAACTGATGATACCCTTCAACTGATCAAACAGATCATCAATTCTAGGCAACGGATATTTGTTCTTCACTGTCACTTTATTCAACTGCCGGTAATCGATGCACAACCTCAAAGTCCCATCTTCTTTTTCACAAACAGCACTGGAGCTCCCCATGGTGACACACTGGGGGGTATGAACCCCTTATCCAGCAAGTCCTGTAACTGGATTTTCAGTTCCTTCAATTCTTTGAGTGCCATCTTATACGGAACAATAGAGATTGGTGCTGTACCCGGCAGTATTTCAATAGCAAATTCGACTTCCCTTGCTGGTGGTAATCCAGGCAATTCTTCAGGGAACACATCTGGGAAGTCTCTTACTGTGGGTATGTCACACAGATCTGGCTTAGCCTGCCTAGTATCCACCACATGCGCTAGGTAGGCTTTACAGCATTTTCTCATCAGTTTTCTTGCAACTGTGACTAAGATGACATTGGACAAGAAATCTGTCCTTTCCCCCACAACTGTGATCCCATTACCCTCAGGAGTTTTCAAAGAAATTCTCTTCAATTTACAATCAACCATTGTCTGATGACGTAACAACCAGTCCATTCCCAAAATCACGTCAAACTCATGGAAAGGCAACTCAATCAGGTTTGCCAAGAATTCATACCCCTGAATCCTTAACAGGCAACCTTTGTACACTTTGTTCACCACTACACTGTGGCTTAATGAATTAGTGACCAGGATGTCTTGGTCACTCTCCCCTACTAGTATCCCCCTTTCTACAGGTAAGTTGATGTAGATGTATGAATGAGTAGACCCTAGATCCACCAATGCATGCATAGATGTATTGTAGAGGGAAAACATACCCCTGATGACATCTGGGGCATCTTGCTCCTCCTGAGCTCTTATGGCATAGGCTCTAGTAGGTGGTCTGCCCTCAGGCCTCTCTGCTAGCTTAGATGCAGGCCTTTGTGATGGTCCCACTGCCTCAAATTTACCAAATTTCCTGCCCCTTTGTGGTGTATGAACAGGTTTGTCTGCTTATGTTGGAGCAGCTATAGTAGTTCTGCGTGGACAGTTCCTCAACTAATGCTCTGTCGACCCATACCTTAAGCAGGCACCAGTCACTCTCCAACACTTCCCCTTATGCCACTTCGGGCAATGCAGACATGCAGAAAATGCTGGGGCTGGTCCCTTAAACCCCGTCCCTGGAGAGCTACCCACTGATAGTGTGGACTGACCTCTACTAGGGGTGAACTATGGCCTGGGCCCCTGAGACTAACCCTGACCTTATGGTTGACCTGAACTCTATGCAGGTGGACCTTTGAACTTCTTCCCAGGTGCAGGAGATGAACTAGACTGACCCGGGCCCCTCCTCTACTGTCTCTCTCTTCTGGTCTGCTCACTTATTCTAACATTTTAAACTTTTATTGCAGCTTCCACCAACTTGCTGAAGTCTGTGATTCCCAAGGCAGTGATCATGATTTTTATATTGCTATTTAATCCCTCTTCAAATCTCTTACACCTTACAACTTCATTAGGGACTATCTCCCTTCCGTATCGGCTCAATCTGTCAAATTCCTTTTCATACTCAGCCACTGTTAACTGTCTCTGCCTCAGGTTAATGAACTCTCTTCTTCTCTCTTCCAGGTATACACTACCCACATATTTCTTCTTTAATTCTGAGAGGAAGAAGTCCCAAGTTATTACTTCTAGTTGCACTTTACTAGACATTGTATCCCACCATTGGTAAGCATCATCTTGCAACAGAGATATAGCAGCTTCTAGATTTTGCTCTGGAGTGCAGTGGAGTTATTTTAAAACTCTTCCTGTTCTATTCAATTAGTTCTCAGCTGTAACAAAATCATCTTCTCTCTTGCCAAAGAAGTCCACTGCTCCAAATTTTCCCAGTCTTTCCAGGTGTGATTTCTGCAGTGGAGGTGGTGGTGGTGGTGGTATTACCCCAGCCATTTGTCTGAAGAATTCGGCCATTTGCTGGAACATGGCCTGTGGAGGCTGAGCAGGCTTTGCAGGAGCTGGCAGAGCAGGTTCTCCCCTACCCCCAGTCTCAGCTGCTGTAGGTGGAGCATGACCCTCCACTTCCTCCTCAACTGCCCTATGAGATGTGGGGTCCATATCCTAATCAAAATAACAAGGACAAACAGATCTGCATTAGTGTCGCCTCGACTCTTACAAATGCAATGCATGGTATGGACTCTATTTAGGCCCAGAAATGCCTAAACCGGACTCTGATACCACTAAATGTGACACCCCTTACCTGTCTATAGTGTAGCCGAGCAAGATATGCCACACAGTGTACCGGAGCACCCTATTTTAATTCAATCATTTTTTTTATTCTTCCTAATTTTTTTTTTCGTAGTTATGAAGTACAATTTATGAAATATAATTCATTTAAGTCATTTATTGAAATTATAATTTATTTGAGGTTTCAAAAATTTTATAGAAAATCCGGCAGAGTACCGGCTAAAAATGGAGAAAACAGTTCTTCGAAATCTATAAAAAACACTTTCAATAATCATTTCCAATCATTCTCAAACTCCAATAACCATCAAAATGGTCTCAACATTAGCAATCATTTCAAGTTCCTAACATTAATCCACAATTTCATTCAAATTCAAAATCAACTAAAATTTCATGAAGATATTCTCAAATTATATTAATTAACAAAATTCTTCAAAATATGTATATCAACATATGATTACATAAATTTACTATTTACATGAGTTCATAATTTACAAATCACAAACTACTACCTAATACAAAATGCAAAAACATAATTTCAAAAGGGACCTAAAGGTCCTACCACTGATACACTGTAGATGAGAGGTGACTTTGACGCTAGGTAGATCTGTGACCTCACTCAGTCTGTGGTCTGTTGGGCTCTCTGTCTGTCTCTCCAAAACCTACGCGTGGCAAAAAGTGACACGCTAAGCAATAATGCTTAGTGGTGCCAATAATAAAATAAAAAGAACTAATAAAAGAAAAATATGCAGTGAGTGTATTGATGTCTCATGCAGACAAATTTTTGATAATTATTGGTAATCTTATTTATTTGGTACTTTTTATATTCATTATTTCATTAAATTTATCAACTTTCATTTTTTGTTGCCCAAGTAACCTATACTAGATGACTAAACTGGATAAACGAGTAAACTGGCACTGGGTATTAAGTACCTCTGGCTGTCACACCATCGGTCACATGTGTGTCTTCCGGTGTGCAACAGAACAGTTAATAAACTGTAATAACATTAGGCACAAGGCCACATCTCAATACAATGTCAGAATGGCTAAAAGCCATGAAATCACATAATGGCATAATGCCATGTGCAGTACTACTAACTGAACCCTATTGGCATGCCAACCTATCCAAACCAATCTTGCTAGGTGTACTAGGGCATATTACACTTTTAAACTTTACAATTCTTGAAATTTAAGTTTAGGTGTTATTATTCATTTTATTAGTCAACTAAAATGTTGACTTTTGCATAGACCATAGGTACATTGGTTCTAATACTGCCAACATACCACATTTTGCATTCTAAAATTGTTGGTATTGGTTGCCAATACCATTTCTAAGCTTAGTGCTAGTTGTTTAAAATTTTTGAATTTCAAGCCTTGTGTTTACTGTTCCATTGGTCACTTTTACAGTAGGAATTTGATAAAATTGTCTTCATGAAAGTTGTTCCTTATTTTGTCTAGTTACATTTCCTTTTTTGAATCACTCCATTTGGAGTTTTTTAGCTCAATTTATGGTCTAAATACCATAACTGGCCGGATTAGACAAAATCCAAAATTATGGGCAAAACTGGTTCTGCCAGATTTGGTAACCTAAGTTTGGTTGGCAATTTGACTAGGTTATGGTCAGAATTTGGATTTGTGTTCCTCATGAAAGTTGTAGTCTATGTCTCAACTTTCTTTTGGTAAAATTTCAGGTGAATTGGACCTTTCTACACTGAGTTATGACCAAATGAATAAGCACTGTTCATTTGGTCATTTTGCCCAGGCAGAATGCAAGTCACCCGGATTAGGGCAATTTTTAGGTCAACTTGGTTTGGTTTTCTGGGCAAGGTTTCTTCACCAAAATTATGCCATTATGTGTCTAGTTGCATTTCCAATTGGCTTTGCACCAATTAAACCTCAACAACTCCAATTATTGCTGCCCAAACCTGCTAGACTCATACTCAGTCCTGCAGGTCAGCCAAGGCAGCTCACCTAAACTCAAATCCAACATCCTTACTCACTTCAATTCCTTCTCACACACATTCAAATGGTCACTAATTGACTATTACAAGGTTAATAACCCATTACATGAGCAAACCCTAGCTGCGAAAATTTTTAGAGTGCACACACACACATTTTTATCTTGTTTTCTTACATTTCCTACTTACTTCATGCCATTAAACATGAATTAAATCAAAATAGCAAAAGTTTGGACACTAACCTTGATTTAGCTGAAGGAACGGAAGCGTGAAAAATACAAGTTTATGCCATTGAATTCAAAATTTTCACCTAGGGTCACATGCATCATGCAAGAATTATTTTCATCTATTTGATTTAAATGATAAACAACATATTAAAACTCTTTTAATATATTTTTGGATCTGTATTTGCCATTTAAGTTTTTAAAATTAATCAGATTAATTTAAAACCCTAGATTAAATCAAGAACAATCACACTAACCTCCTGATGCACTGCAGTGTATTTGTGCCTTTGAGATTCATCTTCAGGACACCAGATGTTGTCCCTCTAGCTTGTCCACACCAAGAACACCTATGGCAGCCCTTGAACAGCTTCTAAAGCTTTTTCTATTAATTAGAAATTCAAGTTTTGCCTTTTAAGAGATTAAAGATGTAAACAGGACACTAAAAACAATTTCTAGTATTCTTAATTCAAGAGATTGATGGCTAATCTCTTTGAATTGATGAGAGATGAAGAAGAATAGATGGAGAACCTCAAAATGGCATGACAAAGGAGGAGTGGCTGCTGGCTGTCTTATTTTTAATTCATAACAACACTTATATAGCAAGGTCAACACATTAAACCCTTGCCACATGTCACCCTCTGATTGGTTCTAGGTTTAATTGACCCAATCACATTTTGCCAAGTGTCAAACCTATGTTTCATCTTAATTTTAATCATCTTACATGATTAAAAGACATTTGGCAAGCTTATGTGTAATGCCTTGTGTCACCATCTCATGGTGCCACATGTCACCTTATGAAATGACCAAAATGCCCCTATGTCTTAATTTTGAGTTCTTAACCCAAAATAATTATTTATCTTCTTCTAATCAATTTATATCAAATATAAATTAATTAATTAATCTCTATTAATTAATTTCTCATTAATTAAATTCATATTTAAACACTTTAAATATAAATTTAACTTATATTATACATCCAATAATCTAGATTTGGTTTCAAGTCATGTTAGGGACTTTGTAATCTAATTGCAAACCAAACCTATTTAATTAATCAATTAAACTTTTTAATTAATTGATTAAATTATATTTAATTAGGTGATAACTTGTGTATGTGTGTGACTTACTAGGCTCATCACTAATTGGCAATGAGATATGATATCAACTCTTAATATCATCAGAACTCTTTCTTACCATAAATGATTTCTCTAAATCATTTTATGCACCTCATAGACCATGGTTAACACCTAGCATAGCATGCCATGGCCACCCAATTAGTAATAAGGTTTACCTTAAATGAACCTATAATGATATGTTACCATGCACTAGAATCTCTCTGTTATAAATATATTATGTAAACGGAAAAGTGGAAATGCCTTTTATTAGTAAAAATATGTACAAGATACATACTAAATGATATGCTCTAGACTTGCTCTAGGTGTAAGGGTAATTATTTGTGAAGGGAAGCTAGGGTTTTGGGGTGATTTGGGTGGTGAACTCAAGCTTGGTGAAGCTTTAATAGAGTTTTCCTTTCTCTCTCTCTCTCTCTCTCTCTCTCTCTCTCTCTCTCTCTCTCTACATTTTTTGCTGCCCCAAAGGTTGAAGATAGCTGTTTAGTTCTTTAATTTTTATCTCCTTTTATTCATTTTTAAGCAGTTTATAATGATGTGACAAAATTTGGTTGGGTGGGAGGGTGTTTAATGGCATCATAATGATGTCATAATTCAAATTTCTTTCATTTTCTTTCCTTTTCTTGTCAACTTAATTTCAATTTAATTTTTAGCAATATTCATTCACATTTTGCGTCATAATAATTATTTACTTAACTGGACAAGTCGGCCAAAAATCACCTTTGAAGGCGAAATGACCAAAATGCCCTCCGTTTGGCTTAACGGACCAAAATTGTCTGTATCGATTGAAAAATTTTTCTAAGCATTTTCTTGGCATTCTAATGCTGTAGAAACCTCAATGACCCTTCTCTGGAGTCCCAAAAATTATTTTATGAATTTGTCCTCGGGTCTAGGGCTTCTAGTTGCGAGAACCGCAACTTTCCACTAAGTTACCCATCGCCAGGGCACCGGCTCATTTAACTTAGTTGTATTTTATTTCTAAAATTTTTCCTAAATTTTTCTTATTAATATTTGAGTTAATTATGATTCCTCACTTTAGTTTAAATACTTTTCCGAATGTTCTAGCTATCCGGACCAACACTGGTCATCGGAACAGTATAATATACAGAATTGCTACAGTGAGGGTGTTACATCCCTTATCTCCAGAGGCCACTCAAGAGGAACATGATACTTTGGACAAGTGGAAGGAGCATGATATGAGAGCCAAATGTTACATGCTTGCTTCTATGAGTAATAAGTTACAGAAGCAGCATGAGAACATGCAGAGTGCAAGTGAGATCGTTCTTCACCTGCAAGAGTTGTATGGTGAGCACAACAGGAATGCTAGGTATGAGATATCTAGGTAGTTATTCCGCATGAGGATGTCTGAGAGACAGAATGTGGGAGATCATGTCCACAAGATGATTAAGCTTATTGAGTAGCTAGAACATCTTAACTTTCACATAGATTTTCAACTGCAGACGGATTTGATCCTTCAGTCCCTACCTGAGTCATTTGGGAATTTTGTGACAAATTTCCATATAACTAAGTAGGAACACACCTTGGCTGGTTTACTTAACATGCTTGTTATTGCCCAAAAGAATATGCTGGGCAATAAGGGAAAAGAGGTAGCTTTGATTGCATCTTCTTCTGTTGGAAAGTCCAATAAGAAGAAGGGCAATAAGAAAAAGAAACCTCAAGTTCTAGGACGTTCCAAGAAGGTAGCCAAATAGAAAGGGAAGACCAAAGCGGATGGAGGCAAAGGAAAATGTTTCCACTGCCAGAAGGATGGGCACTGGAAAAAGGAACTGCCCTAAGTATCTTGCTTCTTTGAAGGACAAGAATGATACGCCTTCAGAAGGTATGTCTATATCTTATTATTTAGATGATGATGATGCTCATAGTTCATCTACAGCTTGGGTTTAAGATACTGGTGCTAGTTCTCACATCTCTTATGATATACAGGAACTAGCAAACAGTAACAGCTTGCATGCTCGAGATGTTAGACTCTGGATTGGCGACGGTTCAACTATTGAAGCTTTAGCCATAGGATCTAAATCTTTTTACATGTGTGGACATGTTTTATGTTTGAATAATTGTATGTGCCTGATGCTTTTAAGAACATCATTTATATATCTAGTTTGACTACATATGGTTATGAATTTTAGTTCATAGATGATATTTGCAATATTTATTTTGGAAATAAATATGTTGGCTCAGGTTATATGCATGATGGTCTTTATTATTTGGATAATAATGATAAACACAAAATGAATGCAAGTAATCTCAAAGAATGCAATGCTATGATAAAAATTAATTCAAGTTCAAAATATCTTTGGCACTTAAGATTAGGTCATGTTGCAGAAGATAGGATTGCAAAAATGGAGAAAATGGGGATTTTATCCTCATTGGGTTCTAAACCTACTCCAACTTGTGAATTTTGCCTTCAGGGCAAAATGACTAGATCACCCTTTGTTGGACAAGGACTAAGAGCTGAAAATATTTTAGAGCTAATACATAGTGATGTATGTGGTCCATTTAAGGAAATGGCTAGAGGCGGTTTTTATTACTTTATTACCTTTACTGATGATAAATCAAGGTTTGGGTACTTGTATTTGATGAAATACAAACATGAATCCTTTGAAAAGTTTAAAGAATTAAAGTCTGAAGTAGAAAATCAATCAGGAAAAAGTATTAAAACTCTTTGATCAGATCGTAGAGGTGAATACTTAAGTACTGAATTTGAGTAATACTTGAAAGACCATGGCATTGTTTTCCAGCTAACTCTTCTAGGAATGCCACAGCTGAATGGTGTATCTGAAAGGAGAAATCGTACCCTATTAGATATGGTACGAAGTATGATGAGCTATACTGATATGCCAATCTCCTTTTGGGGATTTACATTAGAATCAGCTTTGCATATTCTGAGTAGGATTCCATCAAAATCAGTTTCTTTCACACTTTATGAGATATGGCAAGGAAGAAAACTAAGTCTTAAGCATGTTAAGATTTGGGGTTATCCAGCTTATATTAAAAAGCTGAACAATGATAAATTGGAAACCAGATCAAAAAAAGGTAGATTTATTGGATATCCAAAAGAAAGTTTTGGATATTATTTTTATTTGCCTACATCACAAAAGTTGTGGTAAGCAGAGATACCATATTTCTTAAATAACAGTTTATTCAAGAAAAAGGCAAAGGAAGGCAAATAGAGTTAGAATTGGAGAATTCTAACCAACTAACAGATCAAATGGATATAGATCCATCTAATCAACCTACACCTATTGATGAAACATCTACAGTAATTCCTCGCAGATCAACCAGGATATCTCACCCACCAGTGAGATATGATTTTTTTCATGAAGAAGTAGATCATGGAGATGATCCACTTACCTATGAAGAAGCTATATCAGATATAGACTCTTTAAAATGGATTGAAGTTATGAAATCTGAAATTGATTCCATGTATAAGAATCATGTTTGGGATCTTGTTGATCCACTTGAAGGTATTGTACCTATAGGGAATAAATGGATTTTTAAGAAGAAAATTGGTTCTGATGGAAAGCTAGAGACCTATAGAGCAAGGCTAGTAGCGAAAGGGTTTCTCCAAAGGCAAGGAATCGACTATGAGGAGACTTTCTCACCTATTTCCATGCTTAAATCAATTAGGATTCTATTAGCAATAGCTGCATACTATGATTATGAGATTTGGCAGATGGATGTCAAAATAGCTTTTCTCAATGGATACATTGAAGAAAACATTTTCATGGAACAACCTAGGGGTTTTGAATCCCAAGATGGTTCCAAGGAATGCAAGCTAAAGCGATCCATTTATGGGTTGAAACAAGCTTTGAGGAGTTGGAACATCCATTTTGATGAAGCTATTAAATCATTTGGTTTTATCAAAAATGAGGATGAGCCATGTGTCTATCACTTTCCTTGTCTTATATGTGGATGATATTCTGTTGATAGGTAATGACATAGGTATGTTGACAGCTGTAAAGGTATGTGAAGGAGCGGAAGCATGAAAAACATAAGTTTAAATCATTGAAATTCAAAATTTTTCATCTGGGGTCACATGCATCATGCAAGATTTATTTTTATCTATTTGATTTCAATGATAAACAGCATATTAAAACTCTTTTAATATATTTTTGGATCGATATTTGCCATTTAAGATTTTAGAATTAACAGATTAATTCATTAGAACCCTAGATTAGATCAAGAATAAGTGCACTAACCTTTTGATGCACTGCAGTGTGTTTGGCACCTTTGGGATGCGTCTAGGGCACCGGATGTTGTCCTTTTAGCTTGTTCACACCAAGATCACCAATGGCAGCCCTTGAATAGCTTCTAAAACTTTTTCTATGAATAAGAAAATCAAGTTTTGCCTTTTGAGAGATTTCAAATGTAAACAGGACACTGGAAACGATTTCTAGTATTTTTAATTCAAGAGATTGTTTGCTAATCTCTTTGAATTGATGAGAGATGAAGAAGAAGAGAAGGGAGAGGGTGCCAAGGGTGGCAGCACAAAATAGATGAATGGCCGCTTGTATTTTTTCTTTTCATCCTATTCCTTATATAGCTAGGTCACCACTTAAAACCCTTGCCATATGTCACGTTTTCTTTAGCTCTAGGTTTAATTGACCCAATCACATTGTGCCAAGTGTCAAACCTATATTTAATCTTGACTTTGATCATCTTACATGATTAAAAGACATATGGCAAGCTTATGTGTAGTGCCATGTGTCACCATCTCATGGTGCCACATGTCACCTGTGAAATGACCAAAATACCTCTGTCTTAATTTTGAGTTCTTAACCCAAAATAATTATTTCTCTTCTTCTAATCAATTTATATCAAATATAAATTAATTAATTAATCTCTATTAATTAATTTTTCATTAATTAAATTCATATTTAAACACTTTAAATATAAATTTAACTTGTACTATACATCCAATAACCTAGATTTGGTTTCAAGCCATGCTAGGGACTTTGCAATCTAATTGCAAACCAAATCTATTTAATTAATCAATTAAACTCTTTAATTAATTAATTAAATCATATTTAATTTGGTGATTACTTGTGTATGTGTGTGACTTACTAGGCTCATCACTAATTTGCAATGAGACATGATATCAACTCTTAATATCATCAGAACTCTTTCTTACCATAAATGATTCTCAAAATCATTTTATGCACCTCATAGACCATGGTTAATACCTAGCATAGCATGCCATGGCTACCCAATTAGTAATAAGGTTTACCTTAAATGAACTTATAATCATTTGTTACCATGCACTAGAATCTCTCTATTACAAAATCCCAATTTGGGCTGGAGTCATGGTTTATGTCATAATATTCATTGCAAATGGGGTTTGACATAAACCATGACTCCAGCTCGAATTGGGATTTTATAACAGAGAGATTCTAGTGCATGGTAACATATGATTATAGGTTCATTTAAGGTATTCCTTATTACTGATTGGGTGGCCATGGCATGCTATGCTAGGTGTCAACCATGGTCTATGAGATGCCTAAAATGATTTAGAGAAATTATTTATGGTAAGAAAGAGTTTTGATGATACTAAGAGTTAATATCATATCTCATTGCCAATTACTGATGAGCCTAGTAAGTCACACACATACACAAGATAATCACCAAGTAAAATGTGATTTAATTGATTAATTAAAGAGTTTAATTAATTAATTAATTAATTAATTAATTAGATTTGGTTTGCAATATGGATGCACTATGGATGTGATTGGCACCTTTAGGAAGCACCTAGGACCCCAAATGTTGTCCCTCTAGCTTGTCCACACCAAGATTACCAATGGGTAGCTCCCAATTTGCTTCTCAAACCTTTTCCAACCAATTATAAATTGGGTTTTTGCCTTTAGAGAGGTAGTATGTATGTATAGAACACTAGAAATAATTTCTAGCAATTTTAATTCATAGAAATTTGGGCAATTCTCTTTGAATTGATGAGAAAAGAAGAAGAAGAGAGGGAGAATGTTAGCTGCCGCCACCTTTGAGGAGAGGAGAGTTATTGTTTTATTTTTCATTCTTTTCCCTTTTATATAATTAGGTCATTAAGTCACTTAAACCATATGCCACATGTCACTATCACATTGTATCTTATTTTTAATTGACTCAATCACATTAAGCCAAGTGTCAAAGCTAGATTTAATCATGACTTTGACCATCTCACATGATAAGAATACAAATGGCAAGCTAATATGGTGTCATGTGTCACCATCTCATGGTGCCACATGTCACCATGTGAAATGACCAAATTACCCTTATGTTGTAATTTTGAGTTCTCAACCCAAAATCATTATTTCTCCTCTTCTAATCAATTTATATCAAATATAGATTAATTAATCTATGGGTTAGAGTTCGAGTAATAATTTATTAAAGAGAAAAGATTTTGAGGGACCCCAAATTCCTAAGTATGATAGAAGTTAATCTTCGAGGCAGAAGCAATCAAGAACCAGTCTACAAAGAACCAGAAGTTCCTACCCCATCCGTACCTGTGACATTTGTGGTAAGTTACACAGGGGTATTTGCCATAAGGCTACTGGAGCTTGCTATAATTGTGGTAAAATCGGGCATTATGCCAGAGATTGTACTAAGGTACGTGGACCTATGCCACATACAACACTAGAAGGATTAGTCCAAGGTTTTGCTTCCAGAGGTTCAAGACAGTTAGTGAAGGCAGCAGTAGAGGTAGAGGCGGTGTTACTGATAGCCAAGGCACAATGCATCAATCTGAACGGAGTAGTGCACTGACCCGAGTGTACCTCACGCATCAAGAGAGAGAAGTAGAGACTTCAGACATAGTCTCTAGTATGTCTTTAATTTTTGAAAGAAATAATTATATATTTTGCTACTATTTCTTTGCACAGAAATAAATTTTGATTCTTTAATGACTAGTCCTTTAGGATAAGGACTACGGCAATAAGTGTGATTGAAATCAGTCTTGGAGTAGTTTGCTAGTGAGAGACATCCTTTAGAATACGATAAATTATAGAATTAATTAGTGTGCCTGTTCAGTGCAAGGTAAAAAGACCTAAAAGTGAACTATAATAATATAGCTATCCTAGATAAGGATAAAGGTATTATCACTGATAAATGTTAGTGAGTATCATAATCAGGATAAGATATAGGTTCTAAAAGGATGAGATATAGGAAAGTTTGATCTGTTGGGATGTATCATAGTAACTATGCAATGTTCTTGATGTTTGTACTATAAGCTACATATTACAGTACCAACTTAGGATTATTGTGTAGAGCTATGTACTATCTGATATGAGGATGGTTGCAAACGACATCTCTTTTGGTATTATAACACCCCTATGTTCGGTAGTGCATTCTACTGTTCTGGTGACCAGTGTTGTCCGGACAACTAGGATGCCTAGAACTACACTTAGATATCGGTAAGGAGACATAGAATAATGAAATACAAGAAAAACAAAGGCAAAATAATAGCAACGAAATGTAACCAAGTTAAACGAGCCAAGAACCCTAGTGATGGGTGACCGCACTGGGAAGTTACGGCATGGACCGTTGACTAGCCCTGGACTACGGGGAACCCTGGAAAATATTTTTAGGACTTAAATAAACGTCTATTGAAGTATAAATATCATTAGAATTATCCAAAAAAAAAATTAATTAGTACAAAGAAATCAAGAAAATGACAAAACTCGATGTTACCGAAAAATTGGGAATACAACCCGAACAGGGGCATTGTGGTCACTTGATACCCCAAGTTGTCTTTTGACCTAAATGTCCATTAAAAATAAATGATATTACACTTATAAAATGTCATGAAAAATTAAATTAGTGGTACCTAATTTAAATAGCAAAAGATAGGAGTTAAATGTGATAATTTGGGAACTTTAGAATAAATAAACATTAAAATGGGTGATGGTGCTCCACTAACTCCACTTAAGTGGACCACTACACATATTATGGCTAAAATAACTTCATCTTCCTTACCTTGCCAAAACCAGCCGAAAATTTGGTGAAGGAAATCCTCCATGGCCGCATTTTACAAGCTCCATGCAAGCATGAAGTAAGCCCATTTTTCCACTTGATTTCTTCACTAAAGTTATTCTACACAACTTGGGCAGTAGATAGGCAACAAGAAAATTAAGTTTTGATGAGGTTTTGAAGAATTTCAAAAGTGGTTAGTATGTATTTTTTATTTTTGTTTCATTAAACCTTGAATGGATATTGAGGGTATTTGATTTGTGGAAGAATTTTTGAAGTTTGATGTTTTAAGAGAGATGTACATTTTGGCAGCCATGGAACTTCAATAAGAACAGTTTATACTTGCATGTAAATAGTGGTTTGAATGATGATTTATAGGTTTGATTGTATGGTACTTGAATTCCATATGTAAGGTATGATTTTGGAAGCTTGGAAACTAATTAAAAGAGATGTACAAATCGGTAACTTTGAAATATAGATCAAAATGTGTTGTTTCATGGTTTGGTTTATGGAATTATATTGTTGAATTATGGTGCTTGTTATGGCAGCATGTATATGTGTATAAAGGTTTGAATTTGGACATGTAAATGAGCTATGTCATGTGGTTAAATTGTTTTTAATTAGACTTGAAAAATTCTGTGTTATAGAGTGCATATTGAGTGTGGTTTTAAGCTGCCAAAATGACCAAAATGTGTTGCTAAATGTGTTTATGTTATGTTATAAACCAGAATTGGCATGGGAGAGTGACTTGGTAAGCATAGGATGTGTAATTGGTAAAGGGTGAAACTAGGCACAAAAAGTGCCAACTTTCATGAAGGAAGCTTACCAAAATTCTGCTTGAAAGGTGACTTGAAAAATGACCAAATCCGGATTAGTGCTTTGAAAACATGAAAATTGACCATTAGGGCAACAATTAGTGTTTTGGCCATAACTCACTCAAAACAGGTCCAATTGACCTGAAATTTTTACCATGAATATTTGAGACATATATCTACAATTCTTATGAAGTCACCAAAGCCCAGAAATGGCCAGAACCAAGCCAAATAGCTTGCATAAGTTCAGGTCCAAAAACTGGCCAAACTAAAAGTGACCTAAAAATGACCTAAACCTACCATTTTGGTACATTCTGTCTAGCATTGGTAGATTGACCATAACTTGGTCTACATAACTCAGAATGACCTGGAATTTTGCTCTGCGTGCAATAAAACATAGACCTACAAGTTTGTAGACTGAAACCCGAAAACCGAGGGAACTAGGTCATCCGACTAGGTCAAATTAGTATACCAGAATCCGACAAATTGCAATAAAATGCAATATACATGAAAATGAATTGGGTAACATGTACCAACACTAAAAGTCTATTAAATATGACACATTGGTAACATTAAAACCTAATTCACCTAGATGCATTGAGGGTCAACATCTTAGGTTGACTAAGGAAATAATAGAATTCAATAAATTAAGTATTAAGCCTTATTACTAGAGACAGATTAAATGAGTACTAAAACACTTCAAATTGTGTGTTTCAGTTAGAAAAAGACTCAGGAAAGGGGAAGGAAACACTGAGTCAGAGCCAAGAGACAGTTATCAGAGGTTTGTGCACAACAGTTATTTATTTTGAATTTTCAATTGAAATGAAATATGACTATTTGTATATCATTGTTTTAAATTGTGAAAATTTTTTTGAATGATATGTGGTGGATACTTATTGATTGAAAAGCATTGTAAATAGTTTGAAACCACAACTATCATGTATATTGATTGAATTCCTCGCTAGCTTGTCTAGTGGGATGAATTGAATTCCCTCTCTGGCTGAAGTGTTGAGGTATGTGCTTGTTGAGGATGAATAGAATGAGTACTCATATTATTGCTAGCTAGCTATGTTATTCCTCATTAGCCATCGGCTTTTGGGATGAATTGAATTCCTCATTAGCCATTGGCTTTTGGGATGAATTGGACTTTGGAACATGATTAAGCTGTGTGTATGATTTATTGATATTCATTGTGATATTATGAAGTGGAGTTTAAATTCTTATTGACATTCACTGTCTTTTGAATTTAACTATAGTTTTAAGTATCCATTATTTATATGACTTATGATTTGTGATTTAAAGTTAAATTGTGTTAATGTTGTGCACCACTGAGACATTGGCTCAGCGATAGCTTTTCATTGCTGTCGCAGGTAGACTGACTGACAGGGCAGCAGACTAGGCTGCTAGTACTACATTGAGAGATCATCGGGTATATTGAGTATACCATATTTTGCATTTTGTACTGTAATGTATGTTCACTGTATGTATATAGTGTTCTTGGTTTTGAGCAGTTGTAAATTAAAATTGTACATTGAAGTTATAAAATAAATTGTAAATTATTTTGGTTTGTAAATATTATGATATATTTCTTTTATCTCAGCCTTTGAAAATACTGAAAAATTATTGTGGATTTGAGTTGACAAATGTTGAGAAACATATTGTGTTGATTAAATGTTGGAGTTTGAGATTGAGAAGTATATTTGGAGTTTAAGAATTATAGAAATTACTAATAATTCAATTGTGTTAGCTGTTTCACTTCAGTTCAAAAAAATTTTAACACCTGCAAATAGTGCTCACCACTGTGAAAAGAAGTAAGAAAAGTTTTAAAATCCCTTGTAGTGTATTTAATGGGTTATCAGTAGACAAAGTTGGTAATTCATTAGGTATACTACGGGATCATGTTATGCCTTACAGAGGGGTAGGGTGTGACATGTTTAAGTGGTATCAGAGCTACTTTTTAAATTCTGTTTTCACCTGTAATTTGAATATTCTTTCTTCATAGTACAATTGCTCAATGTCATTGTTTGATACATATAATACATTACATTATAAATATGCACTAACGGGAGGAAATCTCCTTGTGTTATTTGTTCAGGAGGTCTAAGATCCTCGCATTGACTATGAAAGAGGGTGATCATTCAGTCGAACAATCTATAGAGGCTGAGGTACAAGGGGATGCCCCAGCCCTACACAATGTCAATGGATCAGCAGCACCAGCCCCCTCAGTACCGCAGTTTCCTGCTCAGTTCGCTCAGCAGATGGCTGCAATGTTTCAACAGATGGCTGGTAATGTGCCTACTCAAGTCCCACTACAGACACCAGTGGTACAACCACAGTCTTCTGCTAGGCAGTATGACAAATTAATGAAATATGGGGCTATTGAGTTCAAGGGGACAGTAGATCCTCTAGAGGCAGAACAGTGGTTAGAGAGAATGGATAGGGTGTTCAAGAAGCTACATTGTACAGAGGAGCTCAGGTTTGAATATTCAGTATCTCTGCTACAGGGGGATGCATATGACTGGTGGAAAACCATTCCCCATAGTCTGGTAGAACCTTCAGTGCTAACATGGAATGATTTTCTATGGGAGTTCAGACAAAAATATGTCCCTGATGCTTATGTGGACCAGAAGCTGCAAGAGTTCCTAAGTCTGAAAATAGGGGAGTAGATCAATGGCTGAATATAAAAGGGAATTTTCCCGCCTGAGCCATTATGCAGTAAGTCTACTTGCTACCAGCAGGGAGAGATGTAAAAGGTTTGAAACCTGCTTGAAGCCCAGTATCAGATTACAAGTGGTCGGATTCAAACATACTAACTTCTCTGAGCTTATTTCTCAAGCACTAGAATTAGAAAGAATTAAATCTGAAGCAGCCCCTGAGAAAAAGAAATCAGAAAAGATAGAAAAAGAGGGAAAGTCGAGAAACAGAGTTCGGTGGTCCCTCTTGGAAGAGGAAGAACCATGGGGGACACAGCAGAGGTGGTAAGAAATCTGGTAGGGGAAGATATTCAGGACAAAAACCTCCTTTATCTGGACAATAGAGTACCAGAAGTTCCTACCCTCCCCGCCAATGTAAAACTTGTGGAAGAAATCATGGTGGAGTGTGCTACAAGGCTATTGGAGCCTGTTATAACTGTGGAGGCACAGGGCACTTTGCCAAGGACTGCATCAGTACTCACAGAGTTAGACCACCTCCTATTACTGCTGAAGGGTCAGTTCAGAGCCCTGTCACCAGAGCTTCACAACCACCTAGCAGAGGTGGAGGCAGGGGTAGAGGCAACCCAGTGGCGACCAAGGCACGATGAATCAATCGAGCAAGGTAGTGCTCGGTCAGTCTATGCAATGAGACAGAGAGAAGAGGCCGAGACATCTGATGTTGTGGCTGGTACCTTCTCAACTTTTAATCAAGATGTGTTTGTGTTATTTGATCCAGATTCTACCCATTCTTATGTGAGTGCTAGCATCATTGATTGCAATGTTGTTCCATGTACAAAAATGGACTTTGAGGTGCTAGTAACAAGTCCGCTAGGACAAGAGGTCAGGTTTAATAGAATGTATAGGGATTGTCTTTTGGTGATCCAAGGACATACTTTTCTATCTGATCTCATTGAAATGCCCTTCAGAGATTATGATATCATCTTGGGCATGGATTGGTTAGCCAGGCATTACGCCATGATTGACTGCAGGTTGAAGACAGTCACTTTTGGTCTCCCTTAGTACAGTGATGTGGTAATACATGGGGAGAGGTAGCTATTACCATCAAACATCATTTCGGCTGCACTAGCCAGAAAAATGATCAGAAAGGGGTGTGAAGCATATTTGGCACATGTGGTAGACACCCAAGTGGGGAGTCCAGCATTGAGGGACATCCTTACAGTATATGACTTTCCAGATGTGTTTCCTGATAAATTGCCAGGATTACCACCAGAAAGAGAAGTGCAGTTTGAAATTAATATTATGCCTGGCGTGGATCCAATCTCCATAGCGCCATGTAGAATGGCACCAGCAGAGTTGAAGGAGTTGAAGGTACAGTTGCAAGAACTACTTGAAAAGGGCTTCATCCGCCCTAGTGTGTCACCTTAGGAAGCGCCAGTATTGTTTGTTAAGAAGAAAGATGGCACTCTTCATTTATGTATTGACTATTGGCAGTTGAATAAGGTGACAATAAAGAATAGATATCCATTGCCTCGCATTGATGATCTGTTTGGTCAGTTGAAGGGTGCAGCTGTATTCTCCAAAATTGATTTGCGATTTGATTGTTATCAATTGAAAGTGCAAGAGCAGAGTATTCCAAAAACTGCTTTCAGAACTCGGTATGGCCACTATGAGTTTCTAGTAATGCCATTCGGGTTAACAAATGCTCCAGCTACTTTTATGGATCTGATGAACACTATCTTCAGACCATATCTTGACCAATTTGTGGTGGTGTTTATTGATGATATTTTGATATATTCAAGGAATGCAGAGGAGCATGACAGGCATCTGCGGATTGTACTGCAGACCTTAAGGGAGAAACAGCTATAGGCCAAATTGTCGAAATGTGAATTTTGGCTGAAAGAAATCTCCTTCTTAGGACATATTGTGTCAGCTGAAGGGATCAAGGTAGATTCCAGCAAGGTAGAAGCTATCCTTAATTGGAAGCTGCCCAGAAATATCACAGAAATTCGCAGATTTCTGGGTGTAGATGGATATTACCGTCAATTTGTGAAAGGGTTTTCTATGTTATCTTCTCCACTAAGCAAGCTGCTTCGGAAAGATATAAATTTCAGTAGACAGATAAATGTCAGCAGAGTTTTGATGAATTGAAGAGGTGTTTGACTGAAGCTCCAGTCCTTACTTTACCTACTTCAGGTAAAGAATATATAGTTTATAGTGATGCTTCTCACAATGGGTTAGGTTGTGTACTGATGCAAGATCGAAATGTCATTGCTTATGCATCACGCCAGCTGAAATCGCATGAGAGGAATTACCCAACACATGATTTGGAGCTAGCAGCTATTGTTTTTACTCTAAAGATCTAGAGACACTATTTGTATGGGGAGAAATGCTACATTTACACAGATCACAAGAGCTTGAAGTACTTAGGTATCCAAAAGGAATTGAATTTGAGGTAGAGGAGATGGTTAGAACTGATTTTAGACTATGATTGCTTAATAGACTATTAGCCATGTAACACCCCTCACCCGACTACAGTGTAGCCGAGCAAAGTGTGCTACATTCGGTGCCGGAGCACCCTATCTTATCTTACTTTATTCCTTTCATAATTTGATCTCATTATATTTTAATATTAATTATTTTTCGTTGGAGAAACCAGCGGAGTTTCCCCTATTTTATTACCAGTTGACGTATTTTACTATTTACCTGTTTGAAAATTTCAATAATATTTCCAAAATAAAATCTTATCCATGCTAATCATAATTATCTCATCAATCATTTGAAAAATCATTATGTAATTCAAATCTATACTCATTTGTACAAATTCATTCATGCTCCATTCTTATAGCAAAATTCTCAAATTTGCATTAATTTACATCATATGCAATAATTAAATAGATCATTAATTTACATGATATACAAATTAATTATAATTTGCTAATTTACATTACAATATAAGAAATAAATAACATACACAAAATACATGATATGCTTAATGTGAGCCCTATCTACATGCATTGCTGAGGAGGTGACAACCTTGAACGCTCTGCAGATCGAATCTCCAAAATCTCTGTTTAGTATTTGCTGGGCTTTAACTTCAGTACCTGCGCGAGGAAACAATTCCATCGCACTAAGCATTGCTGCTTAGTGGTGCAATAATATAACAAGGAAATAATATACAAATAAAGGTAGAAATAAAACATAATTTAAATAATTAAGATTTATTTATACTTCACATGCGGTTTCTAAAATTTGATATGTTTTCTAATTTAGTCTTCTTTGAAAGTGTTTATTTCGCCAATGTACAGAAATAATGTACAAAGAAAAATGATTTAAAAATAATAAATATATGCTTATATTATCATGTAAGTCACATTTGCAATATTTATGTGTGTTATAATTTTCTTGCTAATCTTTTAGCTTTTTCTCAATACTTCCTAGGTTATCTCAGATTATTTCATAATAAGTAAATTTTGATATCGGTCCAGTTCATTTCGATTCTTTTTAATAAATAACTATTCTAATTTATTTTAAGTCATCTTACTCATTTCTTTTATTTCATATCTAATATTTTTAATTGCTAATATTCTTAACTTATTTCAATAAATTTCACTGCCCAAGTAACCTATGTGGTGACTAAATCGGATAACAGTCGTTGTACTTTGGACACCATGATGCCTCGGGCCGTCATACCATGGGGCCTTGAGCGTCAACCACGTATGCGATCGGTATGGCTAAAGGGCCATGATAACACAATCGGGCATAAAGCCATAAATGTTGGCATAAAGCCATGAATACGGGTATAAAGCCATGAATATAGGCATAAAGCCTTTCGCAGTACTGCTAAAACAATACCCTATTGGCATGCCAAACTATCCAATCTGACACACATGTCTAGGCAATACAAGGGCACATAATATCATTAAATATTAATATATTGTGTTTTATGAGTTTATTATTTCATGATAAATTTAAATTATAATTCATACATTCATTTGATCATTTATATGATCACAATTCACATCAATTATCCTTTTATATCATTGTGCTCAAAATACTTCTCCTCTCTACAATAATGAGAACTAATGTCTCATTCATACATTAATATGGTTCATTTATTCATTCATTATGTTATTCATATTGATCACAATTCTAAACAATGGTTCACATGTTCCATTGTATTCAAAACATTTTTCCTTTCTCATTTATACATTCAAGAATCTACTTATGTAATTACAAATTTTATATTTCAAGTTGAGTTACTAATATTTTATGAATTCCATTTGTGATGGGCATATAAGCCCTAACTAATTATTCACATCAATTTGGTGACATATTTTTCATGTTTCAAGTAATCCATAAATATTTCATGGATTTCAAATTTATGGCCTTAATTTCTTTTTAACAATTTTGACTAGGATGCATAGTCTACATTTGTCATACAATTCTAAGCATTTAAGCTTAGAATTGGTTCTAGGTTTTCATCTTAATTTACTAATCATTTTGATTACTATTCACCTACTAGTCAACCAAAATGTTGACTTTTTTATACTTAATGGATATATTAATTCTAATTACACCAAGATCCCATATTTTGAGTTTTATATTTGCTAGTATTAATTGTCAATTGCAATTTAAAGTCCCCTAGATGCATTTCTAAATTTTAAACTTTGAATTTCAAGTTTGGTGTCACTATTCACCTCATTGGTCAACAAAAATGTTAACTTTTGGATAGAAAATAGGTACATTAGTTTTAACATTCCCAATGCACCACATTTTACATTTAAAACTTGTTGGAATTGATTACCATCACCATTTCTAAGCTTAACACAAGAGAGCAGAATTTTCAGTTTTTGAAGCTTAACTTTACTGTTCTATTAAGCACTGTTTCTGTGGGAATTTGAGGAAATGGTAAACATGAAAGTTGTTCCTTACTTTTTCTAGTTGAATTTCATTTTTTTAATCACTCCATTTGGAGTTTTGTAACTCCAGATATGGTCCAAAAACCACAGCTGGCCGGATTTTAATTCTGCAGAATTTACCAAATCTGATACCATGAGCAGTGTGACTGCCATTTTGGTTAGGTTCTGGTCATAATTTGGGATAGGTTTCTTCATGAAAGTTGTTTGTCTATGTCTTATCTTGTTTCTGTAAAAATTTCAGGTCAATTGACCATATCTACAGTGAGTTATGGCCCTGTTCATTTGGTCATTTCTGCAGGTGGTGTTGCAGGGTATCCGGATTGGAGCCAACTTTTGGTCCACTTTCTTTGGTCTTTTGGGCATGGTTTCTTCAGAAAAAATGTGCCATTATAAGCCTAGTTTCATGTCCAATTGGCCAAACACCAATTGAACCTACACAGCCAAAGTTATGGCTGTCTAAGTGGGCTGCAATCTCAGCCACCATGCTGCACTCTCTAGGCAGTATACTCATTCACTTTGCCATGCTATATTTCAGTCCCAATTATGGTCAAATTTCCTCAAATGGTCACTAATTGACCACTAGAATGTTCTTTAACAATTTCATAAGCCAAGTCCAATTTTTCACTCCTAAACCCTAGCTCAAATTCAAGGGTTACACCAATTACCTTAGTTAGCATACCAATTCATTATACTTGTGTATATGTACCTTAAACATCATTTCTAGTCCACTCTAAGTCCAACCAAACACTCATTCCTATTCCTTCAATAGGGATGCTGAAATTCATGGTAGGCATACACTCAAATTTATTCATTTAATCCACAAATTCATATTGATTTCAAGTCTCTAACATAGAAAATAAGGGTTTTAAGTAGATAGGTGCACTAACCTCTTGTAGGGCAGAATTTTCCAAGCTTGAACTTCACTTTCCTTCCTTTTCTAGGCTGCCAAACACTTCCCCAAGATGAGTGGACAAGTTTTAATGAAGGTGACTTAGGGTTTAGTAGTGGAATTTCATGGGAAATGGAAGTAATTAAAGGAAACTTTCATGGAGGGTTATGGAGGGGAGGTTCACGTTTTGAGGAAGAAGAAGAACCAGAAAATTGGTTTCTTAATTTGCCTTTTTTCTCTTTTTAAAGAGTCTTTGTTGTGTTGTTGAATGGTGATTAGTGGAGGGCACTTAAATGACATCATGGTGATGTCATAATTAAGCATTTAAGTCATTTTCTTTTTCTTTCTTTTCTATTCATTTTTAATTTAATTTTTAGCAATATTTATTCATATTTTAGATCATAATAATTATTTACTTAACTGGACAAGTCAACAAAAAATCGTCTCTGAAGGCGAAATGACCGAAATGACCAAAATGCCCTCCGTTTGGCTTAACGGGTCAAAATTGTCTGTACGGATTGAAAAATTTTTCTAAGTATTTTCTTGGCATTCTAATTCCATAGGAACCTCAATGACCCTTCTCTGGAGTCCCAAAAATTATTTTATGAATTTTTCCCCGGGTCTAGGGCTCCTCGTTGCAAGAACCGCAACTTCACTCTGGTTACCCATCGCTTGGGCACCGGCTCGTTTAACTTGGTTGTATTTTATTTCTAAAATTTTTCCTAAATTTTTCTTATTAATATTTGAGTTAATTATGGTTCCTAACTTTAGTTTAAATATTTTTCCGGACGTTCTAGCAGTCCGGACCGACACCGGTCACCGGAACAGTAAAATGTACGGAGTTGCTACAGTGAGGGTGTTACAAGCCAGGGAATGCAAATGTGGTGGCTAACACCTTAAGTCGCAAGACTATGGCAAGTCTCAGAGTTTCTCCTTTGTCCATGGTGCATGAGTTGAAAGCACAGCATGCCAGTTTAGAGATTGATGATGAGGACAGACAGTAGTTGCATGGCATGTACAACCAGTGTTAATTGATCAGATCAGAATGGCTGCTCAAAGTGATGAAAAATATCAGAAGCTACTGAAAGAAGTCTAGCAGGGCAAGAAACCTGAATTCTCTGTGAGAGATGATGGTTTACTACTACATCAGGGTAGAATGTACGTTCCTAATGATGTGGAATTGAGATAGATCATTATGAAGGAAGCACATGAGTTTCCTTTTGCTATGCACCCTGGTGGAACTAAAATGTATAGAGGGTTGAAAGAGCATTGCTGGCGGATGGGTATGAAGAGGGATATAGCTGAATTTGTTTCCAAATGCCTAACTTGTCAGCAAGTAAATGCAGAACATCAAGTTTCAGCTGGTTTATTACATCCATTGCCAATACCAGAGTGGTAATGGGAACGGATAACTATGGATTTTGTTACGGGACTTCCGAGGACACAGAATAGTCATGATGCAGTATGGGTTATAGTTGATAGACTGACCAAGTCTGCTTACTTTTTGTCAGTTCGGATGGAATATAGGCTGGAAAGATTGGCCAGATTGTACATATATGAAATTGTAAGACTACATGGAGTGCCAGTATCGATTGTATCTGATAGAGATCCTAAGTTCACTTCTAGATTCTGGGATAGTCTTCAGAGAGCCCTAGGAACTAGATTGAACTTTAGCATAGCATTCCACCCACAGACAGATGGCCAGTTTGAGAGGGTAATTCAGATATTGGAGGATATGCTATGGGCTTGTGTGATTGAGTTTGAAGGTAGTTGGGATATTTTGATTGAGTTTGCTTATAACAACAGCTACCAATCAAGCATTGGGATGCCTCTATATGAAGCTTTGTATGGCAGAAAGTGTAGAACTCCCCTATGTTGGGATGAAGTAGGTGAAAGAAAGATGATTGGGCCAGAAATTGTTCAGCAGACAGAGGAAAGGATCAGATTGATCAGAGATAGACTCAAGGCTGCATCAAACCATCAGAAGTCCTATGTTGATCTGAAGAGAAGAGGTATTGAATATGCAGTGGGTGATAAAGTATTCCTCAAAGTTTCTCCTTGGAAGAGGATTATGAGATTTGGCAAAAAGGGGAAACTGAGTCCTCATTTCATCGGACTATATGAGGTTCTGGAGAGAGTGGGTCCTTTGGCATATCAGTTGGCATTACCTCCGGAGCTAGAAAGGATACACAGTGTCTTTCATGTGTCCATGTTAAGGAGGTATAGATCTAACCCATCTCATGTACTATCAGTTGAAGAGATTGAGGTAAATCCAGACCTCTCATATGAGGAAGAACTCATAGAAATTCTGGCTTATGAGGTGAAGCAGCTGAGGAATAAACAGATACACCTAGTTAAAGTGCTGTGGAACCATCATCCAGGCCAGGAAGCTACTTGGGAACATGAAGAGGATATGAGGAAACAGCACCCACAGCTGTTCAGAGACTGATGCCAGGTAAAATTTCGAGACGAAATTTATTTTAAGGGGGGGGGGGGGGGGGGAGGGGGAGAATTGTAACACCCCTATGTTCGGTAGTGCGTTCTACTGTTCTGGTGACCAATGTTGTCCGGACAGCTAGGATGCGTAGAACTACACTTAGATATGAGTGAAAAGACATAGAATAATGAAATACAAGAAAAAAAAATACAAGAAAAACAAAGGCAAAATAATAGCAATGAAATGTAACCAAGTTAAACAAGCCAAAAACCCTAGCGATGGATGACTGCACCGGGAAGTTGCGGCGTGGACAGTTGACTAGCCCTAGACCTTGGGGAATACTGGAAAATATTTTTAGGACTGAAATAAACATCTATTGAAGTATAAATATCACTAGAGTTATCAAAGAAAATTTAATTAATTATTATAAGGAAAAACAAGAAATCGAGAAAATGACAAAACTCGGTGTTACCGAAAAATCGGGAATACAACCCGAACAGGGGCAATGTGGTCGCTGCACACCCCAAGTTGTCTTTTGACCTAAATTTCCATTATAAATAAATGATATTACACTTGGAAAATGTCATGAAAAATTAAATTGGTGGTACCTAATTTAAATAGCAAAAGAAATGAGTTAAATGTGATAATTTGGGAACTTTAGAATAAATAAACATTAAAATGGGTGATGGTGCTCCACTAACTCCACTTAAGTGAACCACTACACATATTATGGCTGAAATAACTTCATCTTCCTCACCTTGCCAAAACCAGCTGAAAATTTGATGAAGGAAATCCTCCATGGCCGCATTTTACAAGCTCCATGCAAGCATGAAGTAAGCCCATTTTTCCACTTGTTTTCTTCACTAAAGTTGTTCTACACAACTTGGGCAGTAGATAGGCAATAAGAAAATTAAGTTTTGGTGAGGTTTTAAAGAATTTCAAAAGTGGTAAGTATGTATTTTTTATTCTTGTTTCATTAAACCTTGAATGGATGTTATGGGTAGTTGATTTGTCAAAGAATTTTTGAAGTTTGATGTTTTAAGGGAGATGTACATTTTGGCAGCCATGGATCTTCAATAAGAACAGTTTAAACTTGCATGTAAATAGTGGTTTGAATGATGATTTATAAGTTTGATTATATGGTACTTGAATTCCATGTGTAAGGTATGATTTTGGAAGCTTGGAAACTAATTGAAAGAGATGTACAAATTGGCAACTTTGAAGCGTAGATCAAAATGTGTTGTTTCATGATTTGGTTTATAGAATTATATTGTTGAATTATGAGGCTTGTTATTACAGCATGTATATGTGTATAAAGATTTGAATTTGGACATGTAAATGAGCTATGTCATCTGGTTAAATTGTTTATAATTGGACTTGAAAAATTCTGTGTTATAGAGTGCATATTGAGTGTGGTTATAAGCTGCCAAAATGACCAAAAATGCATTTCTAAATGTGTTTATGTTATGGTACAAACCAGAATTGGCATGGGAGAGTGACTTGGTAAGCATAGGATGTGTAATTGGTAAAGGGTGAACAATGTACAACAGGGTAGTGTATGTTTTGGCTTAGAACCTTAAGTGTGTGGCTCCAATTGGTATGAGACCAATTGGAGGTGAAACTAGGCACATAAAGTGCCAACTTTCATGAAGGAAGCTTACCAAAATTCTGCTTGGAAGGTGACTTGAAAAATGACCAAATCCGGATTAGTGCTTTGAAAACCTGAAAATTGACCATTTGGGCAATAGTTAGTGTTTTGGCCATAACTCACTCAAAACAGGTCCAATTGACCTGAAATTTTTACCATGAATATTTGCAACATATATCTACAATTCTTATGAAGTCGCCAAAGCCCAGAAATGGCCAGAACCAAGCCAAATAGCTTGCACAATTTCAGGTCCAAAAACTGGCCGAACCAAAAGTGACCTAAAAATGACCTAAACCTACCATTTTAGTACATTCTATTCAGCATTGGTAGATTGACCATAACTTGGTCTACATAACTCAGAATGACCTAAAATTTTGCCCCGCCTGCAATAAGAATAGACCTACAAGTTTTTAGTTTTGACCGAAACCCGAAAACTGAGGGAACTAGGTCATTTGGCTAGGTCAAATTAGTATACCAGAATCCGACAAATTGCAATAAAATACAATATACATGGAAATGAATTGGGTAACATGTATCAACACTAAAAGTCTATTAAATATGACACATTGGTAACATTAAAACCTAATTCACCTAGACTGCATCGAGGGTCAACATCTTAGGTTGACTAAGGAAATAATAGAATTCAATAAATTAAGTATTAAGCCTTATTATTAGAGACGGTTTAAATGAGTACTGAAGCACTTCAAATTGTATGTTTCAATTAGCAAAGACTCAGGAAAGGGGAAGGAAACACTAAGTCAGAGCCAAGAGATAGTTATCAGACGTTTGTGCACAATAGTTATTTCTTTTAAATTTTCAATTGAAATAAATTATGACTATTTGTATATCATTGTTTTAAATTGTGAAAAATTATTTGAATGATATGTAATGGATACTTATTGATTGAAAAGCATTGTAAATGGTTTGAAACCATAGCTATCACGTATATTGATTGAATTCCTCGCTAGCTTGTCTAGTGGGATGAATTGAATTCCCTCTCTAGCTGAAGTGTTGAGGTGTGTGCCTGTTGAGGATGAATAGAATGAGTACTCATATTATTGCTAGCTAGCTATGTTATTCCTCATTAGCCATCGGCTTTTGGGATGAATTGAATTCCTCATTAGCTATTGGCTTTTGGGATGAATTGGACTTTGGAACATGATTAAGCTGTGTGTATGATTTATTGATATTGATTGTGATATTGTGAAATGGAGTTTAAATTCTTATTGACATTCACTATCTTTTGAATTTAACTATGATTTTAAGTATACACTATTTATATGACTTATGATTTGTGATTTAAAGTTACATTGTGTTAATGTTGCACCACTGAGACATTGGCTGAGCGATAGCTTTTCATTGCTATCGCAGTGAAATGACAGCAGGGTAGCAGACTAGAACATTAGTACTACTTGAGAGATCATCGGGTATATTGAGTATACCATATTTTGCATTTTATCTTGTAATGTATGTTCCTTTGTATGTATATATTATTCTTTGTTTTGTGCAGTTGAAAATTAAAATTGTATTTTTAAGTTTTAAAATAAATTGTAAATTATTTTTGTTTGTAAATATTGTGATATATTTCTTTTATATCAGCCTTTGAAAATGCTGAAAAATTATTGTGGATTTGAGTAGATAAATGTTGAGAAACATAATGTGTTTATTAAATTGAATAGTTTGAGATTGAGAAATAAATTTGAAGTGCTTTTACAGGTTTTGAAGAAGCTGTTTTATTGAAATCTGAGATGGCACTCCGCCAAAATTTTCTGAAATTACTAATAATTCAAATGTGTTAGCTATTTCACTTGATTCAAAAAATTTTAACACTGTAAATAGGGCTCACTGCTTTGTAAAAGAAGTAAGAAAAGTTTTAAAATTCCTTGTAGTGTATTTAATGGGTTATCAGTTGACGAAGTTGGTAATTCATTAGGCATACTACGGGATCATGTTATGCCTTACAGAGGGGTAAGGTGTGACAGGTATAGTTTTGCCAGAACATAATTTTATTATTGTAAATGAGTTTGAAATTCGTACTTAGGGATTTAAAACTCTAAAGTTAGAATATCGAAAGGTTATAGTTATATGATAGCTAAAGTCACTGACTCAGTTATCTAACATGAGCTACGATATGTCAAGAATCATTATAAAACTATAGATTTTAGTATAGTCATAAATTAATGATAACACTTACATAGTAAAGTCATCTAATCTCTGATGTGTGGTTTATAATTATTTTGATATTGTCATGGATCTTTCGCCTAAAGTCTAGTGAAAAATAGTATTATATTAGTGTAACAGCAAGGCACAAAGAAAAGTTTTGTTCCCCAAAAAGGAGATAGGATGCTATGGATGATAATTATAAATTATAAAATGATGTTTCAACGGGTTTATTATAGGAAAAGAGAATAAGTAGTATCATGTAGTTGAGGTAAGGTATAACAGCATAATAATGTTTTCTCATAAGAGATTGAGGGATGTCACTAATGAAATAAATTGTGAAAGGATGTTCTGATTAAGACAAGAGAAAAAAGGAGAGTTTTGTAGACCCCCTTCTTAAGATATTAGAGGCTAGTTTATAGTTAAATAGAAAAGAAGACACTGATTTCAAATCAGTGAAAAATAAGCTATAGAATATCGATAGATAAAAGAGATGTGAAAGTGAAAATTTAAATAGTTGGCTCAAATGCAACAAAGAAATGTTATGATTATTAGTGAGAGTGTGCTGACTAGAATGGTCAAAGGACTAGATCAGAGTCATATCAAAGTATAGTAGATTTATTAGGGATGTTAAGAGGTACTAAATTTTGACTCGACAATCAAGTCAATAAAGAAGATAAGGCGAGGATGAAATAATTAAAGTTAATTTGTGGAATAAAAAAAGAAGTAAATAGAAAAGTAAGGATGAGGATGGTAAAAAGGAATGACATTAGGAAAAATATTTATTATAGCATAAAAACATAGAAGCGTGAACTTTGGAGTAAGTTAACTTTGAACAGTGTTAACAACCCAGCCATGTAGCTCAAAAGCATAGGATAAGGGTTAACTCATGTTATCCCAATTTTAAGTTAAAGAAGGTAGTATGGGGATAATATCCATTTAAGTTATAACAATAAGAGACACTAGTTGAGGATTGCCATCAGGGCAAACAACCTACTTAAGACACGAAATGGTATCCTGAATTATTCTATCAGTAAGAAATAAGTTAAACAAAAGCAAACAATATGGTATAAAATGGCACGTAGGCATAGATTTGAAATAAAATTGGCAAGATAACAGTTATGAATCTATGGCCAATGATTAGATAAGTAATTCTAATACGACCACAATGGTCATTTAATAAGGAACTTGGCACACGAGGTGAAGTAGTCGGAAATAAATAAGTACCATTGGATAAAGTGTTATGGACCATCATTCAGACTATGAAACTACAAGGAAATGTGAAAAAGATGTGAGAAAACAACACATAACGCTGTTTAGGAACTGACAACGGGCAAAATTTTGAAGATGAAATTTCTTTTAAGGGGGGGAGAATTATAACACCCCTATATGCATAGTTCTGTGCATTTCACTGTTTCGGTGACCAGTGTCGGTCCGAACAATTAAGATGATTAGAACCATATTGAAGTCATCTAGAAAAGCCCTAAACAAAAATAAATAGCAATTACATGAAGGTAAAAAGAAAATTAAGAAAACAAAGCATAATGGGTTAAATGAGCCAGGGGTCACAGCGATGAAGTGACTGCGAGTTCAGTTATAACTCTATTTTTGTATGGGGCATTGTGACACCGCAAGCCTAAGAATTATTGCGAAGCTAGTGGAAATGTGAAAATCACAGAAAAAGGTAGAGAACCAAATCAAATAATTAGATCAGGATTTCGGAAGAAATACTGAATTATTAGTAAACTGGATCAAACCGGCGAGGGGCAAATTGGTCAATTCTCCCCTAGAGGTGACTCAAGGCCTAACTTTCTAATAAAATTTAAGAAATTAAAATTGTGAAATATAGAATTAAATTGAAGTAGTTATGGAAAAAAAAATGAAAGTTAAAATAATTGATGACATCATCATGATGATGCAATTATGGCTTCATAATTAATTTTAATTTAATTAACTAATTGACTAAGTCAAACTAAGGAATAAAAATAAAATTAAAAAGCCAAATTTTTATCTTCTTCTTCTTCCATTTTCCGTGGTCTCTCATCTCTCTCCCTTTTCTTACTAAATCCTCCATAGCTACTTAATTTCAAGCTTTTAAAGCTTGAATCAACCCCATAAATCCCACAATTTTCCTAAATAAAACTTGTTCTTGGATCTTGGCAAGCCTATTGAGAAGGAAATTTGAAGGAAAATAAAGGGAAATTGAAGCTTTGGGAAACTTCAGAAGAGGTTAGTGACTAATTCTTCAATTATCTATTTGAATTCTTGTTTAAGTAATTGAAGTAAGTTAGAAATTGTTATAAATGAAACAAAAACACTATGTTAGGGATATAGATGAAATTTCGGCCAAGATGTGGAGACTAGGGTTTGATGAGTTCAATTGAATTAAACTTATTTTGTCACACCCTACCCCTCTGTAAGGCATAACATGATCCCGTAGTATACCTAATGAATTACCAACTCCGTCTACTGATAATCCATTAAATATACTACAAGGGATTTTAAAAACTTTTCTTACTTCTTTTACAGTGGTGAGCACTATTTACAGGTGTTAAAAACTTTTTTTTAACTGAAGTGATAGAACTGACACATTTGACTTATTTGAAATTTCTGTAAAAATTTTGGCAGAGTGCCATCTGTAATTTGGATAAAACAGTTCTTCAGAAAACCTGTAAAAAGCACTTCAATATATTTTCCAAATCTCAAATCCAACATTTTTCTCAACACAACATATTTCTCAACTCAAATCTGCAGTGATTTTTCAAAGACTGAGATAAAAGAAATATAATATAATTTTTACAAGCCAAAATAACTCATAATTATTTTGCAACTTCAATGTACAATTTTTATGTACAACTGCTCAAAACCAACAACAATATGTACATACAGTGAACATACATTGCATTACAAAATACAAAATATTGGTATACTCATTATACCCGGTAGTCTCTTACTGGAGGTACTAGCAGCCTAGTCTCACGCCTGTCTGTCTACTGCGACAAATAAAAGCTATCATTTGAGACAATGTCTCAGTGGTGTACAACATTAACCAAACACAAATTTAAATCACAATTCATAATTCAAATAAATAGTGGATATTTAAAAACCATAGTTGAATTCAAGACAATACTGTCATAAGGAATTTAACACAATATCACAATAAATCTCAGTAATCAAAACATAGTTAAATTCAAAAGACAGTAAATGTCAATAAGAATTTAAACTTCATTTCACAAATTATCAAATCGCATAACAACAAAATTTAGTCGAATAATTTAAGAATACAGTGTTGCCAATTCATTCACAACTTGAGTCATGACACAAATTTCCGATCAATGCCGCGTTGTACACCACGACAAAGCAATCACAACCCCACTAATCGAAATCAATGAGGAAGGGAGCTAGCTATATAATGAGTACTCATCCGATCACCTCAACTGGTAAACCAGAGAGGGAGAAAAATAAATGATCACGACTCCATAAATGGAGAAGGAAAATAAACGATCTCAACCCCATAAATGGAGAAGGAATGATATCATACTGTCATGCTAAGTGTGAACACAAAATCAATTCCAAACATTTTATTCAAATGATTCGTGAGAATTCAATAAATTTCCAAAGTTATAATTTCATTCACAAAATGGCAACACATTTCATAATTATCTTTAATTTCCACAAAAACCATTTACAGTGCTTTTCAATCAATAGTATCCATCAAATCATTTACAATTCTTTTCAAGCAATAAATATCCATTCAAACACATTTCCATAATTTGAAACAATAATGTACAAATAGTCATAATTCATTTCAATTGAAAAATTCAAAAGAAATACTGTTGTGCACAAACACAATTTAAATCAATAACATACAATTAATCATATGAAATCTTATTCAGAGTAAAATCAGTTGAAAACTAGTTGTGCACAAACCTCTGATGATTGTCTCCTGTCCGACTCGTGTTTCCTTCCCTTTTCCTAAGTCTTTGGTAACTGAGAAACACAATTTGAAGTGTTTCAGTACTAAATTAAATTGTCTCTAACGATAATGTTCGATAAGTAATTCACTGAAGGCTATTATTTGCTTAATCACCTAATATACCGACCTTCAATGCGTTTTAGGTAAATTAGGTTTTTGTATCATTAATATGTCACATTCGATAGGGTTTTAGGGTTAGTACGTTTTACCAAACTCATTTCCTTGTTTAGTGCATTTTAATGCAACTTGCTGGATTCCGGTGTACTAGTTTGACCTAGTCGGACGACCTAGTTCCCTCAGTTTTCGGGTTTTGGTCAAAACTATAAACTTGTAGATCTATGTCTTATTGCACGCGGGGAAAAATTTCAGATCATTCTGAGTTATGTAGACCAAGTTATGGTCATTTTACTATTGCTGGTCAAATGGCATCAAATTAGGTCATTTTAGGTTAATTTGGCCAACTTTGGTTCGGCCAGTTTTTGGACACGAACTTGTGCAAGCTGTTTGACTTGCTTATGGTCATTTCTGGGATTTGGTGTCTTCATAAGACTTGTAGGTATGGATCTTAACTATTCAGGGTTAAAATTTCAGGTCAATTGGACCTGTGTTGAGTGAGTTATGGCCTATACACTAACTGCTGCCCAAATGGTCAGTTTTCAGGTTTCACTTGCACTTAATCCGAATTGGTCATTTTTCATGTCACCTTGCAAGCAGAATTTTGGTATGCTTTCTCAATGAAAGTTGGCACATTTTGTGCCTAGTTTCACCTCCAATTGGTCTCATACCAATTGAGGTTATACATTTAAAGTTATAGGCTAAAATGCATACTGCCCTTAATTACCTTGCTTAAACATACATCAATGGCACATTCACCTTACTATATGTCCACTTCCCTTACCAATTCTGTTTTGGTACATTACCAAAACCATATACCACTTCACTTTAAAGTCACTTTGGGCATATTACACACATCCTCAACACACCAAATAAACTCAAATTCACAAGGTCTAAGTACAATCACATATACACCTAAACATTACTCATTCTTACATACACTTTACACAACCAACCTATATACATATCCATCAATCCTCAATGTCAATATTCTGCCAATACCTTCATGAACTCATACATTTATCAAAGTGTCCCAAGGCTGCCAAAATATTCTACAATGCCAAAATGTCCCACAATTCGTCAATCTCTAATTTAAGTGCACAATCACCACATTTTCATGGAAATAACTTACTAGGATTTTAAATCTCTCTACTCAACATGAATTTACATCAAATATATGTAATAATAAATCATTAAATACATAACTCCATGGCTGTCCAAAATGGACATATCAATAACTCCTCAAACTTGAAAATTTTCTTCACAAATCCAACACCCATAACATGTACACAAAGTTTAACAAAGCAATATTAAAAAATGTAAACTTACCTATGGTTGGAACTTGCTAAACCTTGATTAAACTTCTTGATTTTGGTATCAAGCTCTTCCTTATGCTGTGTAGACAATCTTTAATGAAGAAACCTAAATGATTGGAAGTGAAATGAGGAGGTTAGGTGAACTTGAAAGAAAACGGCAATGGAGGTTTCATTTCCTTCAACTCGGCAAGGTTAAGGAAAATGGAGAAGATGAACATTTCAGCTTGTATAATGGAGTTACAGCTGCCCCATTATGTTTTTATTTTATTCATTAGTGGCCCACTCACACCAATTAATCATATTATAAGTTTAATTCCCCTTTATCCCACATTAAACCCTTAATTCTTGTTATTTACTTTAGGTACCACCAAATTAATTTTTCATTTTATTTTCCAAGTGTAATATTATTTATTTTTAATGGAAATTTAGGTCAAAAGACAATTCGGGATGTCAAATGACCATAATGCCCCTGTTCGGGTTACATTCGATTTTTAGTAACAAGGTTTTGTCCATTTTTCGATTTCTCACTTTTCTTTGTACTAATTATTTAATTTTTCTTTGATATTTCTAATGATATTTATACTTCAATTGATGTCTCTTTAAGTCCTAAAAATATTTTCCAGGGTTCCCCGCAGTCCAGGGCTAGTCAACGGTCCACGCCGTGACTTCCCGGTGCGGTCACCCATTGCTAGGGTTCTCGGCTCGCTTAACTTGGTTACATTTCTTTGCTATTATTTTTCCTTTGTTTTTCTTGTATTTTCTTTTCTTGTATTTTATTATTTTATGTCTACTCACTCATATTGAAGTGTCGTTCTAGGCATCCTAGCTGTCCGGACAACACTGGTCACCGGAACAGTATAATGCACTACCGAACTTAGGGGTGTTACATGTTTTATGGGGGTGTATGAGGTAGAAGACTTGATTCATGGAGTGAATTTTGT